>NW_017275954.1:1113580-1261436 GCF_001594065.2 Cyphomyrmex costatus | reverse complement strand
TATATATATATATATATATATATATAAAAAATTCATTGTATCATGCATGAATGAAAATTGACTCTAGGGAATTGACACGGATCTATATAAAAATTCGACAGGCAGTCAAGAAAAGTTTGACGTTTCGGAGTTTACAAACAAAGGAAAATACAATTTCGAGTCTTTTGAAACAAAGTGAAGAGGATAAACTCTACGGATTCAGTGAAACTTTATGCATGAAAGTTACAATTGAAACATTTTTGTTTTATCAAAACCGAGAGACAAGCAGAAAACATAGAAGATCCTTCTTTTCCAGAATGACAATTTTTCCATGTGGACATACCGAGTAATCCGGATCAAAGGTGACAGTGAGCGTCTCAACGTGCGGCTAAGCTTCAATTAAAAAAATTAGCTGCTGCACCTTTGGGTCGGATGAGAGAAACATACGCAAAGATCCGTGCCAACGGCACGCCCAAGGGCGCTTTAATTTAAAACAGAATGTTGTATATCCATCCATCCTGCGCCCGCAGCACTCGGGACAGGACGTTAATCCAATTTGTGCCGCCTTTAATCCTTCGACGCGCCCGCGAGCGAGTGGTTCCGCGTACATCCGAGTTTTCAGATTGAATTTTCAAGGTAACCGCAAATCCCGCCCCGGTTGCCCAGTCCGGGGGATACCATTTCTCCCTTTCTTCTACCGTCAATTGGGAGATTCATGGAAACGGCCACTCGTTGCTCTCGAGAGAAAGCACGTAGGTAGAGTAAATAAATCTCGATGCGCTTCTTAAGGTATCTCGCACGTTCGTACACTGTACAGGGGATTTAGAGGGCTATGTAAATTACTCTCTCCCTCCATAGTAATTTCAAATACTAGAGTTTGTTGAACCCCGGTAGAATAGTTATTGTAACAGTTTCAATGGATAACGCGTCACGTAATAGGTCAAAATAATTAAAACACTATAATTTCTAAATAATATAATTATAAAATAATTATAACAGTACTAATAAAATAGTAAAAACACAAGTTTAATATAATTATAAGTTCATATGCATGATTTATGTGCTACTATCACTTTTATTATATTATTATTATTATTATTATTATTAGCCATCAATTCATGGCAAACTGACTGACAAGCTTCAATTATTTTGGCTCACAATTAATACATGTAAGCCATTCTTTCCTCGTAAATTGTGCGACAGGAAAATAGGTGTGGCGTGGCGTTAACATATTGTTTGCGCGCATGAATAATTAACCAATATTTTGCACGAAGGGTCTAGTAACCTACATTTTCTAATACTCCGACTCGCGAGAAATGAATTTTTTTCTCGACAACGAAAGCGAATTAGTCCAAGATAATCCATCGCACGATTTACCTTCTTTCCTCTAACTGTGTAAAGCGTTAGATATACGTGGCGAATTATAAAGAGAGAAATGTTGAATTTTTAATTTTTCTCTTCCAGATTTTTCTCCAACTCATCTATTATGCGGTACGAGGCCAAATTTAATTTTTAACCTACTCCGCAGATTAAATGACACTTGAAAAGCTTCAAGCTTAATTACTTTTAAGAAATATTTCTACGACATGGAAATACTAGAAATATTTATACATAGTTGAAAAAGACATTTGTCTTTTTGTACGACAATGATTAAAATAAAGTTTTTTTTTTAACCAGAGAAGTCACATTTAATTTTACGTGCAATTTTTTGTTACATTATATAAAGAACAACAATTAATTACTTTATCGCACTCTGAATAGGCATTGAAGAATAGCTTTTACTCCTTAATATTGTAATTTTCAAGTCAATTATTTTGGTTTGTGTTAAATGTTGGTTAGTTTCGTATTGTGTAATACAATTGCACTCACATGCACAACGAATGCTAACGAGCATAGTACGTTGAAAACGCGTCAGCCCGAGAGAGAACCTGGTGTGATACATACGTTTCCGCGCTTAATTTGTAACGCGATCCTGACGTGAAGCGAAACACGACTTTCGGAGAACACATTACGCGCGACTGCAGAGCCACATCGTGAATTTCACGACGTCAGACACGTTCAACTCTAGTTTACTCGCTATACAAGGTCTCACGATCTCATGTCATATATCATTACGAAATCTATCCCTAGAATAATTCCAATTAAAATATTATGCTGTTATAGACATGTTTTTAAATAAATAAATTTACGCAAAACTCCTTCGTTGTGTTTTAGAAAATATTCTCGTGAAAACAAAATTTAACCCTCCTTCCCTCAATCTGGGACTACTTTTTGACACAAGCAAAATTTAACTCTCTAATTTCTCTAAAATAAAGAAGAGCGGAGTCTGATTTCTCTCTCTTAAAAATATCTATTTGATAATGTAACAGAGAGAGATGTTAAAAAATAATCCAAAAAATCCTGAACTTTTCCACATTTTGTGAAAGTCTAGATCTAGAATAATAAAACAAAACTGGGCAGGAAAGGCCCAGATTGCAAATGAAGGAAGTAAAAATACATGATCGCAGGATTAATAAAAGTAGTCAATGTTAAATATAAATCGAGACACTTGTCAATTATTTATCTGCATCATTGATAAGATCGTGTTGTTACTATTTTATTTTTGTAAGATTTAAGTTCTTCGCGCTGATATGATTCCGGATATTTAAATTCATAAGCTTCCCATCAGTGCCTCCTCATCGTCACTGTACAGGGAGAGAAAGCCTTTTTACTGCGAAACGTAAGCCGCAACGACGACGTGTCATCAGATTCAGTGGAGACACTAGAAAAATAAGAGTGGAAACGTAATATAGACGCTTTGTGCGGGCCAAGTCCACTCAGACTGGCGCTGCCTTTCCATCCCTTTACCCTCGACCTTTTCTTACATATAGCGCGGCATCTCTCCACCTCTCTCCATCGTCCACTTTCGGCTTCATTGCCAACAATGACACTATAGAAAACCACGGGGAATAATATGGGCTGCACGCGGGGCCGTAGACAAAATCGATTTCACTCTTGGCCCATGCCGCAAAACGCTTCCCCGATATCCTCTATCCCTCGCGCGTACTCCCTCTCAAAAGCCGCACCACCTTTGATTCAGCGAAATTCGAGACGTCTTTCCACGCCACTCTACCATTGTTTCACGTGGGAAGAGATGCGTACATGGAGGAGGGAGTTTATCGAGAAATTCGAAACGTCCTCGTCTTTCACTTCCTCTCGCTCTCTCTCTCTCTCATCCTTTCTCCCCCTCCTCCGCCGTGCCCTTATACACTTCCTCTTGTCGAGTTCGATAACAGGGGATCTGCAGATATCGAATTTCGGTCGATGTGTATGACAAAACTTCATTCCGTTCACAGTAAGCAGAATTCGTAGAAAAAATTCTTTCATTCCACATTGATCTTATCGTGAAAAGCGTGTTTTGTCCCCAAGTCGATAAATTTCAATCACATTTCTTTAAATCTTTCAAGACATAAGAAACTTAATCTGTTATCGAAATTTGTAGCCTTCAGTTACACTGCATATGTAAACATAACTAACAGCACGGTTCTTATTTCACAATAATAATGAATGCAAATTTAAACTAAATGAATCAGCCAATTCTAAAAAGTTTTTTTTTTTTATTTACTTTTTATATTTTATTTAATCTATTTGCATTTGATCTATATAAAATTAATTTCTTATATTTATTTTTATGTTTTTGTAATAATTTCTCAAAAATAATTTCTCTCTTTTTTTCTATATACCATGTTTATCCATTTTTACATCAAGACTTAAAAAGTACAGTCAAAGTTAATCGGCTTTGATAAAAGTGGTTTTTAGAAAAAAAAAAGAACCAATAAAAAGAAAATCAAAATAAAATCAAGCTATTGTATCTAGCGGTAAATACGGTGCTAAAGGCAGGGTTACGTGGCTGCGAGTGGCTGATTCACGTGCTACTGTAAGATGCTGCACCTGAGACTGCGTCGTATTGCGGGCACGTCGTTCTCTGTGGAAGCGGAGGTGGTTTCGGTGGTACTTTAAGTGTCACGATGAATCGACCGTTTTCGCTTCGGATCGCTACAGACGGGTGAACAAGCGAACACTGTCGGAGAGAACGCTACGAGTAAAGCTATTAAACGAAGATCGTATGTCGTGTAATACATATATCACACATATACTCAAGTATGTATGTATCTTCTCGTGCCACGTGTTACTACACAATCGCGTAATACGCATTACCGTGTGGATTAGACGGACTATCGATATTATTTATTACCAGGGTTTAACGCATCAAATTTGAAATTACGTAATACTCTCGCAGTAAAGAGACAAAAAAGAAAAAAAATTCTTTATACAACAATTTAAAAATATTGTATTAAAAATTGTTTAATAATGTACAATATAAGCACAAAAAAAAGAAAAATATATAAAACAAAACAAACGTTAATAATTATTGCGCGGTAACGTGGACTTTAGAGATTTATTTTCAAATTTATGCTTATAGTGTCCCTGACATCAGTCTCGGAAATGCTTGAACATCTGCCAACGAAGTTTCATAAAGATTTTCAAGATCAAAGTTATTTCAAATTAGAACGACTTCAGATTGACAACTATGACGATAATTGCAACGCAGATGGTTGCGACATACAAAACAAGATAAAAACAGTACAGTTACGTCATATTTTGTTGACTATAAGCTATGTACTTACTTATTCAGCAAATAAAAAGATTGCATTTCCAAAAGGCGCACGAGTCGCTTACCTGTAACAAAAAGTATTAAAATTTGTTACGACCTAACGTTTATTAAAATTAGCGGGATTATTTTCAAATAATTTTAGATCCTTAGAATTGATTTTTTTTCGAAAAATCTTAATCCGTGACACTCCTATATGTACAGGTGTATTATTATAGATAACATATTGATCGCGAAAGAACCTTGTTTACGTTTATGTATCCCGTTATATCTTTCGCAGATCACGCTCGATTACAACGTTGTCGCAAACATTCTTGGCGTGGGAAGGGGTTAACGTTCTCGATAAAAAGCTTCAAGAAATTTTATGGGAAAAAACACGTAAGACAGATTGCGTCGCAGGCAGTTCCCGTTGAAAAGAACGATGAATAACTCAAGAAGCTTCGAGATGACGTTACTAACATAAAAAAGATGTAGGAGAAGCAAAACGCTCTTGAGATCAAGGATGGTTATTTTTAACTTTAGCTTGTTACAGATGGAGAAAATCTGGATGTAATACATTTTACAAAATATCTGCAAGAGAGACGGAGACAGAGAGAGAGAGAGAATCTGTTTTTCGTAATTTTTCATCTATAAGAGTTATATTAATATTTCATTATCAGGAGAGACAGAAGCCAATTGAATTAAACTTACTGTACATTTTCATAATAATTTAATCAAGCTACTGTATGCTTCAATCCACTAATTAATTGCATAATTCAGGGTTGTATAATCCGCAGTTCAGTATTTTGAAATTCGAAATACTATAACATACTACTTAAATCAAATCTCTCGTAACCAAAGACAGAGTTGTAGCCTTTCAGTTGTGTAATCCAATATGTAATAAATTCAATATATAATTTATCTCTGACGTAATGTGTAATTATATTACGCCACGGTGCTTCCTCGACAACACACAAAGGGGAGACTAGGAAGATCCCTTCTTAGAACGCATGAACCATAAGAGACCTCCGCGCTGCGACACGATATCCCTTCGTCCTTTACGATATAGGGTGTTGTCCTCCCACGTCTCTAAGATGTTCTCGACGGCGAGCAGGAAGGAAGAACGGAAGGAAAGCACACAAAACGACCGGGCGACCAACCAAAGGACAGCGGGATATCACAGACAGGACCATCGTGTGCCTTCTTCCTGCGACACGAGGTATTGATCCTGTTTGCCACGCGGCTTTAGTATTCGGCGCGCAAACTTTCGTGAAAACGTGTCCCGCATGCCCGCGGCGCCCCATAATTGTAGATTCAAAGGATATAATTCGAAAGAGAGACAGAGAAGGATGCGGAGGAAAAAGGGGGGGGGGGTAGGTGGAACCGCGATGGAAGAGGGATGGAAAAGGCGCCCCATGGTCCCCCGGGATTTAATGCACTATAGAGTGAAAGGGGATAAAACCTGAAGGGCGGCCTTCGGCCTTGTATAACGAAGTGAAAATTGCCCGTAATTCTTTCTTCATCAGATACCTGATTTAGTTCTAGCATCGATAATATCCCCGCCTTCGTCTCATAACATCGCCTACAATTGTGAAACAGGGCTTCTTATTGGAAAGATACTGTGTGCAGAAATAATATATGTATATATTTTTCTTCAATCCTACCCAAATTTGAGATACAAAATAATAATGATGAGAGAAGAAATTATAATAATCGTGAATATCATTTATGACATATTTCATCATATTTAATTATACACAATACATCACTCAAAATAAAATATAATCTACCTCGAATTAAAAAATCATTTAAAATAGTTTGATAAAGTTACGAGGAAGGAAAATTACACTTTCGCTTAAATTATAATATAAGAATGTAGGCATATGTTTTTATTTTTAAAACACACGCAATGACTCCCAATCTCATCTGATCTAATCTCGATATTTGTATTTGGAAAGCTCAAGATCGACAGACTTCCACTAACAAGAGAGAAAGACGTAAGAGAGAAAGGCGGATTTCCTCCTTCATTGCTGATTGCGAGGATCGAGGATCATTGTCGAGATTCAGGCAAGATTGCGCCCTTTCGCGCCGATAGGTTTCCCTAATTCTTAATTCGTGCTCGTTTCCAAGGATACAAGGATTCGAAATGATCTCTGGTGGGAGATTTCCCACTCGTGCCGTGCTCCGAAGAGAAAGATTATCGGACTGTAATTAACGTCGAAGCTGCGAGGGCTGCCGGGACCTTATTGGCCGATGATCCGATAATACGCGCGGTAAACCGTAAAAGTAACGGGTCCTTACGCTCGCAGATCGAATTTCTCTCTCGAGTTTGCCACGGACCATCGTATTTCTTTCCCCCTAAGTTAGAGAAACGTCGAGGAGGCATGAAGAAACTTTTCCGAATAAATCGATTAGGATATCAGGTAACAACGCCGCGTGACAGGCGAAGAAAAGTAATATATTACAAAAGGTTGAGTGCGAAATTCTTAACGATACTTCGGTAAATAGTAATAAGAATGAAGATAGTTGTCTAATAATCGGAAATCAAAAAAATAAAAAGTACTTTTAGAAAATAAAAATACAGGAATACAAATGTAAATATACGTAGATAAAATATGAAAGTCATACATTCCTTATGAAAAACATTCCATATAAAAAAAAAATTAATTAAATTACTTGAACAATTCAATTATCTTAATAGAATAGTACCCAGATATATGTAGGTGCATATTTAATTTGTCAAATAAAGGAGCATGATAATTTCCACGGAAGTTTGCTTCTGTCAGAATTATGTGAACATGGACCGTCGAAAATTATCTCTTGCGGAAGTATATCCTCAACTCCTATTAATTAAGCAATCTCCTATTAATTAAATGTTAGCGTACGTATTCGAAGGCTCTCACAGTCTTCCGATTCGAAGCAAACGCAATAAAATATTCATCATCATTCAATATTTCGAACACAATTAGCCGCTAGCTATTTCTACACGAAAAAGAACAGTGTATTAACAACGTGAGCCAATAACAGTTTAATTGAAAATAATCTAGTTTATTCAATAACAGTATTATAATTAATACAATAATGATTAATACAAATAATATTTTATTAAGAGCATATTTGTTTTATTATGCTGTTATTGAATCAATAGGATCATTTTCAAACTGCTGTGTCGCTAATGCTGTTAACATAACTTTATTTTTTCCGTGTAAGAAAATTTTAAATCGAAACAAATTCTTATAGTAATTAATTAAACTAGTAATTGACGAAATATTCCATATATAATATTTTAAAATATACCAATGTCTGGTAAACTATCGGTTTCTTCTTTGAAAAATTACAATTTTACTAAATCAAATTGATTGCTTTGTAATTAAGAATAATTAATAAATGAATAAAAAATACAGTTTTCTTTTATTTGTAGAAATAAAAATATTCAAAGGCCCAAGTAAGATTATTAATCGAGTTCTGATTTGAAAAAGTGTGCAAGTCGCGTTCACACGGGCCGGACGTTCCGATTGCACAACGTAGACGAAACATACGCAGTCGGATTCGTACTTTTGTTTGTTTTTATGTAGCTTTTAACGCAGCGCATATTTGAGCCACAGACAGAAGATAAGGGTCTGGTGACAACGATATCTCGGGCTTTGTGCCAGGTTCGGTTGCATCCATAGAACCTAAAGAGACGCGGACAAAGACAATGCGCAAAAACACATGGGTATAAAATTTATGACGGGGTGAGATAAAAGCGGCAGATTTTTTTATGATCAAACACGCCGACATTCTTTTTTATTACGTGCGAATACCTAATTTCTATTTTGTAACACTAAAGACTATAATACGAAGCCATTAGTCCTAGATTGAGACACATCTGTTGTTTTCAACTGAATTTACGATCCATATTTCCTCTTTTGTCCACGTTGAAAAAAAAAAGGAAAAAGAAAGAAAGATATAATAAACGGTACAAGAAATTCAGTTAAAAAAGAACAAAGGCCTTATGATACATTCATTAATTATTCGTTAAAAATATATCGTACCTGTTTTAAGCTTCTTAGTTGTCCCGGAACTAATCGATTTCTCAAATCAAACAAAACCATCAAAACGACAACGTAAAAATTACGTCAACAAGAGGATAACAGATTTCATTCCAATTAGAATCAGACGATGACAAGCGAGCGTTATGATTGGATAGCTGGTTCGATGAAAGGTCGAAGGATTTATGATGGCCAGGTTATCGACCTTTGACAAATGATGCAGACCGATAGATTGGTATTTTTCACAGAGACATTTCTCTCGTGCTCTTTCCATCGAAAAGTCTACAAACATCGTTTGTTGTAATGATAGCATTAGCAAAGTCGCAGAACGGTAAGAATCACGTCGTAGAGAAAGATATCGCTTCTCTTAAGATCATAGAATAAGTTTGAACAGCTTGTCTGAGCAGCTTGCTGAAGTTTCCCTTGAGAATTTCTGATTGACTTTGCACGCTACTTGGCCGAGAAATTCGAGGGACGTGTGGTCCTACGGGAAACGCTTCCTTGATTTAACTCGCTAATTTTGGCAGGTGGCCTTCCGTGGCAGTCCGAACCGAGTCAAGAAAACATTGACTCTGTCTGAGGGTAAATACTCTACCGAGCAAATTCAGCTCCTTTATAAAGTCGTAAAGGGAAAAGGAAGGAACGAGGTGAGAGAGCAAAGCGAAGGCGCGAAGACGTCGTATGGACCTTTATCGTGGCAAAGCTTCTCACATAAAGTAAATTTTATCTTTTGGTATCCGGGGATCTATTGTCTTAAAAGAGGGTGCATCTTGCTTTGGAATCCTGAAAATCGCACCACCTTCCCCTTTCCTCACTATCTCCACAGAAGGAAGTTATTATAATTAGATAAAGGTATATACGAAGGCACGTCGTTTACGTTTCCCCGGAAGTAAATTTTTTTAACGATCGTAATTACGAGCGTGGGACTAGTCGGGAGGAACGGTCGGACATCGTGAAAGATGGTAAAAAGCGAGACAGGAAGAGAAAGAGAGAGAGAGAGAAGTAGTGGTGCTCATTCCAAGGGTGACGAAGTAGACGACTCATCTCAAGTCGAATGCCTGGGAGAAAAAAAGTTTAATTTCCCCATTCGCGGCGTGCTATGGTTGGTGATAATTACATGGTCGCTGCGCTTCCTCTTTAGTTTGATGATACGAACAAAAGAAAAAAATTACTTCAATAAATGACGTTGTCGCCGATCGTGAGAATTACTCACAGGGAAAATGTGCTTGCCTAAGAGCGCGTTCTCCGCGTGCACTTCCGCTCGCGCTTCTTTTCCGCGAAAAGCAAGAGAGAAATTGCGACTAGAAAGCGGAGAAAATTAAGTATCACGAAAAACGAAATTACGCCGACGCTTGAAGATACGAGAGTACAGGGAAGTTAAATTAATAGAGTTAGCTAGCGGTGCCGGAAAAAAGAGATGTTCCAAGTGATGCGCTCCCTATATTGTCATCACATATAGCATTAAACGCGGCTTTTCTAAATCTCAACAGTAACATTAAATATATTACGTAAACATAAAATTCAAAATTTATTAGAAAAAAAATGAAGGGAAAAAATGTAGTGTTACACACTTAAAAAATTTTTTAAACTAAGCTTTTATAATCGATATAAGAAATAATATTTGTAATGCTTATTTATAAATTAATTGAATTTTTAGAACATGAATACGTATCTGTGTGATGGCTAAAACTTTTAATATAATTTTAATTAATTTTGGAGATACCAAGAACAAAAATGTCAGAAAAGTAAATACACTTTATCGTGATAGCCTATTACAAGGATTTCACCAAGAATTTCAAAGACAAGCACGAACAGACAGACAAGTGGCTGAAACTTTAATTTGTCCAGTCAGCCACTCGGAAACGGGTATTATAGTCGTTCACATACATACATACGTATATACATATATATGTATTACATGCTGTGGGTAGATAAGGAATAGAAGATAGTCGTAACTGGCGTAGGTCGTACCTCGGCGAAGGAACTGAGAAAGACACCAGGATTGCGAGATTTCCTGGCACTGCTCGAGTTACATGCGCTTTGTCTCGCTTTAAATCCAAGTAGTTAGTGTCATGTTATGGCAAACCGGCACCACTACCGCCGCAGGCCAATTGTACCATTTGTGCATCTTAAGTGTACGCACCGCGTCGCAGCTGTGCCTCTCACCACCTTTCCCTCCTTGCCCAAAACAGGCTAGTCGCATACGGAAGTACTGTACAAACAGTTTTGCCGTAAATATTACAATGCGCGTGTCTTAGTACCGAGACATTACCGTGTCTCTCTTGATATTAAACAACAATTGTAAATGATATTTAATAAAAATATTCTTCCCAAGTAAAAATTCATAATATTAAGATCAACATCCGACGACGTATTATTGCTTAGATACATGAAGATGTATCAACAACCATGTATCGTACAAAATTCAATGTTGAAGTACTTAAGTAATAATTATTATCGAAAAACTATTGGAACCATAGATATATCTTTTGCTACTCAATTAGATTCATTATCAGCAGACGGTGTAATCGAGCAAAAATATTCTGCGTGAGGCGAGCTTTTGATCTGCTCATCAAGAATGACCTACGGGAAAACCGCGTGTCCAGTATGCCTTGAAACCGCGCTATCTCTTGAATAATACCTGCGATCCGTTATTGCGACCGTCATTAATCGCACGACAAAATTGCGCCTGGCTGCTCTTCGGGGATTTCGACGGGCCGACCCCTGACTCGGCTCGATTTGCACGCGGCAATGTGAGCGATACGCGCGAGCTTTCAGCTTCGATGCTCACAAGTACAATTACGCCCCTATAAATCACATAGTCGATGGGAATGAGGGTGCTCGATAGTGTTTTTAATTGCAATACATTTCCGCTGAGGTAATTTATCGTGCATCGATATACGCTAATAATAAATATATCATCTTTGCATTGGAGGTCTCGATCGTTGCATCAGCTAACCTAAAAGTGCTGATGAAAGTAATACTATTTTTTTTTTTTTATATAAATGTAAAAAATCAATCGTAATCTTTATATAAAAACGGAAAATAAATATACTTTATTATTTAACTATCGTAGAATACTTCGCAGATTTTCAAAAAATTTGCATCGCTACTAACACTACCAACATTTGCATTGAAAAATACATCAAAACGATAGAGATCGTGTTAAAAATAACAAAACGTTCTCGATTCGTAATTCGCAAAGGATTAAAAAATGCAAAATAGTGCGTGAATTGACAACTGCGATTTTATATGACTCTCTCTTTCTCTCTGTGTAGGTTTTATCAATTTATTAGAATCTCATTAAACTAATTCCGAAAGAAATAATATAATTAACATAAATATAATCTATTTTTATTGGCGTACCCATAATGTATTTCCGATCAGTACTTGCAAATTCATTATCTGCACGCGGTGCAAAATGCGGGATTTATTTTCGCGGATTTCCGCAATCCGATGAACAACTGTTAAATACGACCACTACTAATGAGGTGCATATTACTGCATACACCAAAGTTCATTACGGATCAGGGAAGTTACATCACGAAAAGCAAAATTCACGTTTCTTCATCAAGAGTCTGCTTGTGGATAGAAACGGACAGTATTTTAACTGCAGAACGTTCCGTCGAAACTGTTTGAATAATTCTGAGAGCAACCGGGACTCAAAATAATTCAGTTCGCACGGCTATGGAATAACGGGCCGAATTCTCGTTTACGACGCCGCGCGTATTTTCGAACGAACAGCTTTGTAATTACATCGATGGTAACGTATTCCACTCAGAGAGAATGCGCTGTGGGAGAGCGTAATTTACGCGATATGAAAAATGCTTTATTTAGCCCGACATGCCACAGACGCGTACGATTGTACCGAGTGGCCATTAATAATTCATAACGCAAGCAGTTTCCGTAAATACTCGCGATGCCTCACCCCCTCGCGGCGGACGCGGTTCGCAATCTAAAAAAATGGAGAAACAGAAAAACTCGCTTCCCCCTTTCGTATCACAACGCGAAGAATGTGCGTTTTCGAGGCGGGAAATATTACGGGCCAGAAGGAAGGACAATTTTCCTCGAAACGCATTTTTTTTCTTCCTTTATATATGCGTATATTATTATATATACGCATGCCTGTACGCGACGCGTATAGGAATCAGGCGGTATATTCCGAGTTGCGTAACTCGCCGCATATTGAATACGTCGGTCACGTCGGTCGGCGTATCACATCTCGTCATCTGTTTAACGTCGCACGTGAACATCCTCTTCTTATGAAAGCCGGTAATGTGCCGAGAAGAAATCATTAGAGAGATTACGCGAAAGGCGAATGGGTCATCGCGTACTTACATTGAAATTTAAAGCGATTAGTCATTTTTTCTGTTACACACTTCCTACATTAATTATTAATCAGAGCCTTTATATGTTTTAACAGTCGTAAAACAGCACGTAAAAATCACGCTAAATATATGCTGACGATACTTAAATCGCGATCAGTGAAACAATCGTCCAAGTCTTTCGTTTGCAAATAATACGCAAATGCCGAGAATCTGTGAAAACATTTAAAATCGCTCTCCGCTTTTCCATCGCCGACTGCAATCGCAGCTTTGCATAAATTAAATGTCTTTCCCTTAGAATGCTTTCAAACGAAGCGATAAACGATCGGCGATGAAAGCGGAGAGAGCACGACGCGAAATTATCCGACAGTGTTTTTCCGTACATCGAAGACTTACAGAGCACGGTAAGTAAGTAAGAACCCTCGGTGCGAAGAGAGGATTGAAAGCGCACGCGAGAAGAAGCCCTGCAAATTAATCGACGAAGCGAGACGACGACTTCGGGCGCGTCGTGGAGAAGACACCGTCGTGAAACAACCCTTCAATCTAAATTCAATTATTTACCCATCCCCTCTCGCCGTGTGGATGCCTCAGGTATCGACGCTCGAAAATTCGAAGCAAGTATTCTGGGCATGAGTGCGAAGGAGCGCCAAGAGATGAGTTTCGCGCTGGCAGTAAATGCCCTGAAAACTCGCAACACGATATTACGTGAGCGACTCACGTGGTGGAAGAAGCTTAAAGTCGACTCACGCGGACTTTTAAACCACCTGCTGACTCTGACGAGAGAGCAGTTCATCCACCCGAGCACACGACGATACCTCACAGATATTCGTTAATGAATTATTTGCGCGAGGCTATAACTAGCGGGTGAGCAAACAACTTAATTGGCGCAGACTCGTATTTCATGTGCGTCATGTGTGCTCCCACGAAATTATCGCTAACGGAGGTAGATGTGCTTCGTGTTCGTTTTTCTCGTAAATTCGCAACTTGAATCTATCATAATGTTTCTAGGCTTCTACATCCTGATCGTTTAACATTCTAATTGCGATCAATAATAACACGTTTGTTAGGAAATTTGATTGAAGTGCTTAATAGAATTATATAAATATAAGAATGATACAAAAATAAATTATAATATTACAATGCAATCTTCATTTCTTAAAAGTTGATTGAATATTAGACATTCGATTAACTAACTGAAAAATTTAATAAATATTGTATTATTATTTTTAAATTATCTTAATATGAATAATAAGTCTTATGAATAATATAAGTGAAATAATTAATTCTTATTATGGTGTTTTTTTTTTTGAGGTATCGTGATTTTCAATACCGGCCGTATATAATTTACAATTGTACCAGTTATATATGTGTTCAGTAACTTTACCTCTAAGAAAAACTTTCACCATTCTTCTTACGCTCGCCTAAAAATTTGCCTCCGCACAAATGACGCTCGTTAGACTTACGAACTTTTAGATTTTACGTGAGCCACGCTGAAACATGTGTTCTCTACTCACCAGCCCGCGAAAGCATAAATATACATGGATATGGTAAGCAGGAGCATGTGCTACCCTAATCTGTGTACTGGTGACATGCAACGACGTTTATATATCGCGACCCTTCGGGAACTTATTGGCTCGGTGAAGCTACTGTACCTTAAAATTGCCAAGAAGGTATGAGTTACCGAAAGTTCAAATAGTTTCTGCCTTAAAAACAGGCTGCAGTATGTAGGTTACGTGCACTAAAACTTTATTTATCATAATAAATCGTGATTGTAAATTTATGCATTGTACCGAAACGAAAGAGAAAAACATCGTTAATATTATAAAAAAAAGTGATGTTTGAGATGTGAAAAAACAAACAAGACAATAGATGCAAACGTAATTATTTTAAATTACAAAAAATAAATTAGTAAAATTGAAATATCTACAAAAATTATGACATTTCGATAATATATTATTCTAAATATATACATATATTAATTTTCATTCGATATTTCTTTCTCTCTCTTTCTAATTTTGATGAACGATATATTTTTGTTCGAAGAGGATGGAAATGAGTCAATCCCGTGTAAAAGTAGATCACATAATAACGAGAGGCGAAATGTATAACGATAAGATTTCATCCTTCGATAAAGTTTTACAGGAGAAAAGATGACCATCTTCCATCTTCTACGCGATAAGATAAAGTCGATTTAACGCGAGCTACACGTTAGACGTTTAACTCGATTTAAACTCAAAAAAGTGTTTACGCGGTTAAGCGGACGAGAAAATTGCTCTCTTGATCACCGCGATAACGCGACTGCGTTAAAATCAAGAATAACTTCCGCGTTATTAAAAAAAATAATAATAATTGGTTTATTATCCGACACTATCGAGAAAGAACAGAAAAAAAAAATAAAGAGAGCACACACGTGCGCGCTTGAGTGCATTTTCCTGTCAAGTCTTCGACGACGACGTATGTGCGACGACGTTCGTTCCCGCGGGATTTTGAAATTCTACGAAGTGACTATACTTTCCGACAACGGTAATCCATCAAAATCAACCCTTAACGTCCTATATGTGGGCCTCGCTTACCAATCTCGTTGTGGAAGACGCGACACGGGGTAACGCGCAAGTCCAGAATTACGCTCTATTCAGAAGAAACGACGCTGAATTACGGTCCATTCAAACGAAATGGCTCTGCCTGCCGGTTTTACTCGGTCGCCGCACTCCGTGGTTATTAATTACAATGAGCCGACCTCGTCATCCACGGGATTTCAACGAGGAAACTCTCCTCCTCCTATCATCTCTATCGAGCGTCCACTCTTATACCCAAGGCAAATATTTGCCCTCAAGATCAAATAGATTGTTGCCCTCCCTTTCCACGGTCGACCGGCCAACTTGGAATTAAAACATGATAAAGGAAATGGCATAATTTTCTCAAAAGCCATTCATGATGAACAGGATTATGTATGCGGAAATATTATATGTGCTTCGTCGATATTTACCACAAATTATATTTAATATTAATTTTGTTATACATTAATGTAATAATAATATTTAATGTAATGTATAATAATACTAACAGTATCTTTTTAAAAAATATGAAAAGATTCAGATTAAAAAATACGTTTTAAATTATATTAACTTGTCTTATCTGACTTGTTAATCACATGTGGATGTGGGACCATGACGTCGTTTTTCAAACAAAATTAAAGCCCCCACGTCGCAGCGAGGCGTAATTGCTGCGATAAGCAGCGAAAAATAACACTTGAAATTAATGTTAAAATTAATACGAGTGTTTGTGGTGATAGTTTATGCAATGGTTGGTTTTGGCATTAATTTTTGGTATCAGAATGCCGTACATCGTCAAAAACTAATAAATTATTAAATAGCAGAGTTACATATTTGATAATTACTAAATGAGTTTATTTACCTACATTTAAGTAGTAATATATCACACACATACTCCATAAATTTGAAAAAAAAACCCGCAGTGAAAATATCATTTCACTCAACGCTACATACTAATGTTACAGAAAATTTGAATATTTATACTGGCCCACAAACAATTAAAAAAAAAAAATGCAATTTATGGATCGTGAAAGAAGAAAAATACGTTGGTACGCGAGAAAAAAATTTATGCGATAGGTGCCCAATAAAATAGCTATCGTAGCGTGAAGTACTTCGAATAGTACCCGGATAGTATTTCAGAAAAAGCGTATTCCCGAACGAAGCAGCGCCGGATGTCGGTTTTAACTAAAAATACGGTAAATGCGTTTTATATCGTGTTCGCATCGCTATCGGCACTTTTGTTCGATTGTGCCAATCGCGCGAACACGATCGATCACTATCGTCATTTCGAATGCATTCGTGATTTTCAGAAAGTCGATGCGCAAAACGATTTAAGATAATCAGAACGGAGCGATCGGATCGGTCATGCAATCGCTGGGATGCAAGAGAGAAAACAGGTGGAGGAGGACGGGAATCCCCTTAATCATTCGCGTACGCGATGCAACTCGCTTTCACAAGCTCATAATGCAACACCGTGTGCGCTACTGCGTTTTCGATAATTGCGATATTCGTTCGAGCGGCGCAGCGACGCGCTAATTTATTAATCACATCGATCGCGCGCATCGACGCAACGCGTATACGCATAATCACCGCTGTTTAAGGATGCAATATTAAAGCGGCCACAAATACAATTACCAGGGAAAATATCCAGAGGAATTATACTTGAGGATAAACGGATCCGGTTATAAAAATGAGTTCTTGCATACTATATATACAATAAAAAAAAAGTACGTCATCGATATCGTCATATCATGTTATTCAATCGTGGGCGTAAAACAAAACAAAATCTATTAGAAAAAATCAAAATTGTTTAGATCGCAATTATAATATTATGAAGCGTCACTAATTTTACAATAATTAATTTATGTCTATTTAAAGAGAGAAATATAGAGTTTGTCAAAGAAAAATGGGGGTATGTTAAGTTAGCACCCCAACTATAGTACTCAGGAGTTCTGATTAGAGTTCCCACTTCCTTTTGACGAGACGAAGAGTTCCCTATAACTTGTTATTAACTATAGTTAATAACAAGAGTTCCGCTCAATAAACATTTTTTTTACATTTTTTAAAAATGGGGTGCTAACTTTTTATCGAATTTCGAGGTGGAATAGTTCTGAGCGGCTTAATAGCTTCAATTTGCGATTGCCTAGAGTTCCTGATATGTAAAAAAAATTTTTGAATAATAAAAAAAAATTAAAAATTTTTGAAGAATTAATTTTTAGATACAATAGTTCTGATGATAATTCCTGCTTCTTTTTGATGATACGAAGAGTTCTCTATGATTTTTAATGACATATGGCTTAATAATCATTTTTTAATAATTTTTTAAAAATGGGGTGTTAACTTTTTAATGAAATTCAAGGTCGCATAGTTTTCTGATCAGCTTAACAGAACTATTTTGTGAATACCTAGAGTTCTTGATACATAAAAAACATTTTTGAAATATAATAAAGTTTAAAAAAAATAGTGGAAATCTTTGAAAATTTTTTTGAGAATACCGAGTAGTTCTGAGTAGCGTTTCTTATAGTACTCGACGAGTTCTATCGAAAACTGTAAGGTGAAAAAGCGATTGGACCAACGGTTTGCAAGATACAGCGACATTTGTCGGAAGATCAACAATATTTTTAGAGTATATCTCGGAAACCATTGGTCCAATCGCTTTGAGCCCTGATACTTTTCGACAGAACTCGCCGAGAATTGTCCAGAACTCCGAACAGAACTACTCGGTACTCCCAAAAAATTTTCCGGCGTGGGACTTTGTTGATCTTCTGACAAATGTCGCTGTATCTTGCAAACTGTTGGTCCAATCGCTTTTCCACCTTACAGTTTTCGATAGAACTCGTCAAGTATTATAAGAAACGCAACTAAGAACTACTCGGTACTCTCAAAAAAATTTTCAAAGATTTCTATTATTTTTTTTAAACTTTATTATTCTTCAAAAATGTTTTTTATGTATTAAAAACTCTAGGTATTCACAAAATAGTTCTGTTAAGCTGATCAGAACTATGCGACCTTGAATTTCGTTAAAAAGTTAGCACCCCATTTTTAAAAAATTATTAAAAAATGATTATTAAGCGCATATGTCATTAAAAATCATAGAGAACTCTTCGTATCGTCAAAAAGAAGCAGAAATTATCATCAGAACTATTGTATCTAAAAATTAATTTTTCAAAAATTTTTAATTTTTTTTTTAATATTCGAAAATTTTTTTTACATATCAGGAACTCTAGGCAATCGCAAATTGAAGCTATTAAGCTGCTCAGAACTATTCCACCTCGAAATTCGATAAAAAGTTAGCACCCCATTTTTAAAAAATGTAAAAAAAATGTTTATTGAGCGGAACTTTTGTTATTAACTTTTCCTGAGTACTATAGTTGGGGTGCTAACTTAACATACCCGAAAGATGGCATATGGGATATGTCCCAATCTAAATCTACAGTTTAAATCTAAATACTAAACATAATGTATCTATATGTGAAAACACATATTATGTTGCAACTGCAGGCGCGTGCATAAGTGCTGAATACGCACGAGCGAATGTCGTGCTTGATTCGCGATCGATTCGCGCGCGAAAACCCCTGTTTTATGCAAATCTCACCGCGCTCGCTGCGAGTAATAAATTATTCGCTCGGTCGAGTCCGTTTATGGGCGGCACAGAGAGATTCGTATATGTATACGAGAGAAGAGAGAGGGCCGTGTCCCCCTTTACTATCTATCGGTACTATTTGTCGCTCGCGGCGCCGTAAATACGACCAAATGTTTGCCACTAATAAAGCCCGTGGCGGCAGATAAATATTTATCGGGCATCATGGATCCTCCGAACATGCACTTCAACACACTCGCTCAGATTTCGAAAGCGAAAAGGAGGGAAAAAAAACCCTACGCGTATTTTCTCTGTAAAAGGTATCACCACACAACGTAATATAACCGAAGTAACAAATGACGTTTGTATTTGTGTTGTGTCCGATACATTCAATGACCATAGCTTGCTACTACAATTTGCAATGTGGCAACATGGATTTTTGCGGATCGATTTTACGCACTTCGGAACGCGGGGAAAAACGAAACGTTAATTGCGCTCGTTTCTACGTCACAGAAGCGAAGAGTTATTAACGCAGAATTACAATATGCGGCGGTGAACGGATACGTGCGCTGTGGGAATGTCCTGCACGCGCGCAAGTAATCAGCGAGATTCAGAGTTGATTAATTGTCTGGTTTCAGTGCACTTCGACGAGACACTTTCTCGATAATAGCTCTTAATAATGACAGCAAAGTGTCAAGAATTTAAATAAATGTCGCCTATTCGCGTGTAAAGACTGTTTTGTGCCGTGATGCTGCCGTAATACATGAATACTAATGACACTAATAATCAAACTTATGAAGCGTGAAATGAGTAGCACTACTACGAGAGAGAAAGAGAAAGCTTAAAATTAAATAAGAGAGAGACACTCAATGCTCTCGTATCATTTATTATCATTGTGTTCAATTAAACTGCGACACCTATATACTTGTACCTCTTGTCACTAATAAACATTTGTTTAATGAAATAAAATCTCCCTCTCTCTTTCATCTGTATTTAATATTTTTCTTACATGTTTATTTAAATAAAATATTTTTTAGGGCTATCGTAATTATATTTCTACACTAGTTACTATGATAACGTTTCACGTTTTATAATGAAGTAATATTTATGAAGTTAATTTTCAATGACAATAATTTGTCAATTATAATTTTGTATCATGATAAAATCTCGATATTATTGAAACTTGGAAATGATAAAATAATCTACAGGTGACAAACCGTGATGCATAACGTGAGGTTCGACTCGAAAATAAATGTAGCCAGTAGCGTTGATGCATCGATTGAAATATTTGCAAAAACGTGACGGGTGACGAGACTTCCTTCCGCCTGAACGTCATACGGCTATTAAGCTACACAAGGTGTCCGCGAAATGCATAACATGAATGTTTTCATCGCATAATGATAATATCTCTTTATATCGCATGACATTCATCGTAACATGAAAATAATCAGGAAGCACGAAAAATAAATCACTGTACGTGATCGTTAATTAATATCAATTAAAGAGTCGCTTAATTAAATATAAATTCCATTACGAATACTATCCACACATTTATTTTATATACTTTTCTTTCACACTTAAATGTGTGTGTGTGTGTGTGTGTGTGTGTGATCTCATATCTTTTTCATTAAAATATTTTCAACAAAATTACTCTATATATAAAGATACAAACACACACTGATCATACTTCTTTCGTGTTAAGTAAAACGATACCCGATATAGGACGAGAAGACGAGTCGGTCGAATCCGATACACATACTTAGTATTATCAGATAATGTGCAAGTTGCGCATATAAAGCGATGTACAATTTCACACGACACACAAGTGAATTTAACGATTGACGGCAAGTAAGAACGTCAACATGAAATCCAATGCGACGCGCCAGCTTCGTCGACGACGTCGGCGACGTCGACATCGTTATCGCCGCCGCCTTAACCCGCTGGTCCAATTCCCACGGATCGTTATCCCGAGATGCCAGACTCGACTCCAGCTCGGTTCTAATCCAGTTCACGTGAAAACGAACCTAACGGAAGCACGGACGAGCAGCTACAGAGAGTCACGGCCGACCTATCGCTTTAATGACAGACCCCTAACTCTCATTAAAGGTCCGAATAGCAAGGTGGATAGCTGGGCACAAAGATGATGAGAGCTACTCTTTCTCTCATATCGTCGTCACGTATAGCCTCTTAGAATAAGAAGAAGAAAGCAAGAATGGCCAGAACGCCGCTCAGAAAACTAAAGCGTCTAGATCCGTGCAAAAAATTACAGTGCCAGCATAGTTGTTCATAACCGTAACTAGCGGTAAATCCCAATTTCCGCGAAATAACTGTAAAGTTATTCACCAGGACGAGAAAAATAAGGCTTCCGCGCCAATGGGCGATTCGAAACTTCCGTTCGTGTCAAACGTGCTCTCGATGGATTCTACGGTTTTGTAAAATTCATGAATGTAGTGTTACGAGTTCGATTTTACGAGCAGGGTCTCGAACCGAGGGATTAACTGCCAACGAAAAATTTATATACCAATTTGTTACCACTCAGTATCAAACGGGTAACTCACAATAGTACGAGTATTTAAGCCAAATAGTGCACCGTTAAATTAATAGTTGTTTATGGAAAAGAGTTTTTAAATAATTTCTGTACAAACACTGTATTTACCCGCAAGTTATTCCAATCAAGCTTTTCAACTAAATGAAGAGATAATCTATCGGTATCAAATATTTATGCACCAATTCCCATTTCAGTAATATCTGTTAATTCCTACTAATGCCTCGAGTTTATATGTGCAAATTCCACAGTGATTTACTCGTCGATGCGAGCGTTTCGTCAAAGTTTATAATTCAATCATAACTTCTATATCAGCTATTATACACAACAAAATGTGTGCGCAACGCAAGTGTTTCCGCCGTTTCCCTCTTTTTTTCATATTATAATTTCAAAGTCAGTTTCAACTCATGCGTGAGATTAGTAATTTGCGAGACACCCGATGTAACGGTAGTCAGACGATGACTCAAAGGGGAGGCTCAAGGTGGTCCGTTGAGACTTTGCGAAAAAGTCTTCTTTGTCCGCGCAGGTGCGTGAGGCAGGTTGCAGGCAGAACGCCAAAACAGGTTTTTATAAAAACAGCCAAGGTACGGGGACCGCTTTTTTTACCCTCGTCTTCCCTTTCTTCCTTGATCCTACCCTCATCGTTTCGAAGGAAATATTTCGCACACCGCTATTTCTTCTTGCGTTCTTTCCTTTCCACGTATTTCTGAACAGATCCCGCGTACGTGTCATACCGATGGAACAGCATTATATAAAAGTACCCCAAATAATTCGCATTCTCTTCCTTCAATTTAGAGACTCTCTAACTGAAATTGACTTGAAATTAGCTATTAATTTTGTAATATAATATATCAGAGGGACGTATATTCAAGGAAACGTTTTGGATTACTATAGTATCTATACTTTGAAACAGTTCGATAATATTGCACTAAAATTAATTAAGCATTAGAATTAAAGTAAAAACCAACTTTGATTACATTTTTGGTAATATTTAGCGAATGGAGACAGTATACAACGTCGATTTTGTTCCGCTTCGTAATCACAGTGCTTTACGACGCAATACCGCTTTGATGAGCTTTTTCGAATCCGATTGTATCGGTCAGTCGCACATGTATGTTTCTGAACGCCCAGCACACAGAAACGCAAGGACGATTATTAGTTTCGGAATCCCCGACGTTCGGAAACGGCGGAGCTGCTAAATTCATTCGATCGCAAAATCTACCATGAGATGTATAATTCCGAAATAATTTCAGAACTGTAAATTATAAACAGAATTATAATTCTTGATAACAACAATATATTATTAAGTCAAACGTTCGTTCGTAAGTTCAATTAACGAATAAAGAATGTTACGATAGAGTAACTTTGACGCTTCCATTCCATTTAAAAATATTAATTAGAAAGTGATATTCTTAAATAATTAAAAGAAATATATATACATTTTCTTATTAATCATCATTTGACTCATATAAAATGTGCAAATATGTGTAGTCATTTTTGACACGACGCGTTAATTTCATTAAAAAATATATCCATGCGTATTAATAATTAACGTTTGCAGCGGAAAAGAAAATTGATTAATGAAAGAGCGCACAAATCGAATTACGACGCTAATTCTCGAGCATTCGCGTTCGAGAACTCTTTTTCACGTTCAACGAAGCTCGTTTTCTTTTAATAAGCGCACACTGAAACGGTTCGCCATCTGGACGACCGAGATACTTTAATTAAACCCTATTTCCACGATAATATGTTTTTATCTCGTTCTTTCCTTTTTTGGAAACGACTTTTATAATTCCGCAAACGGGAAAAGTCGCAGCGAGACGCGATGCGACGCCGACGCCTCGCGGCGTTGTTGTAATTTGTCCCCTTTATGAACGACCGATCGTAAAAGCGACCCGACGCGCGGCGACGGTGGGCTGCACTCGCTGAATTATTCTACCGAAAAGGGCATTCGTACGCGCCATTTTATGACAATGTAAAATCGAAAGTTCACCCTTGGTTGGATGAAAGTTTAATTGAGACTCGAGCTCGCCAGTTGACATTTAGTAATACTGGTATCGACATGGATTAATCTCGATATCGATAATTTAATCACCATTCCTGATTAGACACGAGACATTTAGAACAAATTAGACTTGTCTAATAATTAAAATAGTGATACGTGCCCGACTTTGAAAAATATTTCTGTACAATCATATCAGTGTCTATTATTCTTAGACACAATTGTAATCGACTGCGTGCTCTTGAGATCGAGGGAATATTTTCTTTTTTCAAGAGACGGACGATAATTTGAATAACATAGACTGTTATTTTAACAAACGCTCACTGCCGTCTCCGCCGATAGCGAACTGCGGGTGGGCATATGAGTTTAATTCACGTTGGATATTTAGTTAGTTAATCCTAGTGACGTCACTGAATCCTTTGAGTTGTTAACAACTCTGGTGCCTCGATTGCGCGCGTTGAATGCGCAATACAACAGAACGTTTCATTCATCTCGACGTTGTATAGAAACCTGAACAAGAAGCATCCCGAGATCTCATTCATACATTCTATTGCGTGAACATGTTCAATTTCTGTCCGTTATGAATAGAAAGGTGACTACAAATTTATTAAAACGCGAGAGAGAGAGAGAGAGAGAGAGATATCTCTTATCACATGATAAAATGTCCAATGTTATACGACATATAAATTAAATTATGTACTTCCCATATAGAGTCGTCAGTAGTTTCAATCACAAAACTTACACTTAGCCAACATTACAACTGACGACAAAGGTCCTGTCAATCAGTACTGGGGCCACCACTGCCAAATAATTAGGCCAGTACCATTCGTTAGTATTGGGTTCAAGTTATCGTCCAGTGCTGCGCCAGTACCTGAACTATGACAGCGTATAATGGCAGTCAGTACTGACCCAGTACTGGGCCAATTGTGAAATCCTATATGGATTATTATCAAACGATAAATAAATTGTTGTTACTTTATTTTATTTTACTCAACATTACGTAACTAATTAAAATTCTTCCAATTCGTGACTGATTTCCGAACGTCACTGCCAATTATGCTATTGCATAACACGGCGCAATCTTAAATGTTTAGTCATCGGAATAAATCAACATTCGCCTTTTGTAATACGACAATAAGTGTATAAAGAAAGATGTGTCAACTATAGGATACCTCTTCGCGTTCGTCTCTTTAAATTGGTGATTAAATTACGTAGGCCGCTATTGATATCTCAAATCTGATCTTTCAATAAAAAGATCAAACAATTATATGAGTCAGCGCACAGGAAGATTGCAGCGAGTATGATCTGAGTAATATGAATGAATGAATAATATGATGCCTAAGGTGCAAGAGGAAATAAAAAAGAGAAAGATTCTTACCGTTAGCAAAGAAATATTTTCACGATTGTGAGAGTAATAGAGCGATGATCGTGACGATGAAATACGGCGAACATTAATGTATTTCAATTACTTGATTAATAATTACAATGGGAAGCAATATATAGAATACGTTATGTGCGCATGTGTGTATAAATGTGCGTTATGCGAGACGCATATTCGCAATTATACACAATAGCAATAATTAATAGTAAACATTTGTTACGTTTGATTATGAGTAAACAATTATTACATTGTCATATACTTACTTTATTAATAACATTATTACTCCATATATATTGTTTTATTGAAATTATAACAAAAAAAAATAGATACTCGTTGATTTCTTTACATAGCATTTTTTTTAAATTTAACAATCAAATCTTTAATTCACTCTTAAGACTTATTGTTTCATTTTTATTCAAACAATTCTTCAGTTACATGTGATAAGCTTTGAAGTGATTTTTTATAACACCGCATTTGTCGTGATGCGTTGCCAACGATAAGATATCGAAACGGATTTTCAGACACGGCGGTGCTTCAACAGACGAGAGTTCGACGAGTTTGCTTCTGCTACGCAAACGAGAGCAGGTGGTACGCTATTTTTCCTATGGCGGTGTTTGCCAGTAGCGACCGTGCGATCGATATTGCAAACGCACATCATTATATGATAAAAAGAAGCACTCTGTTTATAGACGGTTGAGATATAGCAAACGTTTACATTGAAAACGTGTATTTCAATTACTCGCGATTCAGTTAGGTGTAACGTCTCCATTCCATTCCGCGATTCTGGATGAGAACATCACGCGCTCCTCACGTGCTAATTGAACTATTCCCGCGTAAAACGTAGATATTTTACAGTCTATGTAGATAACAAATAGCAAATAACGTTACGTAAAAGTTCATAGTTTACGAGAACGTTTTCAGAAGAACTTTTATTCTCAGAATGGAAATATTCATTTCTCTACATCTCTAGATATAGAATATTTAACATTTATATAACTATATACAAATCTTTAATTTGACGTCAACTAACATCGATAAACATTGGTTGCGCAGACTCAACAGTTTTACAATTGTTTTGATTCTTTGCTGAGATAGGACTACCTTTAGATCTAAAAGTATAATCCAATCAGCGAGACGAATCATAAAACGTTGCAAAACTGTTGGTCTGCTGAACGCAGCCATTATTTCAACAAAAAAAGAAACTTATCTGATCGTACAGTTATGTTATATATATATATATATATATATTATGTTGCATTAACATTGATAACATTGATATAACCCGATCAGTGTCGAACCGTCTGTTTACAATATTTAAATTTAAATTTTTACAGTTTTATTTATATTTTTACTTTATCTATTATACTTGAAGTTGAACGACATTGTTTTGGCTCGTAGCCCTTCTAAATTGAACAAATGAATATATGTTTAGAATATCGCAAAGGTTATCTGTACATCACGTACAATTTTAAAAGAACACGGTTATCAAAACTGATCCTGAGCAGGCTTTTGCTAACCAAAAGAAAAGGTAAGAAAATTGATGTTGGTGGGAAGTTTTCGTAACGCTCTGAACACGTGCAGACGCAACTACAACGGCAAACTGCGGCGCCATGCACACAATCTTTTATTATCCTGAAAAACGCCCACGCGCTCGAGTTTTACTACCTCATTAAGCCTTGCGTCACTTATTACGATCTGCCAAGGATAACCACTACTACTCTCGTTCTGCAGGATAATTCACGAGAGTTCGAGAGTAATTCAAACGGCATTTGCACTTTCACAGAACAACGAACCCTTCCCAGGCGGCGGATTCGGCGATATTTCCGATTCGATCACGCTACGATTATACGCCAGTTGTGTTGCAGAGATATATTTAAATAAATTTCATATTAATATTATATAATTCAATATTATACATATGATACAGAATAAATACTAAAAAGATTTTAATCAATTTTTCAGAATGTTAATATCTAATAAGATATCTCTCCTTATCTCTCTTTCTCTTTACGATTCGTTAGAATATTCCGATTTATTACATTCGACTAAACTTTTGAGCAAAATAATATGCAATTCACTAACTATAAAAGTAAGAAAGAAAACAAGCTAGCGACAGGTATATATTTTAATCTCGAAAATACAGAACGGAAACTTGCGGTTAGCTAAAGAACAATACTTTTTACGATCAACACGAAAACATGACGAAGAAAAGAAGACGTCTGGCATTGTTAGTTAAAGCAAGTTGCTTCGTAATGGAGCGAAACTTCCTGCTGACGATTCACGATGCAGCATTCATTTGCGCAATCTCATCACAAATGATAACAGAAAATTTGAATACTTGCAACGTGATGATCATATGAGATAAATGAAATCAAGGTGATAAACAGAGTACTCGTTGCAATTAAATATCAATATCAAATGACGCGAAAATTAATGAAGTGTTGTATACGTTTTTCATTAACGAAAATATATCACGTATCTTTCTCGATTAAAATAGCAAACAAATGTTAAAAGAAATACAGAATATATATTAGTCTTTCCTAAAAAAAAAATATAAAAAAAAATACATATATAGATTTTCCTATAAATTCAGTTTAAAATGAAATTACAAATAACAATGGACCTCACAATGAATTCTGAATAGCAATAATGGAAACGCGGACAGCAAACTATGGTACCCATCGCCATTAAAAAGATCTGCTCTGTGAGGTAAAACAAATTACTGCGTGCAAGAATCGTAATTAAAATACGCGTTGCGGATTCCAGAAACAATAAATAAAGGCAGACGTTCGTTGCGTGGCATTTTCACCACCAAAAGATCCGCGTTTACGCCCAACATTTTCACGAAGTTTTTCTGCCTACTACATTTTCCCTCCGAAAGTATCGCTAATTATTGACGGTGATGGAAACGCGCGTTAAGGATCTTTTCTCCCTCGTCGTTCTTAACGCAACAGCAGGGTCGGCTCGCTTTTTCCAGTGACGGTGTCCGTTAAAAAAACCGCAGTGGCTCATTAACTGGCGCCGGTTCGCTCTGTCCGTTGATTTTCATGGAATACATTTTTCCGAGTTGCGCGCGCGAACAGCATAATAACCATAATCAACGCGTATCTCTTTCTCTCTCGCGAATAACGGCGCGATAAACTGGCCAGACCGCTGACGCGACGGGCGGTGTGCGGTTGCGGCGTTTTCCCGCCGCCTTTCATCTCGTTTTTGCGACACGCGACCGGCCACGGCAGGAAAATCTACGATGTGTACGATAAGCCCTCGCGAAAGTTTCTTCCGGCGCGCTCCCGTTCGAGTTTATCGTTTCTTGCTCAAAACTGCTGAGAAGCCAAAAACATTGTGGCAAGAAAACGGGGACATCTCATCGTCAGTTCAGTAAATATCGAAAATAAGACGTATCCAATTTTTGCGGTTAACTTGTAATTACAGAAAAGTTGACTAGAGATATTTATCAATGACGGAATATCTTGTGTAATGAACGGATATTACGACAGATATTTGTTGAATATTATAGCAAAAAATGCAAGATAAAGCTTAATTACCCCTCGAGCCAGTCATTAATATGAATGACGGATTCTTTGGTTATTTTTCACCGTCGCAACTACTGCTTGTAGTATTCAACATCGAGGTATCTCGTGGTAATTACACTTGGCGTGTACAACAAACTGATGTAATTTGATTTGTCTTTTATCGGTTCCAACTAGAAGGCATGTTCTAATGGAAATAAGTTTATTTAGTTTTTCACTTATTAATGATATTATATAAATAATTTCACATATTAAAAATTTTTTCTTACTTCCATCTATTTTTGAAAATGGAGAGAAAGAAAAAAGGAAAAGAATGAAAAAAAGCTTTTAAAAAAGAAAACAATAAATTGAATTATAGAATTATATCATTACAGGATAACACGATGAACTTTTTCTTCCTTGTGAGATTATTTCACCAGATTTTCAAACCTTCAAGACTTGTTTGTTAACTGTATCTATGTTTAAATTTGGTGTACACTGATGATGAGACCCGATGAGGGTAGAAACGTTTGATTATGTAATTCAACTATTGTTTATATTAAAGAGCATCTTAGCATAGACTCGTAGTCTTTTGAATTCTTAATTTTATTTAATGTAATTTGCTTTTCATCATAATTATTCATTTGTGATTCGTTTTATTGATTCAGCTTTGAGAGCTTAATAAAGTGGCCTTTTTGGAGTGCGGTACTGTTTCGCTCAAAAGCCGAAGGAAGTTAAACAGTAACGGATGACCGGAGTTTCTGCGGACACGCGCATCTATCGCGCAAAGCAGTCTCGGCAACGTACCAGAGATATTTCCCAGGAGGTTGACGACGAGCGTGCCCGACTGACGTGACGAAGATCCATACAATTACGCAGACGTAACATCAACCACCATAATTTATATGCGCGACGGACAGACCGCGACAATGAGACGACACGAAAAAAGGGAGAGACGATCCGTCGTCGTCTAAAAGAAGTACTCGCTCGCGATCGAGAGTGACAGCACGTCGTAATTTACGATGGAAAACTGCAAAAGACTCGCTGAAATCTTTATCCGCTGCGACATCACCTGACTTTTTCTTCACTGACCACCGGAGATCTTTACGTTTCATTGTACAAAAAAAAACCGCACATACACACAAAGTGATCGCCATCGTCGGTCTCCATTCACGTAAAGATACCTGTCTATTGTGTACCTTTGCGTGAACACAATTCGAAACTAAGGAATGTCACGTTTAGATTTTTCAATGGCGAAAACGTGTAATTCTAAAAGAACACAATTCTAAAACTGAATACGTAATAATATACCGACTATTCGCTAACTAAATTATTACCTACGATTTTTCTATAAAAAAAAATAATAAAAGTATGTCGTAAAATTTAAGTGCTAAAGTTGCTTTGTGAGCTCTGCTCTGGAAAGTTTCGTGATCTTTTCAATAGTTACCAAGTTATAATGCCTTGAACTAATTCATGTATTTCTTTCTGTCAATGTTGTGAAAATTACTGTGACGTGCAAATCGATCAAGTCCATATATTCAACAGAATTGATTAAATTGCAATAGCTAAACGCAAACTTGCTGTAGATTACGAAGTAATATATAGAAGACCTAGAGACCCTATAAATATAACCAAAATATACGCTAAGAGTTACGTGATCGTGATATTTACTAATTGAATGAAATTAGATTCTATTCTTGTTTCATATCTAATGAACGATAAAGATAGAATGACACAAAAATTAACTTGTCATTTATTAGATGAAAACACAAGAATAGAATATAAATTTCACTCTGGAAAATCTCACTCACTATCATATGACTCTTGGCACATCTGTTACGTTATATTTCTATTTAAACTATAATTTAGAATTAACCTCTTGACTCGATGATATTGTAAAAATGGTGGGTTTTTCTTTCCAGCAAAAGAAACAGATAACATAGTTTATAACACAATGAATCATTACATCCTTGTTTCGCACTGTTAAATGAGATGGTCACTGTGTTACATGAAGCCTTTTGCACCGCATGTTTTTCTAGCTGTGATTAATCAAAATTGATGGTTTGTAGTGACAACTTAAAAATTTACTTTGTTACAAAATCATCAGTTTAGTAATGAATTGGACTGTCCATTATTGTGAAGGACAATTTAGTTCAGGAACTAATCGGTGCGCGTTTGGTTATTGCTCAATCTCCATCCATTCCATGTGTCGATGAAATTCACGTATTCAGGTTTCAAGTTTAGTTTATACCATAGATAGAAAGGAACACATGTCTGGGCAGAAGCAGGTATCGCGTCCAAGATGCGAGGCTAAAAATGGCTGGAAAGTGAACGTCGCAACGGTACTTGTCTATAAGCCTTTCTCTCTCTTTTCACACACACACACACCACACACACACACACACGAGAGCTCACGCATACTTTATAAATCATATCGGCGAGCGAAACGACGGCGCTTGTAAAGTGGAAGGACAAGATGAGGAGAAGAAAAAAGGAGACGGACGACGGCGGCGTTTCGCAGCGACTCGATGAAACCGGACCGCGGTGAGAAGGAAGGAGATGAGAGGGGAAGACGGAAAAGGAGAAGAAAGAGAGACGTCGCGCGATGGCGACCTCGTCGCGGAGAGTCGAATCATAAATGAACGATCGAAACGAAAAGGAGAAAAATATTCGAGAAGGAAGAGATAGAGGGAAGAAGCTGTCTCTTCTCTCGAGTCTCCTTTCGCTGCAATTTGTACGACAGGTAACGGCGAAGAATCCGGCCAAGAGTCCGGCCGAGGTCGAGAGAGCAATTTTGAGAAAAGTGATCGCGGGATACGATGAATCGACCTTGGCTTGCCAGGTACCTTTTCCTTTTCCTATATACGGTTTGCACAAAGGCTATAGTCGCGGCGTATTGTTAGCGGAGGACTCTTTTCAAGGAAGGTGCGCTCACACACCATGACCCTTCCTGAGCGCTTAACAGGTGCACGAAACGGACAGTTTGGTTGGTTGGGTGCTTGGCTCGGAAGATCTTCCTGGACATCGTTGTCGAGAGAACCCGAGAATGTGTGAGAGGATTTCTCGCATTCCCAGACATAAAAAATGCAATAAAAATTATGCAAAATATCTTGAATAAAATTGTGAATAATTTTTGTAAAAAAAAAAAAAAAGAATAGACTGATCTGCAACGTACGTTATTTGAGTATTTGTCAAGATTGCAGAAATATCATTGCTCCTCTTCATCCTTTCTCTTGTCGTTCTCCTCTCTTGATGTAATCAATAATTTTTTAAAATTAGCATCGTTAAATATCCATTAAGTCGAAGCGAGGCACATATTATAGAACTGTTCGGAATGGATTCCGATCGGAATTATTCCATTTTCCTTAGAAAACATAATAGAAATCTAAGGAATAATTGAACAATTCTGATCGGAATCCATTCTGAACACTTCTATAATGCAAACTCTGAAGAAATATTTAAATAGTTATAATTAAATAGTTTCCAAGTAATACTAAAAATTTTCAGAAAGGTAAAAGCAGTACTAAAAGTAAAATTTCTACTGCTAAGTAACTATAATACACATTAACCCCACATATTTAAGAGATTAAAATTACATTTGCTTAAATGAGGATACTCTAAATTAACATAAACATGATACAAAGTATGCAAAATTAATAAATGTAATGCACTTACAAGTATTCGCGGTGCCACAAAAATAGATGTATATACATAAAACATGAAAATAACAACTTTTAGATTTTTCTGTCGTTTAAAATATCAAGCCCAGTTTTTCATTTGCTAATTGTGATTAGTTAAGTTTAACCTGATGACAATGTAAATGTAAAAGTTGTATTTTTCTATTCATAATTAATCACTAATTTAATAATTTCGTAATAATTTTTAAAATTTTATCACTACAAAATCACTAATAATTATAATCAAATTTAGAAAAACGCGATATCTACATTATCCTTAAATTATAAGAACTTTGCTATGGTAAAAGATTGATTTCCGAGATGGTTAATCAAAAAACAAAAAACCAATCTTAATCTCCAAACATACAGAAGGCCTCCATAAATAATACATTCCGATTATAAACAATATATTATTTTACAGTACCAACGAACATTAAAATAATATTATTACGCAATCGTGTAGTTCTCAAAATTTGATATCGTTTAAATTTGTATAATAATTGACTTCTTAAATTTGTGACAAAAAAATATCGGATTACCATCGACGACACAATTAGACTTAAATATCACTTTTCAATTTTCCACACGACTGAATATTAGGTTTTCTAATGTAATTTTCATCGCCATCTTATTAATATAAAATTAAACTCGATATTGCGAGAAATATCATGAATGCTGTCGGGTGAAGTTATTTATAAAGAAAACGAATTTGCTTACAATTAGACATATATAAAGAAATTTTATTTTTAATTTTTTTATACCGTTTCAAACTAGATTATCGATTCTGCCAACAATTGATTGACCAATCCTTTGTCAGCGAATTTGTTCTCTTGGAGAGTCACTCATTTGGCATCGCAACATACATTTGCAACTCCATCGTCAATGAAATATCATGGTTTTCATTTATATCTTGATGAAGGTTTAATCCAGAAGCCGAAATATGTTATGTATTCTTTTTAATTTTATTCAATGGTATTTTTAATTTCACATTTCATATATAAATTAATTTATTTATTTATATAAACGACTCTCGTAATTGCCCTCTACATTTTTCTAATTGTTAGTGTTTTAAATTATAAATGAAATTAATAGCATTTTCCATTAGAAAAACTAGTGCAGCACTGGTACACTCTGAGCACAATTAATTTAATTTATATTATATATTTTCAGAGTGTTAATAAATTATTTTAATTAAATAATTTTTATTTAATTAACGATAATCTCATAATCTTAAGAGGATTAAATTACTCATTGACCTGACCCACTGAAAATGTGTGAATTAATTTACACTCAGTGTGTACTAGTGCTGCACTAGTTTTCCTAGTGGAAAATACCAGAGATTTAAACCACCGAGTTCAATCAGACAAAAAACTGGTCTTACACGATCTTAAAACTTCTCGAGACATATGATTCACGTTAACTGCGAATTTGCCAACGCTAATGATTCATCACTGACCAATTCACCCGCTTCCGTTCGACACAGTGCAAACGAGCGCAATTACCCAGGAATGACGAAACGCAGCATTACAAACCTGGGGTACAGGAAAGTCGCGTCGAACGCGGAATTTTGCGGGAACGTGCACCACCACCGCCGCCTCCTCCACCTCGGTGCGGAGCAAAAAGACCGTCGTGAAATTAAACCGGGGCCGCCACACTCGACGGTTGACGGTTAGCGGCCGTTTCGAATTCGAACGAACGCGCGTCGCAATTCGCGCGATGCTGTTGAAACGAAGGTCGGGCGGCGGTGGTGCGACGCGCGCCACTTCAAACTCAAATTCGAATTTGCACGAGCTCGAAAAGTTGGAAAAGAAATTCACATCGGATTCCAGAGGCGCGGCGCGGCGCGGTGCGACGGTTAAACCACCTGCTGAGTGCACTCTCGCGTGCTTACTCGTTCTCTCTCTCACTCTCACCTTCCTCTCTCTCGCGCGTTTCCTACACCGAGGTGCGGCGAACGATACACCGCACGAAGCGGTCCCGTGGGAAACCATGTGCGAGATTCCACCGACAGAAGAGATTCCTGTGTACGTTTATCGTGCGGTGAACAGGTGAATTATACTTTCGCGCTTACCTGTTAGGTGCAACAGCAAAACGGCGATCGCTACGCAGGTGGGACGCACGCGACAGGCTGCCATCGTGATCGCGCGCTGCCTATCTTCACTCTCTTCACGCAGGAAGACAAAAGTCCTCTCTCGTTCCTCCACCAACACCCTTTCTCTCTTTCGCTCTCTTTATTTCTCTTCGTGCCGTTTTAACGTTCACTGACACCACCCGCGACCGCGTACCTCGAAACCACCTCGAACCTCACGATCGATCGGGATCGAGCGATCAAGCGGCGCGACGCATTCGAACGATTCTACAACCGACCACGATGGAACGTCGCGACGTCGCGCTGGCCTATCTCGAACTGTGGCGGGGAGCGCCGCTTACGCGCTCGGCAGGACCTTCGGCCGCGCTCGGCCGTCCCCGTCGCTCACGTGACTCCGTCGGCACGCAGGTACGCCGATCGCCGAAGAGGGGAAGACGATAACCGTTTCGCGCGCGCGACGAACGTCCGAAGCATGATTTTTCTCTCACAGTGGAGATCGCGCAGGTAGGAGTATACTTTGTTTTCTTTTCCTTCAAATTTCGACATTGGGAATCCACGAATGTTTGTTGATTTCTACTCTATTTTCCTTAACCGAGCCGTTCTCTCTGCGACTACAGGGACGAGTATATTTCAATAAATCGTATTAAAATTCGCGTCGGACTCGGTAAAAAAAATTCTGCGGATTAAATAGAAAATGGCGAATCGCGAAAGTGTCACCCGCCGGCGCGATTATTCTTCAAGTATTATTCGAGTTGAGAATTAAATTGCGCGCGCACGAAGCGTATGCCATTTATTACTTTAGATTAAGGATTAAACCACGCGTTAGTTGTACATTTTTCACACGTATACGGGCCCAATATTGGGCGCGCGGTACCCTCCATATATCGACTTTTCCTAGATCGACCATTTATCTTCTCTCGTATACGGACGTCGTTGCATCGTACGCTCGTAAACACGCGGGCGTAACACTTTCCCAAACGAATATAAATCTCCCGGCGGCGAGGGATTTTTGTTTATAGGATATATACAGCAATCTTGTTTTCGGAATTTGTTTCGCTCTATGCTCTGCCCGCATATGTAAAAATCTGCGATTTATGGCAGAGGCTTATCCAGTCGCTGGTGTATAATACACACGCATAGCGCGTGTACGTAACAGGGTGTCGATGCAATATATGTTATAGTGATAAAAAATGAACAGTATCTAATCTCTGTTTGGCAGAACAACGCGGAGCATTAAGATTGATAGACCTGAGATTGAATAACTGTTGGCTCATTAATCCCGGAGGAATAAGGTAGATTAATTCTTCGACTGCAATCTTTTTTTACGAAATATTTTTCGCACAAGCGAAATTTCACTCTCAATTTTTCTCAAATTTCAATTGTTATTAAATAAAGATTTGTATTTAAAAAACTATTTGATAATGTAATATACAGAAAGAACGACTTTGTCGAAGTATCTAAAAATTTTGGTAGACAAAGGTCTGAAAATCATTTTGTTCGATTATGAAAATAATTACAAAATAATTGTGCTGAACGTTCAAGCTGATTAGTAAAATGTCAAAATTTTTTGGAATATTTTGTCATCATGCTTCAACGATCTGCATAATTATTTTCAAATCTGTATCTAGCTAAATTTTTAGATACTTTAACAAATAACCGTTCTTTCGGTATAGAGAGGTTAAAAAGTAATTTTGAATTTTTTTTTAAAGTCTAGATAAAAATACTTATATAGCCTGAATAAAAAGGATCTAGATTATAAAGGGAGGAAATGAAAATATGATTATAGACGGAAAATAAAGAAAAATTATTACGAAAAGAACGATTCTACTAAAATTTCTAAAAATTTAGCTAAACACGAATCTGAAAATAATTTTGTTAATCATCGAAATAATCATGTAAGAATCTTGATTTGAGTAATGTTGTAAAAAGTTTAACGTTTTAATAACAAATTTAAGCGGCCTACATAATTATTATATTTTGATAGTCCAACGAAATTATTTTCAAATCTAACTAAATTTTTAGATATTCCAGCAAATTGTCGTTTTCATGTACAAAGGGAAATGAAATGTAATCTAATATTAACTCTATTATAGTCCGAATGATGATTCAATTTAGATTAACATTTAATAATATTGTAGCGCGAATTAATTCCCGGAACTCAATGCGTGCGAATAATACGTTACCCCTCTTTCGTCATTATTATGTCACGTGCCTTGAACGTCGTCGTTTAACGAATCCCTCCTCGCCGTCGCGAGATTTATGATACGCACGGCGAGGAACTTTCCTTGCGTACCCAATCACCGTCATCGTCGTCTTCAACTAAGATTTTGAAGATTGATAGCGTATCTGTATCATATGCTGTAAATTCACGCAAATATTGCCATGGCGTTAATGATACGCCCGTAATTACGACTCTTGTGTATACAATTACTCGGAAAGCTTACGACGCGCGAACGATGCGGCTTATTTCCAAGTTTACACGGAGACGCGCTCTGATGGAAATAGGCAGAAAATCGAGCTGGTATTCTGCCGGAGGAGGGACGATCTCATATCTCAGAGAGGAAAGGTCTGAATTCAGTTAAAAGTATTATGTAGCAATTATCGCGCGATCATAAATAATTGTCAAACAGAATTCCCCATTCGAAAAATACTTTATTGAGAGCAAATTTATTATTGTATTTACTATACCTTCATTTGTGTTACGTCATTAAAATCCATTTAGTTGTGCTAGATCGATCCACGCAAAACGGTCCACGATTCATCCCGTTACAAGTGACGTCACAACTCGAAGGATGCTGCTCCGATACAGCTTCGAGTGTCTCCCTCCCCTTTTATTTCGAGAAGTATACAAACTCCATCAACGGTTACGACCTTCTCTCCTCGTCCTTCGTCCTCAAGAGGATCGTCCTTTTTTTCAAATAAACCCTCGCGTGCTTCACGCGGATTTGGACCCTTGGTTGGTCTTTCGTGACGTGAAGAAACACGTGGTTTTATGATGATCCTGAAAGACGAAGAAAAAAGAGGTGCAGACAGTGGGCGCCTCGCTTGTTTATCATTTGTCAGCCGTCTATTTGCACCAAGCTAAAATCTTGTGGACAGGGAATGGTCTTATACCATCTTTCTCCTGTAACGTCAAGTCGAGTGGTGACATTCGCCTCTGTGACGTCTATCGTACTGATCGATCATCCGATAATAAAAAAGACTGTGGCTCGTTAGGGGGACAATTGACGCGATTAAGTCGAAAATTGAACACCATTTTTATTGAATTCCTAGGGGAAGGAGGGAATAGAACTGTAATGAGAGCATTATTATATTGCAAACATAATTGTGTGCCATAAGCTCTCGTTTTCCGAGTATAATTATATATAGGAGAGGCATAATTACGGATCTATCGTTAATGCCATGGCAACATTTGCATGAATTTATAGCAAAGGTCGATTAATCTTCAATTATTGCCGCATGAAAGGTCATGCAGAATTAATTAAATATTATCCACTATTATCCGCCATTATTTTAAAGTTTGTATCTCCAGCATTGTTTACAATTCATTAGTTAGAAAGTTAACGCGCTTCTTGCACGACTAATTCGTCCGAAGCAAAACGAGCCGCGTCTGTTAAGATGATAGATCGTGATTCTCGCACGACGCCCGCTGAAACACAACGTTAAGGGTTTTATCGTCTTAAAGCTGCCCTAGAAAATCCGTCACGCTATTTACTGGTTTTCTGACGGCTTAGCAAGCATCGAAAGTGGATCTCATTTCACCAAAGTGCACAACTCTTTCCATAACGAGGGATATTCTGCGCCACCGCTCTTTTAATAACAAAATTAAGTAGCAACTTAATAACTTATTTAATAATTCGTAAAACTTTAAAATATCCTCATAATACAGTTTATTTCCGAGTTCCAGGATTTTAAAAAAAACTTGATAAAAGAATAGAAGATGATTTTTTAAATTAATTTCTGTTTACGATGTTAAGTCAAAATCTTTTCAAAAACCTTTTTACATATTGTTATATATTTTTTAATCGATATACAATTATTGGATACTTCAAATTAGGTATAATCTAGGCAGTTCTAAAAAGAGTTGTCGAAAAAAGAAAAATATACTGATAATTTTAATTATTTTTGTATTTTATTTTTATGATAAAGTATAATGAGGAAACATATAATACAAAAATGTTTTTTAATGACTTCATATGAATTCATGTGTTTTCTTGAAATCAATTTGTTAACAAATCGTCCAATTACGTGTCCGCTGCTTCCTGATTGTCTCGTTTAATCTTCCATTGCCGCGTTGCACCGACAGGGACTAATAAATACTTTTAGTGGATCATCAATTCCCGTATACCTTGGGACTAAAAGAGAGATTGGGAGTAGAAGAAGACAAGTTAAAAGAGTAGGTACTGGAGACTAGATGAATAAGAGCGACAAAGAAAAATGTCGGGACAACCGAGAAGTCAGACTAAAATAACGCCTCGAAACGCTCGTATCTTTCATCTACCAGGTTTGCAAGCGAGCTGGTTATTAAACACTTAAATCTTCCTCGATGTATGCATAAAAAAAAAAAACGAAGCCGAAAGCCCGTAGGAACAATAAGCGGGAGAGGAAAAGAAAATGGGAGTTGCGCGAAATAAATTTATGAGGGACAAGCGATCCGCTGTTCCTGCTCCTCTTCAAAAGCGACTGCTACTAAACTAAATATTTATTCCACGATCTTTCATCGACAACGGACTCTTCACGATAAACAAATAGAAATATTTCATTTCATCGGGTTATCGACATCCATTGCCATTGCTGAGTTGAAATATGCCGAGTGCTCGCTGTACTTTCATTTTAATATGCAATCGAGTCTTTGTATTTACACAAGTTAACGCTAAAATTCCAAATACATTTACAAAAGAGCTTGAGAAAAAATTAAAAAACAAGATTTCTTAAAAGAAAATATCAACATATAAATTAAATCTCTTTGAATTAGTAGTTTTTTTTCAAAAAATTTCGTGGAAATAAAAATTGTCAATTTCCGAGTTGAAAGTTTGGTTCGAGATAGGAGATATCGTGATAGGAGAATATCTGTGAGATAACATGTTTAAATTGAGAAATCTGATTCATGGCGTATGTTATTCTATTCTAATCTAAATTAGATTGTTTATATTCACGCGGACATTTCTTTCCACTGGATTTTTTGTATTCAACGACAAATTAATTTTCTTTTTTCCAAATATTTATTTATCTTTTCTTCAATATATCAGTTTTATAACAATGTTATTGTAAATATGGTATCCAAAAAGTGTTTATTTATTCTTTGCACGAAATTATATTTACATACAATTACCGGCACACGACAAAGCTTTCCCGTGTAAAAAGGGAAAACTTCTGTTGGCGAAGGGAAGGAATACGAAAGAACGCAAAGGCAAAATGTATGGTCGCGATGAATCATTCTCAGTATCAATCTGGGGGGGGGGGGGGGAGGGGGAGGAGGACGAAAGAAAGGACGCAGCTGCTTGTGATTTTATCTCGTGGAAAATTTGGATTCTGCCAACGGCGATTTAAAAAATGCGCTTACGTCTCGCGTTGCAACGCTTAAATACGTCACATGTTGCAACTATACATATAGTAGAAACCGAGCGAGCGCTCTATAGCTGCAGCTAACTCGATTCACGAGCGGTTTGCATTAACAACGATTAATTGTTCTCAAACAAATACAAATACACGGCTCTTGTATTCGCCACGGCAATTTCGCATCGATCAATCTCATCTCGCTGAACCGCTTACACGATTAAGCCGCCAACAGGTGCGCGCTTTGCAACCAAGGCCCACCATCACGTCGATTGTAATTCAGTCGATCATTGATAGAGGACGGAGGGATTATAGTTGGAAAACTAGAACGCGGGGAGAAGAGCTTGGCGAAAAGAGAGGAAGGTCGCGTCGACTTGGAAAAATGAATGATGAATCCGATCCTATTCGTCCGCATTTCCACTTCAGTCCTCTTCTCTTTTCGTTCCTCCGTCCAGCGCGATGGCATGAGTGTTTGCGTGCGTTCGTGTTGGAGCAGGTTCGCCGGCGCCTGAAAAGCAGGCAGCCAGGCGGGCGCCGTCGCTCGAAAGGGTTTCGCCTCGTTCCACCGACGAGAACGGCGTCTGTCGTCGCCGTTCATCCGCGAGCCGAAGCGGGACAGATAAAACGAGCGAGGGCGGATAATAAGAGACTAGAGAGAGAGAGAGAGAGAGAGAGAGAGAGAGAGAGAGAGAGAGAGAGAGAGAGAGAGAGACGGGAAGGAGGTTGCGCCCGTCGATGTATGTACGCCTCGAAGACCGTATCGTGGCAAGGCAACAGCCTGGAAGACGACACCCCAGCAACGTCCTCGTCCTGGCCTGGATGGAAAGGCCGGTCGACTGCTCGGAAAGAAAGAACGAAGCGTCCCCGGGTTGCTGTTTTTTGATGCCGTGCACACTGCGGATCGCGCACAGGGATATGAAAAGCGCCTGGAGGCTGGGCAAAGTACGCGAAACTCGTTAACGCAACAGAGGTAAATACACGAGAGGAAAACGAGGCTGGAAATAAAGAGACGGGGATATGCGTTTCAAAGGGTACTCGTTTGATGTCGGCGTGTTTACCGCGAAATAAGCGTGATTACTGTTCAATCGTCAAGCAAAAGATTAATACGTGATATCGCTATCGTCGTATAATTTTAATTATTTTGACGAAAGCGTATTATTGGTTAGTAACTGCGAAACACGCGCTCGTTTGACTAGGATTTTATACGCTTGCGAATTTCGTTACATTTTTGACTATTACTTTTTATGAAAATATTTTATGAAAATATTATTTAATATTTAGATATAAAATGTTTTCATCAAGAGCGATGCTTTTATGAAACTTACTTTTAATGAAAATATTTTGTATCGTCTCTAAATATTAAAATTCTGTCTTTCAAAAAAATATCCATATTTTATTTGAGCCGATTAAAAAATATATTCTGATCGATTAGATACGTAACGCGCAATCAATATATGATCAAATGTCCAATATTTCCACTTATATAGAAACCTACGTATGTTGCTAACGATATCGTTTTCTGTCAGTTGCCGCCATAAACTAGAAAATAAATTGCATCAGCGGTTATGATAGCATTCTATTGGTTTGTCGATTCGTTTCGTCGATCAAACTTCGTAGTGCAATATTTCAGAGGTGAGGTAGCATTAGAGTATACTCCAATAATACCTCGGACAAATCGGTCGATTCATCATTAGTTTTATTGTCAGTTTCGACATCTGCGAACTTACTAATCGCGATACACATTTTCCCCATCACTTATTTGAAGAATCCTTAATTCTATCATTTATATATTTGAAGAACTTTATTTTCCTGAATTCAGTCACTCACTTGAAGAATCGTATCAATACACGTATATACATATGGAGTTCGTATCTTCATTAGAATTCCGAGCAAGTTTCGATTCCGGTGGATAAGTAAAGCCTGAGTGCAATCTTTACCGTGAGTTCCCAGGAGGAAATGAGAGGTAAGAAGAAATCGAGCCCAAGTTTCCGTGGAAAGGCCGAGACGCGACAGGCTCCTCGCGGTAACGGAGTTACATTTATTTGGTCCCCCGAGCAGGAAGGTGATATTTTTCCAAGGGGGAAACTTTCAAACGCCGTCGGTGACTGCTTCTTGCCGTAAAAGGGCGGCATTGTGTCCACGGTACCTCTCTCGCTCGCGTTTCACTTCGCGATATCACTTTGTGTCTCCTCTCTCTTCTTCCTGGCCGGAGAGCATAAACACTTCGCGACGGCCGGAAGGCAGAAGTTTCGTCTGAACGGTGCCACGAGAGAGGCGAGTTAGGCGAAAAGAAGGACAGATGGATTTATTTCTCGTCGGGTTGGCGTGCGCCCCGATAAGACGAAGCAGACGTATGAGGGCCCGTAAAGCCGAAATGTCCCTCGTAACTTACTGATTGACGAACCGCGCGGCTCCAAGATCTCGGGATACGAAGCCAGGTTACCGCGGGAGCGGACTCGCAAATTCGCTTGGCTGCTGCAAAATTTCTTCTAGGACACGCTCACTTATTTAACGCACCACCATAGCCTCTCACAGTCGCGGCACGACCGCGACGTCTCGTTCCGTTCGTGGAATACTCGTGAATTAAAACCGTCACCTTACATGAGGCTTTCTGTAATATTTAAACGAAAAATTACGCTGGCAGGCTGACGAATTATGGTAATACGTATTTAGATGAAAAGAGAGAAAAGCGTTTGGAAGAATTCAACGGAATAAGGCAACCTGCTGGTTAATATAAAACGACGTGAATAATTTAAACCGCGAAGACCCCGCGCTTTACCGTCGCAGTTTCCTAAAAATAGGTTCGCCCGTTTGTTTCATTTTGAATAACCGCTTACCAGAGGCGTAAACACTCTATATTGAATTTTATGTAGCATTTTGTAGGGCTACGTCGTCGGGAAGACGAAGCAAGCGGGTTGCATAACGGCTTTTTACGACAGACAATTTTTTCTTCCTGAATATCGAAGAAAGTAATCGTGTGTATATTGAATTTCATGAAGCAAAGAAAATATAATCCTACGTACAAAAAAAATATTCTAAAATATTTTGCATACATAATTACAATATTTCATTGATTTCTCTTTCTCTCTCTCTCTCTCTTTCAGAATATTTCTATTTGTTTTAATCCTCGATAATGAAATTAAAATTCTTTCCCAATAGGAATTAATAAAGTAAGATTAATTTTTGATGAAAAAAATTACGGATTATTTTATGATAAATAAAATTATCGTCACATGTCGAGTTTTTGATTTCTCATCTTTTATCAAATATTATTTGTAATCACATGTATGTAATATAATAATATTGCTCGAGACTGTTACCGGATATTTTTTCGATGCTGATAACAAAAATTCGAAATGCCCCGTACGTTATTTAATGCAGCTGTTTATCGTAAATTTAATACGCTCGCGATATCAACTCGAGTCTGCGTCTGAATTCAGTAAATATTATCGTTACGAAGTAATGTGCTTTTGCTCGAGACACGCCAAGGGCCCCGATGCTGATGTATGGTTCTGAGAAGCGTGCAGAGTGCAACTGATAATTAACGGTTCATTCGAACGCGTATAACCGCCACATGAGTCGACGTTGACGGATCGTTCGTGACGACGAAATATTCAACGGCTAACGAATTAATTTTGTATACATATAATTGAGGTAAAAGACACCGTTTGACATTATAATAAGTGTTGCGCATTTGCAGCATGATAATTACATATTTGAAATATATTAATTATTATACACACATTAATTATTACACACACATGTATGTAATGCGTTTTTATGACGGTGTTTACAATTTCGCTTATATATCCGTAAATATTCAAGAGAAAGAAAGACAGAGAAAGAGAGAGAGAGGGAGATATGAAGAGAGATAAATGGTAATAAATTTCCAGTTAGAAACAAACAATTTCGCGTAATGTGAATATTCCATCCTTCATTCTCTGCGTTATGTGTATTGCGAGAGGAGTCATAAATCAATATTTTGATGAAAGGATATATGTATTTAGAATTAACAACGATATTGTACTATCACGTGTATCATATTAAATCAGTTAATATATATGATCATTTATAACGATATCTAATATCTCTTCGTAAAAAATAACAGAAATTCGTGGATAATTAAAAAAAATATTTTTCATTATCACTTTTGAACTTTGATACGCTCCGGAACTGATATTTGGAATTAAGTCAAAAGCTTTGACTTTGATCACATTTGTCTGTTCCATTGATCGCGCGGTTACTATTACGATTGTAATACTACGCTCGATATCCCATATCATGTCGCATCGTTTTTGTAGCTCCTCGCATTTCGGTCCTCCTCTTCGAAGATGCCATAGCGATGCGGCGAGACGGCCGGACATATGCGTCGGATGTAGCTTGATATGAAGACTTGGCAGATGGAATCGACGCAGAACGTTACACATTCGTGGTACAAGCGTATTGTGTCGATCCTAATCCGATTACACGGCCCATTGAAGTCAGAAGTGCGATCTTTTAAAAGGGGCTAACGTAATACGCTTGTTAAACGCCGTACGCGGAGAGAAGGCTGCACACGGAACGGAGTCGAGGATCGATATTTTCCGCGACGTGCTCCCCGCGTTAGCGGTGTAGAAGGATACGCGTTGCCAACACAATCCTCCGCCCTCGTCGCGTCGGTCAGATAATCTGGTGGGAAGCTCGTTACCCTCGTTGCCGCTCGTATTGCGGAATTACTGTAGTCCTCGAATTTGTACCGCGAGCGAACCCTCTCACACCCTTGGATACTACTGAAACCGCTATCTTTACTGGTTGCGGCCGGACGAAATGTACAGAAGCATCTCGAGCCGCATCCTCGCCGCGCTTATCAATAGCTATACCGCACGAAAAAATCGCAGCGTAAATTCCCAGCGTATCCCATGTTTCCCGATACTGTAAAATGTGCAAGCTTTCAATATATCGTGAAAGCCGCTCATATGCTATTTTTGATCATCCTGGCATGGTTTTATAGCTGACAAAAATATTTGTCTACAAAAATATTTTTGTACATGTTGTATAATATGTTATATCTGAAAATTTAATAAGAATTAATAAAACTTGACTTACTTAAGCAAATATTATTAAAGTAACCGTTATTAGATAATAGTGATTTAATATAAAAACGATTATATTTGTTTTAAATTTTTATATTAATATTACAAAGTTTTTTTAATATTATACATTTTTTATAAAGATATCTTAATTAACGCTCGCAATATTGCTTCGGGATTTAAAAAAAAAAAAACGCACTGAAATAATCAGTATATTTTTTAATATTTTTATTTATATTTTCCTTAAATTTTTTTTTTCAGAATTCTATAGTAGCCATGGAATTTGCGTAAACAGAAACAACAAAATCTACCTCGAAATCATGGTGTGTTTGTGGTTGGAATCCGACAAGGTTAGGCGGATAAAACAGTGCACGTAAGCGTCGTAAAAATATGATAAAATAAGAAGCTATATTTTACGTTAAACTATCTGCTAAATGCTTTGCTGTCATAATTGGATCCCCTCTTGTACATTAGCTGTGAAAACATTTTCTCGTTTGCGATGCCGCGGGCGTTGCGGAACACTAGTCTTTCCATTCTTTACTAGTTACAATGCAGAATGCAGACGATTCTCGACGTTCTGCATATTCAATTTACTTTTTTTATATTTTTCTTTCGCTATCCCAAACCTTTCTTTTAAACGACAATCTCAACAGTAGCAATTTTTCCGTACAGAATTAAAGCAATACAATTTCAATTTTAAATTCTTTGTATTTTTGATAATGGCATTTGATTTAAAAAAAGAAAACGTGATTGGAGAGTAAATTATAACTGTAATTAACAATAAGTTATTTCATATATCATCTTGATAAATTATAAAGTATTTTAATAAATTATTTATAAATTAATGTATCAGAAGAGAAGCGGTATTTCTTTTTAAATGTCGTATCTGTCATATCAACCAGGAATACATAATGCTATTAATAGTCGAAATAGCTACTTTCTCTAGATTCTTCCGTTCGCCTTTTATTTAAATTAAAGCCCATTTAATCGAATCTAATAGTAGTGCAATGGCACACGCGACTGTGTTCAATTTTAATATACAAATGGAGCCAATATACTCTAAAAGAGATAATTGCATTAGGCCAACTCGATACGGATGCTCATAATTCAAGAACCCATTGCCCATCTATTTAGGATGTCCACGAGCGACGTAGCGACCCTTTATTTAAGTGTACGCCGCCCCTGGCACTCGCCGTGCTTCTCCATCCGCGACCGATCGAGAACCGTCGAATAAATGATCGACGAAACGGGAGAGAAAATTTATATCTCATTTACTCGATATATACCTTCCCTTAAGTACAAAGTGCTCCTTTTATCTCTCTTTTACTTGCGAACATGGCAGCCACGCGTATGTGTGTACATCGATAAACGCGTAAACGCCATTCACGCGAAAGAATTTAATGCCGAAGAAGCATGACCCAAATTTACGCGACAAGAGAAATAGTTAGAGAAAGTATCGTAATTTTATGTGCTCGCGCTGAAAGCTTCATAAATAATTTATATCGTTAAACGTATATTGATTTAACGTCTTTCGAAAATCTTCCTTATCTGTATTAAAATTTATCAGCCCCGAGTCCATACCTTTGCATATATACATTTCTTCTAATTCACAAATTTATATTAAAAAAAAAGTTTTTAATGGAAAGTTAAAAATGCAAGATTTTATAATGAAAAAATGGCAAAGTTTTTGCATTTTCGAGTTAAATTCAGTGTATATTGCTGTTGCCGTAAAAGACATAACTTCCACGGACGAAACTTTATATTTGCTTTATAAACATTTTCCTTTTACTCTCGCCAAAATATTTGCGAATGCAATAGGATTGGATAGAACGCGGAATAATACGGAAAATCTCAATTCCCAACGGAAATTTCTCAAGTGTACTTTGCCACACAATAACGCGTACAAAGTACAATGAAATCCTCGCCGTTATAGTGTTGCAGTTGAAGTGCAATTGTAGCTTACACTTTGAGCATGATGAGAGCGGTAATAATAAAAAGCGCAATTCATGTAAAGTATTTGCGTATTTTAACAAAGTTCCATTGTATTGTACTAGAGTGTTTGTTAGAGTGTTGACCAATAATATTGTGTGTGTATGCAGAAGTACAGAACATTCGGCGAGAATATGCTGTTTACTAAATGAAATACAATACTTAATTTTACTTAACAAAATTATGTATATGGCGAACATAAAAAAAGATACGCGGAAAGAACGATTTTGCTAAAGTATCTAAAAATTTAACTATTATAGATACAGGTTTGAAAATAATTATGTTGTACCATCAAAATAATTATTTAGAACACTCAAGTATTGATGGCAATACTGCAAAAAGTTTTAACATTGTAGCAACCAATTCGAGCATTCTACATAATTACTTGATGTTCGGTTTAAACAAAATTATTTTCAGATTCGTATGTACATATTTAATTGAATTTTAAGATACTTCAGCAAAACCGTTCTTTCCTTGTATATCTATATTGGAAATACGTTTTCACTTGAATCGTACATATTCAGCGTAAAAAATGAAAAAAAAAAACTAGTTTATTCTCTATAAAATGTTATATTGAATTCTTTTTCTAAATAAAAAAATCATATCCACGATTATTCAATAAATATACAAAGTGAAAGGATTAAGTTAAATACATTTAAAAACGGTTGTTAACACAATTTATCTCTCGTTAAAACTCCCGTCTCTCATGTCATTCGTGTTACAAGTGGCAGCAGCAGTTTTATCCTTTTACGAAGCATGAAAACCCTCTGACGATCTCTTTAACGGGAAACACCGGGCTGGCCTGGCTGGCTTGAATCCCGTTTCGGGCCGAGAGGGTGGTGCAAAAAGCGCCCGCGTACTTTCCACGGCGATCTCTCACAGGAGTACGGGTATCCTGGCAACCGGCGACCCGGCCGGCTGGACTACCTCCAAGGACAACGATCTGGGTTAACGTCGCGAATTCGTGCCGACGCCACCACCATTCCGTCTTTCTGCGAGGCCACGCTTGACGAATTGGCTTTGAAGCTTACACCGTTGCCAACGTATCGATTCGCTCGTTTTGCGGCAATGTTACTGTAAAGGGATATCCCAAAGGAGATAAAGTCCGGGGAAATAAAGCGAATAAAGAGCGCGGTGCAAATTTTCCGGGTCGATGTATGCTGAAAACGCTTCGATTGTGGAAGGGTGAAATGTTATTCCGCGGCGCAACCCTTTTGTTGCCCTCGGGACGATGTAGCGCGCGGAACATTGCAGATGCGATGCAACGTCTTATACAAAGTCTAAAAAATACATAACGTGCAGTCGCGTTTACACATTTCTCGAAGAAACGCTTGAAAAGTTTTCACTGGAGAGGCAGCGTTAAGTAGAGCGAGATAAAACTAATCTTCAATTATTAATTTAGCTGCATCGGGAACGGTGACGTCGGCATAAATATTTCATATATTGTTATAGCATTAATTTCATATATTGTTGTAGCAGAAATTGTGGAATTCTGTCGCGAATACGCGCGCAATCATAGATCATGAATTATAGATCGCGTGGAATGGGTTTTGAGTCATTATACGAAAAATGTCGAATTATTGCGCAAAACTGCAAAGTGGTAATACTTAACTGCACATTAAGGCGGAGACGTAGGAGGGTACGAAACCACTGACCTTTCGTTACAGCTCGCACGTAACGACTATATTTTTAACATCGCTCTCGGCATGCCGCCCCACGTATTTCGCATTAGAGCGAACTTTGCACTTTAATAAACGATTATGTTGTCATTGTTTGGAAATATTTTTAACATTTCTTATAATTGTGATCCGCGGATAATCAATCCTACCTTGACCGATTCATGTATTATCCGAAAGTGCGGTAAACGTATGTATTGCGAGATTTTCGACCGTTGTCTTTCGACCCAGATACATACATACGTCAGGCGAGAGCGCATTCATGTCGACGGGGTCACTGTAAATGTAGCGTAAGCGGAAACATCGATGCCATAAGGTCTGAGCATGTTAACAGTTCCCGCGTCCGAACGGTGTCCGCTTAGGACGACGGGACCACCCGGTATATTTATTATATTTGTTCAAGGCCGATGCGTTTAATGCCTGCGTAATAATTCGTATAATACGCAGTAATATGCTACAATAGTATATTGTCTGGACCGATTGAGAGTAGAATCAGAGGGGCGCAGAATGAGGTGGAGAGCTAGGAGTATATATATATGTATGTAAGCGCCATGAGTGAATCACGAAGCGAAATCATGGTACGTTCAACCTGCGGAAGGGTAAATTCGACAGATGCAACCAAGATATCGATTAGGTGGGGCAGCTCGTCGCGCGATTTGACTACGCCGTTATCAGGGCTGCGACATATTCCACGTTTTATTCTGCAAAACTTTCGCGGGTATTGTCTAACTTTCGCAACATTGTCACGAACAATAAAACGATTGTATCCGTGTATACGGTTTGGAGAGAAAGATTTGAATGACATGTTTGGAAAGTTCGCGGACATCCGTCATTGAATTGCGATCGGTGTTAAAGTTGAACGGGAAATTTTTACGCTAGAAAACCCGTAGCTTTGCGTGTAATTGGAAACACTTCGACAGCTCTTTAACGTTTCGAAAGGGTCAAGTGATCGTTGAATAATGGAATAACGATCATTGAGACGTGTTCTTCTCATCCGCTCGCTCGCAACATTCGCATTAGCGGTGTTCATTTGTTATTGAAAGCGGTATTGTGCGTATAGTATGTCATATTGTTAAACGGTCATGGTTTTCCAATGTGCGTTTTCTGAAACCTTTAACGCATTAAAACGAACAATGAAGTGAGATCCGCGTACATAAAGTTGTAAAAGTATACATAAAAGAAAAATTAAACACACTCACAGGATAAATCATTTTAATTTTATATCAAATTTTATTATGCAATCTTTCTTGTCGAAAATATTTTCGTTAGTTTATTATTCAAATCAAATTACTATTAAACCTACTTAATGTTTAATTATTTTTACATTGCTGAAAAATATTCAAAAAGTAGTTAATAAAATTCCGTGGTTTGATCAAACTTTTTTAAGGGTGTCTTATATTAGATATATTATAAAAAGTCTGATTATTACTGACTATTTTATACATATATGTATAATACATGTTATGGATATCCGTCATATTCGCGATATTGCATGGTGTGTCCATGTTATTTTATTCAAACTTGAAAAACATCAGAGTGTCATGTAATATTATAAGAACTTTATATGGGATATTTCTTTTATATATGTTGAGAGAGAGAGAGAGAGAGAGAGAGAATAAGAGGACAAAGTGTGAAACAACAGTCGGATAATGGAAAATTTGGTGAAATGTTGTAGATTGTGTTATTTTCACGTAGTACAAAATACGATCATATTTTTTGATATCCTATTTTGAAAACGTGAGAAGTGCATAAATATAAAATTATTTCCGAAAAACTTAAAAGTTTCATGTTAATGTTTTATAGCGTTATATTATATTAAAACATTTAAATGTTGATTTTTAAAATTGTTGTAAAACATGTCAATACTCATGCCTCCTATATAGAGAATGCGTTGCCATTATACCTTTGAATATTGTAACAAATTTTATATTTTATTTACGCGTAGAAATATGCTTAAACTATTGGTGTGCAGACAGCGCATATATTGTATATCGCATGTATTTTTTAACGCAGACGAAACTGCGCGGGTATAACATATGTGACATAGGAATCGAATATTCGTATTTATTTTATACACTGCAGTGCACGAAGTCCGATTATAAATTTCATATACCGCGGAAACGTGAGGTTGACAACCCAACATCTGTCAAAAGTCTCTCATTACAATCATCGTAATTGAGTGTTCTGGGATATTGCCATATCAATTATGAAATCATTCTTAATTTAAAAGCATAACGAAGTTTGATTTTATTACTTTACCACCTTATTTTTCGCAATATACGTAGGTATATATTGCGATCCGGCGCTGTTCAAGTATAACCACAATAAACGAGAACTGTTTGGATCAATTCCAATGCGAAGTACGCACATGTCCTCTATGCGCAGCCACATATCTCACCAATTTGTTGCGGGTGAAAAACACAAGTGTAGCAGTCGTCGCGTTCATATTTTACGTATACTTCCTTCCGCCGTTTTCCGATACACATGCGTTTCATGCCTGTCCCACGTCATGGGCGCAGCTGACGGATTGGCGCGCCGCATGACGATTCCTGAATGCATCATTCTCTCGGAACTTAACGGTAGTCGTGGATGCACGACTTTAAATTTTAACGGGAACAAGCAGAAACTGCAAAATGTGCAGTTGTTCCTATTACAAACTCGACCAATACTTTTTAAATATTTTACTTTTGTTTACAAATTTATTTAAGCTTTTTTTTTATACAGTGTAAACACAGTTTGGATAGATTTTATCGCGAAATATTGAAATTAATTCTAGAATTAATCATTCTATTGGTAAAACATTTATTCTCCATGTTAATCGTAATATTGTTCCATTTTTCGCGTGAAAAAATGCAGCAGAACGTACAGTATAAAGAGATAAAAATGATGTGTAAAAATCTTTCCAGTTTGCGGTATATACACCGTAATAAGGCACTAAAGTACAGAGTGTCGGCAAGAAAGTTGGCACATCCACATCCTCAAGAAGCACTCGAGCCCCTTCGTCACTTCTTCGTCGGTCGAAATCGCGATGCGTGCTCGTGCCTCCGCCAGTTTTCCGGCATTCTAATTTACAACCTGTCAAAGCTATGTGCCGGGCCATCACTCAGACACTCATATCGCGGAAAATATGCATAATTCATGGAGAGCCCGGCGTGTACCGCGTACAATATTCCGCGAAGGTCGGCGGACGAGCGTTATCCGAGCCTCGGTTCGCGATCGACCACTTGAAAACTCGCCGCTACTCGAATTTGTATGCTCGATGTGAAGCGCTGTGAGCCCCGGCGGATGGGGTGCATTCAGGCGCACCCGCCGGTTCATTTGAAATATCTAAATGGATTAATTTTATCGATCGAATCGCCGCGTTCAACGCGGGAGACGAGACAACATTAACTCTGTCGAGGAGGTTTAGCGAATTTCTGTTGCACGGTAAAATGCACCGTGACAATGAAATATCGATCAAGAGCTGCAACGACGTATATATAGATATTCAAAACAGTAATCTGCGTGCACTTTATCTAATATATGTAAATTCTCACATTCAATAAATTGCACTACTTTCATACGTTTGTCAATTAATTGTTCAGATTAAGCATCAAATCAGCCTTAGCTGCAGTTGTATACTTTTGGTATTTCGTCATGTATTATACGTGTTGCTTTCAATTTATAACTGTAAGTCATACAATAAAGCTATTATTTTTATTAAAATTTATATCAAGAACTAGAAATATAAAATTAAAATTACTTACAGATTATATCCAGCGAAAAGTTGGTCGTGAAACGACAATAATAAAATAACGCTAGTCGAGTAACGGTCTCAAGAATTGTTATCCTTATACGTTTCCTCGAATTGTTGTCACAGACCTATCGTTATTCTCGAAAATCATAGCAATTCCTCTCACAGCGACGCACGCACAAAAGCGCGCATTGTGCCGCTTCCTTCCGCATTTCCGCCAGTTTTTATCGCGCCGTCGGTCGTGTCTCGCCTTTCATTTTTGCGAGTCACGTATGAGAGGCACGGTAGTCTCAACGTCGAATAAAACAACCGTCCGGCGAACAACAACGATCGCGACATCGTCGTCCCGACGCGACGACGGCCCAGGGTTATTACGCTAAAGGTCGACGAATTTCCCCGGCAGCCAGGCGTCGCGTTGTCCGCCCATGCGGAATTCGTGGGGAAATGCGCCGGGAGAAACTGCATGCACACACGCACGCACGCACGCACGCACCACCGGCTCGATATGAACGGCCATGCTTCACGGCCTGGCTCGCGTTTCGTGTGTAACACGTGTCTGTCAACTCGGCGAGAGACCCGGCGCTGTCACCCACATCTTCATGGAACAGCGTGTCGCTAATACGGTCTCTTCATCGTCGACACGCTATCGACAAGTCCACCTGCTCCCACGTGTGCTATCGACTTTAACGCGCACGACCGATCGCATCGTCACGTGAAACGCAACGTCTACGACGAAATCTGATGAATTATGCAGGTTACGTTGTTGACGGCGATACCTCTTTTTCACCTGTCATGATGCGAGAACTTGTGTAAGGATGGGTGAGAGATATGATTTTTAGAGTACGAAATGAAATTTCTATTTAAAATTTGATATTTATAGAGGTATATTTGCTTTTATTATTTCAACCGTTTTTTTATGTAACTATGAAAGTTTTATTTTTTTGCAACGAAAATATTTTTGCGGATAGTTTTTATTTCTATGTGATATACTTTATTTTTGAAATTAATATTTTCTCTATTATTTCGCGAACATACAGATTTAATTTATAGCATATGACGGATACAACGATAATTTCAAAAATAAGTATTCATTTTAATTAGCTAGCTAGATGTTAATTTTGGTTGGCTAAATGTATTGATCTTAGAACTAATTAGGACAAATCGATATACCGATATGTGATGATAATGATACACTTAATCTTAACTAATCCTGTAATTAGATATCTACGATGTTATATCTAGATATCTCATTAATTTCTATTTTTAAAGCTATTGAAAGCTTTAATATAATATAATAATAATGATGTATAAGTTACACAAATTTTCTATAAAGTTTTTTTTGTATTAAGTTGCATCATATTAAATCTTGAATTTGTGCCGACGTTAGTTTTTAGCTTGAGAGGTAGATGAGTCTTTACGTTTCCTGCGATTATGACCTAAAAGATGATCTCCCATCCTGGTGCCTGTTTTGTAAATTTTGTCCTATAGAATTAACGCCAGCTCTTCTCTTGTATACTGGGACCTCAGTTACTTCCCTGTTTACCACCTGTCTACCGCTGTTATCAGGCTTGCCTAGCCGTAGGCGTTAAATTCATTGGACGCGATATAGAAAACCAGGGTCTTACAGTTTACAGAATACAGCCTCTACGATGGTTAATGGCTGGAAAAACCTTTATGCGGCATTGTACTCCGATGGGCAAGAAAAAATTAAATTCAAAATTACATACTTTTATCAAATTTATATTTTCTTACAGTCATTAATCGTACTTAATATTATCCATTTTCTAATAAATATGTTTTATTTATTTTAGAAGAAAAGTTTACAAGTATATAAAACAATATCTGAATAAAAATATAATTTATGATAGAAGAGAGTAATAATATTGAGTTTAACTTTAGAATAAGTATCGTAGAGTCTCCAAAGCAAGAATTGCGGGTGACGGTTTTTCTCCATCAAGCTTTCGTAAATCTTGTGGATAAAAGAATTTCCGACGAATAAAATCCTATTGTACCTTAAGTTTTATCAGGTCGATCGCTCTAATATTCCTTTTTTACTTTCATCGAAATCACTTGGAATAAATGTCTTCGAGAAAATGGTGGTAATGTTTGCATAGACGACGTCTTTTCTTGCCCAGATTTGAGAGACTGCTGTTTTGAATAATGGAAGATATGGGATGAATAAAATTTTAGACATCAGATTCAGGTTGAAGATCTTCTCGACTTCAAGTCGATCTATTTTAAAGATCTAAATATAATGTACCCAAAAATGAGAAAGAGAGAGAGAGAGAGAGAGAGAGAGGAGAAAAAATATTAAAAATTTTTTTAAATGTTTTTTATGTCAAATTTTAAAATTTTAAGAAAATTACAAATGTGCCATGATATATATGATAAATATATATTTTTAACTATTTATATCGCATTTTTTTCTCCTCACGATTATCATTTTCGGCTACAGTACACGTATCGACTGATCAGAAGGATACGCTAATAATGACGAGTTTTAGTCCTCGTTAAAAAGAGCTTAATAATAATCCGACATTGATCGCTCTGAAAGATTCGATTCACGACAGCCACAAAGGTGGAATAAAATTCATCGACTGCCATGATCCTGAGAGTACATCAAAGCCGATAAAACGAGGGAGGACAGTCGCGACGGGATCGAGGGACGTCCACGAGATAGAACGGAGGCTAAATGTAGCGTATAATTTAGACAGCAGCTGCGCGGCGCGACAAATATAATTCGACGCATCAATCTGCGGCTTCGGGGTCGAACTTCGTCTATGAGAGGCGCGTGGTAATGTTACACTGAAGCACCATGCAGCGCATCAAGCTCCCATGTTGTCTTCCATATGGAAGACGCCCATGTGAGATGATACATTCAGAATGATATAGATATATTAAGGCCACAGAACATTTGTAAGAAGAAGAAGTAGGTAAGAAAGAGAGAGAGAGAGAGAGAGAGAGAGAGAGAGAGAGAGAGAGAGAGAGAGAAATGCTATAATTTCAACAAATGAAACAAAATTTTTAACAATCATGAATTTAAAGCGTTCATCAACTCGGGTAGCTGCACGTATTTCTTATTTAATGGGCATATAATTTACCGGAGACGCTTTGTATCCCAGGAAAATGGAAGAGAGCGAAAAAAGCATCGTTAGGACGGAAACGCAGAGGCGAAAATGGAGAGATGATGGCAAACGAATATTAATACCGATGTACTGTGACTTACTCAACGGTTTGTGCGAATATTGATAAAGAACTTGGAGGGATCGCCCCACGTCTTTGCATTGTCGCGATTCATAAATGCAAAGGGTCGTTGAAGAGAAACGATTAATCATAGCGACGTGCAATCTATTGTCAAGCGTATTTATCATTTGCAAAAATATGTTGATTATTTGGAGATCCTTCCTCGCATGATGGATTCGCGCGGTGATCCTTCCGCGCTGAAGATATAGCACAAACGAGTGGACATTAATATGGATGGCTGTAAACATTATCTGTAGACTTTATGTTGTCAATATGAACTCTATATTTGAGTACTCCAGCATTAAGCACTACTTTCATCATCCAAGCGTATAGCAAAACTGTATTCTCGGACCGAAAAATTACTGTCGTATTTTATTACTGTTTTTTTTTTTTAAGAAAAAAACAGAATATTTATAAAATTATGCATAAAATTTTGTGAATTATATATATCGCGCAAGTCAAACAAGAGGAATAATGATGGACTCCATCACGAATAGTTGCGAAGTTATTTAATATTAAAAGTATAATAAGAATTTAGGAAATTGTGTGAAATATGCGACTCGGACTTTATTAAGTCAGTATGTTTACAATTTTAAACGTATATATACGTGTTTGTTGTTATCTATAGAATAAAATATCGGTTATTGAAGCACATACCGAAGAAAGACTAAATATTATACTAGAGCTCGAGTTTGGCGCGCAATTTATTGAGAAAATTGAAAATATTTCCCAGAGGCGAAATTGCTCGAAACTTTTGATTAAGACAAAAATATCGCGGGCTAATAGAAACGACAGACGTATTTACTTCGGAAAGTTTATTAACTTCAACCCATTTCGAAGTTTAGAATATTCTCTACAAGTCAAAATTTCAAGACCTTACAAGATATGAAATTATCCGTCTGTTCTTCATCTGAACTTTCAAGTGGCATGCAAAGAATTCCTAGAATGGATTGACAGCTTCAAGATGATCACTCGAGATCTCAATTCTATTAGAATATTGTTGAGTAACATAATAAAATAAACCACTGAGAGAAATATAAGGAAGCAGAAACTAGGTTTACAAAAATCGATAAAGAGAAAGAACGAAGGCACGTACATATCTAAGAAATAAGATGAAATATGTCATCATGTATTGTCTTTAGAAAAAATTTCGAGATAGGTATTAATTTTTTTATTCTAATATTCTAATTTTCAATTTTAATTATTATTCTACTCAATATATTTAGTATATATATATATATATATATTTACAACAAACAATATTTATCAAGTAGAGCTAAACATATTTTTTTTACTAATATATTTATATTAGTAGAAAACTACAGAAAATACATGTATATTTATATTTTTATTACATATAGTATATTCACACATAACCCTTAATTGGCGTCGTGAAAAAATGTTACATTGAAATTAGTGTATATTATGATTTTGATATACCTGTGACAGTAATCAAGGATTAAGTAACAATTACTATTAAAAATTAAAATTGATGAGGGTAGGCTGAAGAATACAGCGGTCTCTCTTGTAAGACTTGTTCGGTCAGTTCATTGACCTATTAATTCTTTGCTGAAAGGAGGGTTCGTATGTGTACTGAGTGCGACGACGCCTCCGATATCGAGAACGTGACCGGCTTCGCCTTTTCGAACCTAAACATCTCACAGAAAACACTTACGTGGCTCTCCAGCACCGTCGGTTGTAACAAAACGAATGACGCCATCGACCGTGTCGAAGCTAACTGCTTAACGATGTTTCGATAAACTTTCCGGTGGGACCGAAAATTCCGTTGCCTTCGCCATCCAGTATTTCCCTTGTCCTGGTGCTGCGATAAATTTCAGCTTGCATGATACACAATATAAAAGTAACGTCAGAGCGCCACAGTAACGAGTGGGATATGTAAAAATAGATCCGCGGCGCAACGAATGTCTCAGGATATTTTTACTCATGCACGATAAAAATGCGTCTGTGACATAACAAAGCACGAAATATATCTCAATATATCTTTAAAGAAACGTTGTAGATAGAGAGTAAAATTTGAAAAAAAAATTATAAAATAAGAATTCTGTTACAAATATAACAGTAAAGATAATTTTTAAGTTATTCTTAAAATAGAAATAATCGATTGGATAATTCTTTCCTATCGTTATATCAGCTATTTTTATGAAAAATATTTATCTCGATTTTTGTTATTCTAATTTCTAATATAAAGTTGCAGAGAAAGAAACTTGAAAGACATATTTTTTTTTTTTTTTTTTTTTTTTTTTGCGAGAGTCCCGCGGGACTGGAAACTGACAAAAGTCTGTCGCACCGACGGTAAGTACAAAATTAAGGGTCGACCCGAGATGTTCGGTAAAGGGAATACACTTCTACGGTCTCCCGGGGCGCATCTCCTTGGAAAGGTTTCTAGTTCACGTGGATGCGCTAACACTAGCTACTGAGTGTAGGTACCCCTCGCATGCCTAGTCGCGGATCCGCTCATGTATATTCCATTCGCAGTTGCACGCACCCCATAAAGGGAAAGCAACGATCTCCACCTAGTGTATGACTTTCCGTTCCGCAATAAGCAGCGTGTCCTTTATCACGCAGCTGTATATATGAGCGGCCCTTATGTCTTAGCGTATGTGACGAAAATTTCAATATCCATCCGGAGGTACAAAAGTCGTTGGGAACGTCGAAATAAAGCGAAGTGACTTACGGTATATGAAATACGAAAGAGTCAAGCGGAATCTTTGGCATTTATATCGTCGATCTTTATCGTAAATTTCCATTCTTTTCGTGAATATCTTAGCCAAATGACGGAACGTTATTATGCACGCGAAATAAGCTTATGTTATTTTCATTTTTAGGGCATGAATAAGCGCGCCGTTCTTCATTCATTCTTTGTGATATTAATTTGACATAAGAATAGATAAGGAAAAGTAAAATTTACATGATATATTCCCGGCGAAAGATTCAAAATATGTACAATTGTTAATTCTGCTAGATTGATATATTTTTATTTAGCACGGAACTAATCTGTTCTAGTAAAAAGTTGATTCTCAATATTGCCTTAACTTATTTAACTTATCTTAATATTTTAGTTGAGCAAAGATTGCTTAATCAAATAAAAAAATAAGATCTAACTTGTTTATTTGATTTATGAAATTATGTCACTTATTAATTAATATCTTAGAAACCGTATAATTTCTATAACTTTTTTGCTACGAAATTGAAGTTATCCCAGTTGGTGCGATTTCACCACTTTTTACGGTACGATGTGTTCGCACTTTCTTGTAAGCAAGATCTTACACAACGAGAAACGCAATATTTTAGCAGTCAGGCGTTAAATCGCGAGAATAGTTGTAATAAAGAAATTCGTAGGCTGATATAAAAAGATTACGCTTAAAATGTGCAAAGAAGAATCTGGGGTTTCCGTCGAATCAGACATCGTAGAAAGATTTGTTTATATATTTTATAAAAATCTATTTATATTATACAACTCTAATGGAATAAATTAACAGAGTCGATTTAATTGTCTATTAATTACAATTTTGTAAAATATGAAATCAGTTAAACATTGTTTATGTTTTGATAAATATGACGTATATTATAGTAGTCAGTTAATACATCAACAGATTATAATTATTAACAAATTATAATTAAAATTTGCTGTTCATATTATACGTCTCGTATTATAGCACATTTATAAAATTAAGATTCAAGCAGTAATATATTTAATAGGCTTTTCAGTAATTTTATATAAGTCAAGCAAAATTATAGTATTATTTTACAATAAATAATTACCGTAAATTATAGTGAAACCACGACGTGGAAAACGTGCGTGTTATTCGTCGGTGGTATTTTAAAAAACATGGAATATTTCGTATGACATGTTAAATCATAGCGATATAATATTAACTGTCTTTGACCTCACTATGTTTGTGTCGCAGTAAGAGATTCTATAATGGAGTCTGACCACAGAGCAATTTTAACAAAACAATGTGAAAAAGGAGAGTACCTATATATACTGTCTCTTTTTATATACAATCTCATTCTAATACTTATTAAAGTGGACAAAAACAACCAATTAAAAGTTTGTCATTTCGTGGCCAGACTCTATTATACGTAGAACCTCTAGTTGTGGCATGTAATGCACGCTGCCAGCTCGTACGCAATATACGCAATATCACGCACCGCTTTGTCATTTGTACGGCGAGCAGGTAACAGCGTGGGCCGTTCTGTGCGTGCCATCGTTATTACTTTTCGGAACGCGATTGTAATATAATAAGAAGCCAGAAACGCCTGAACGTTATCGTTCCGTGTGATTAATAAAATTACATTGTCGGCAATTGATCAATTTACTCCCACAGTTAATAACTCGCCAATTACTCTCAAAGCAGACATTTTACATGATTTACTTTTTAAGAAAGGAAATGAGAGAAATATAAGAAATATAAATTATTTATTGAGAAAAGAATTTTTCCTGTTTTGTATTTATCTTGTATTCCATATTCTTGTAATGTTTCAAAAATTTGAGTAAACTTGAAAAACAAAGGATTTTAATGAATTCGTGTGTATATAAACGGCGAGTCTGTAGTATACGAATGGATATTAAAATGCGGAATTAATTACGGATTACATATGATACATTCTCGCATTACGACACGCGGTTCGTATCTTTTAAATCTTTTGCCCATTGAAGTGTAATTTGCATATTACTTTTTAATTAAAAACAGGGAGCAACTTGCAAGTCGTTAAATCGAGTAGTAGAATAAGAAACCTTAATAATCGTTCGTTAATAATTAATCTGAAACGTAAATAATAGAGAGAAGATATTTAGTATATATTTATCTTACAGTGAGTCAAATATTTCAAAGAACAAATTAGTTGTGTGTGAAGCCGATAAGGTTATTTTCGTAAGGCATACAATTATCTTCACATTATGTATATGTTATTTCAGAATATCAATTTTAGGTCTAGTGTTTGTTTAGTAGCTTGTCACACACAAGTGTACATATGATCCTACGGCCCGTATTCATAACGCGTTTACGATGTCAGCGCTCTAACATGCTATAGTATACGTTACGCATACTATAAAATTTCAGAAATAAAAGCGCGCTTTTATCAATAGAAACGCGTTTTGAATACGGACCTATGTGTTCTGTACCGCGTAGCGAGAGCAGATAGCTACGAAAGATGCTTCATTTGCCATTTTCTCTTGAGATACCATCGGCAAATACTAATTAACGCGAATATTCATTAAATATTTAATGATCGTTGATTCATATTATTAATTAATACTTACAAACAATGACCTCTAAACGTTAATTTGTCGAAATTAATGTTTCGCGCGCAATTCATTTAATTAAAATAGAACTTGAAACTGTACGAAATAAAAATCGCGAATTATTGCTTCACGACATTACAGCGATAATAATTTTTTTAATATTCGAAATAGATTGCAATATTGAATTGCGACGATAGATTCACGGATAATTTAACATACAAGTCTTAACTAGCTATTAATTTAATGTATTGACTGAACGGAATGGATTGACTCCAAGTTGAGCGGTCTCGCAACGTGTAAATACGTAAGTCGTAATTAATTCTGTGTTTTAATATTTACAGTGTCTAGTAGCATAAATTTGTCGTCTGTTTTTTATGACGATTTATTAAAAAACTTTCCACTTTCCAAGATTCATCTATCCGCTAATTTTCGAGACATCGCGAGGTACTTCAAACGAATAGCTTTGTGCATTTTTATTTTCTCGCGTTTTTCATCCGTCACAATATCATAAAGTTTGCATCACAAGTGTCCGTGTGTAAGTGTAAGGTGCAACGATCATGTAATTAGTGCGCATGCGATCGTAATTAATCGTGAATGTGTGAGTGACAAAGGAACCTGAGAGACAAGAGGAGGTATCAAGTTACAGCGAAACCATGAGTAAGTGAAACTTATCATTCATTTACTTGTTATTTATTACCTAGGCAAAATTAATCAGTCTGTTACATTTCGAACGCGTTTAAGATTTATAATTTGAAATATTTAATTAAAGATTTTTATTTTTTAAATTTTATAAAAATTTGTTTTTAAGGAAAAATATTATATCCAAGGAACTCTTGGACGAATATTGAACATTATATTATTATTATATTTTATTTAAATCTACTTATTTAAAATAAATGAAGAAACGTTCAACGCGCGCGTGAAACAGAATAATTTTTATATAATGATAATTTAATTTTAATCCACGTATATTATATACATGTACATATAAAATGTACGTATAAAATTATAAATAAAAATTTATCCTGAAATTCGACGACTGATAGATAATACGAAATGGACTTTAACATTTATTTTCATGAAATATTATATGGCGAGAGACCCGTCGTTAATAATAACGTCTACAAATACACATGATGATGAATTAATGATATATCCATCCTATATCTTCGTTACTACATTTAGTTTAACTGATTTTTTTCTTCTTTTATCAATTAAAAGCGGAAAGCAGGACAAATAATCTTGTTTAAAACGAGATTACGATTAATTATTTCTTTCGCAAAATTACTCGTAAGATTTATAACTTGAGAAACGTCGCCGTGTAGTTGCAATCACATTGCGACCCGATCGATTTTTCCGATACGAGAGTATCGTCCCCAGGAGGCTGCGCCAAGGGAACAGTCGTCGTATTTAATGAACACTCGAGTACTCACGTAAAATCGCGTCGCCGTTCTTCATCTGCGAACTTTTCCGATATCATCGCCGATTTCGATGCTTCTGGCGTTAATAAAGTTCCGACCAATTAGCCACGCGCTCATTAAGAAGGACTGGCATCAGTGAGGGGCGAGAGCAGGGACGAGCAAGGGTCAGGTTTGCTTTGTGCATGAATTGAGATGGAAGTAGAAGGAAAACGGCGAGAAGTAGGCAAAGAGGGATAGAGAGAAGGAAAGAGAAAGACGCACAATAAGTAGCTTAATTTTCTTAATTAACGTTAGTCTATCGTCTAGACTATCACACGATTTCGAGCCGCTCTCCGTAATTCTTTTCGGTTTAAAACCATCGGATATTGTGAGCATAAATAAGAATAAATTTTCTACACACTCCGTGTGAATAAATTGGCAGCAATGTAACATCAGTTGATTTAGATTTCGACGCCGTAGACACGATAGACTTGTGAACAGTCTCTGAACGTATTCAGTCGACAAGCTTGTTTAAGTGAATACAGTTAGCTATTATTAATCTTGTTTCTCAATTGTAGCGCTTATCTACGATACAGATAGAGAAAGACAATTTAGTTAATGTGGTTAGGACTGACTGATATTAGCTAGCAGCATCCATTAAATTAAACGACTTCATGTTTATTCATGACGGCCAAAACCCAGGGATCGGCCTAGGATGCATTTTCTCGTGTCTATAATTCTCCAAACTTAGACTTGTACTATTCTCAGAATCCCTGGCTTTCGAGCGGCGATTATTGTACCTACAAACATCGCGCGTATGCATATGTCGCGTCGATTAGACTCGTTATACAAACGAATATATACCTCGTTGTTAGAGCTTGAAGAAAGACTTAATAACATCTTGTGAATTTCTATGACAGAGAAACGCGTATTATCTTTGAGAATCTTATCTTTTTTATCTTATTCTTGATATAATAATAGATTAATTAAAAAAATTGATTAAAGAAAATGAATAATTACCTAGAAATTCTAAGCGATGACCGATTATCTAATAATAAGTGTTACATTTAAAGTACAGACGTATCGATTATCATTATTCGAATATTTAATTTGTACTGTTTGTAGTCAGTGATTTTGTATAAACGTGTATATCTATTCGAAAAGTCTGAATATAGATAAGTAGTCTGTGCAAAATGTTACAGTCATTGGCTGCGTTCAGCAGAGAAAGCAGCTTTGCAACTGTTGTAAAATTCTTTAATATGATTGCCTCTACTTCCTTATTAGATCTAAATGTATAAGCCCCAATCATATTCAAGAATTTTACAACAGTTACAAAGCTGCTTTTTTTTGCTGAACGCAGCCATTAGCTTTAAAAGCGGTATTCTAAAGCGATCGCTTCGTGTCAGATCCGATCCTGATGGCGCCGTCGCATTCGCCCTTGATTATTTCGTTTCCGAGCACTGTCCTCCCTTTTTCATACGATTATACAGCCGTGCACCGTGCGCGAGGTGTGTATCTAAAGCGAGGAAGCGCAAGAGAGATGCAGACGGCGCGGCGATTATTACAGGGTTAATGAGAGAGCGGTAATTGGTTGCGGCGAGCCGCCCACGCTGACCAGCCACCGCCGATCGTTCGCTACACTTGCTAGCCCTGGGCACTGATCGTCACGTTCAATTTGAGGGCAAGCGAGGGCGAGTGAGATACGTGCATGGCATGGGAAAGAGAGAGAGCTCGCGTATTTGTCTCTACGTATACAGGGTAATTGTCGGAAAATACGATGACGTGGCGACATCCCCGCGACCAGGTCAGGGACGCATGCTGGAGCCAGTCGGATTCTTCTTTAATATACGAATATAGCTTAACGTTTTATTAGAATAACACTTAACGTTGAATTAATCATAAATAAAGAAATGTATCCTATATATTAATCATAAATGAATTACTTGAATATAACGATATTAGTCGATTTGTTAAAGTTTTTTTATCTTTACTTTTCAAAATTATTTGAAATATTGAGAATTATATAAATATGATATTTTCAATGTTAATAAAAAAAAAATAATTTGAATGGTGCTTTTATTCGTGAAATCATCCCCCTTGAATTTAAGCAAATTTTATCCGAGGTGTGATATTTCCTCCGTGTTGCTTGAAGCTCTAATTTCGTAACATTGTTCAGGGTTAAGGGCTCTCACGCTCGCTTCTCTTTGAAAGAACATCATTCTGACAGTTAATGAGGCGTAGAGAATACATGCGGAAGCGATCGATGACATGTTGAACTTGCTATACGACGCCGACACGTGATTTCATTAGAGAGCCGCCAACATACATTTTAAGGCGATAACGGACTTTTTGTGTAATTCATGATTAATCGGATTAATGAGGGAACGCGGTAATTGGCTGCGGCGAGCTCGTGTCCCAGCCGCACTCTCCCTCTCTCTGGACCGCATCCCCTTATAAAGCCTGGATACATGGCGCCACGTATATGCCGGCGTTGCCGGCAACATGACGAATAACGTCGGGTCATCAATTTATTGCGTGACGCCAATTTCGCGAGTTGCGCGAGCAATCGCCCGGCATTTCGCGCCTCACATTATCGGATCGCGCATCACACGCGTCAGCGACGTTAAACATAACGTTAAGACCGCTTAGCCGGGGTCGTTTATGGATAATGGACGTGGGATTTGCCTGCCTTCGTTTCTCACGCACGCGGCGCGATCCGTAAAGTGGATCGCATATTGAGTTTTCCTATATAATTTTAGTTATCATAAAACCTGATTGCTTCCGACAAATGCATTTCGCCACTCCATTTCAATTTATCTCCAAATTCTGACATTTGAATTTGTTCTACTTTTGTTTAAGTGATGATAATTTTATTTTAAAAAAAGTTATTAAATGTTATATTTTAAAAATAATAAATCAGGTCAAATGGGAAACATCTCTTTTTTCGTGTATATAGAATGTGAATTACATATTGAAAATTACATATTTAAACATATTATCAAGATTATATCTGCAAAATGAAATTATCCAGAGTGGCGTAACACAAATTTCTATTTTAGAATAGTAACCTCTTAGCATATTATTGATAAAATCTAAATCTATCTATACAATAAAGCTTCGATGCAGAATGTAGAACGATCTATTAACTTGCACGATCGAACATTTGACATATCCCAGTTAGGAAAAAGTAAACCGGATACCGCGGCGCACTATATCTGGCCCCCTTTCTGATAAATGCCTGTACAGAATAGATAGCTTGGGAAAACCACGAGTTTGTATATCCATAACTGATATCGACGCTGATAGTGATACGTGTCAAGATCTGCCAACTGCAAACTGAATAAAAGCATGTCGCGCACAGCTCGGTTGAAGTGCATCCGGCGGGGTGTATTCATCGGGACGCATCGCGTTGAAATGAGGATTGATACGTAACATAGGTCCGGTTTCGTCGCGTTTCATGAGACGCGACGTTAAGATGGTAATAGAATTTTCATGTAATCCTTAGTAATTCCCTTGCGGTTGCGCAGAAACCCTAGCAGGACGTGGTGGCTCTCCCTTGGAGAGTGCCCCCCTCTCGGGACATATGAGCGGAAAGTGCCCATTATTATCCTCTCTGTCTTTCATACAACGCTCCTTGTACCCGCTTTTAAATTCCCTCGAGGGTTAATTGTCGGATGTTTTGACGCGCGAGTTATCCACAAAGGGTTTTTACGGCTGGCCACAGTCACTAACAGCGAGCTCGAACTATTCATCGTCCGTTTCGTGAGATTGCGTGAAGTCGAGAATTTGAACGAACAAAGCGAAGAAATTAAATTTTTGGAAATAGAGAGTTTCTGCAATACCGTTTATCCCAGATACGGTGAACGCTGAAGTCACGTTATCTTTTTCTTCACACCTAATTAAAGAAAAGGATAACGCGACTTTAACGTTCACCGTATCAGGAATAAAAGGCAAAAATTCCCTATTGAGAACTCATTTACGTTAGATATCAATTAATACGAAACATTTTTTTATCATAATGTAATTTTTAAGCTTTCTTTTTTATTATTATGTCCAAATTATCTAAATTCTTTGGAATAAGGTTTCACTCTTTTAGTGATTTACTTCAAAAAATTTAGAGTACAGTAGCTTATTGATTTTTACACTCGAATTTCGCCATGTTGATTGAATTTCCCTACACTTTTATAATAAATATGAAACATTTTAATAATGCAACTTTAAATCAAGATTCTAATTGCATAATTTAAATAAGACTAAGTATTTATATAATCGTTTTATGGAAATTTAGTTTATTAAAAATACTTTCACTTATACATAATTATATATATTATAATTCGAGAGCTGCTTTACTTTCGATAATTTTGTCAAAACTGTTTGTTAATTAATCGGAAAATATGTGATTATAACTACAGTTGGACAATTCTAAAATAGCCTTTATGTGCCAACAAGCGTGTATAGTCGATTGCGGTCGCATATTTCGCGAATTATTCAGAGGATTATTATTTCGCAATGCCGCGTGTAAGCGGATTTATTAATACGTTTAATATATCTACCGATTCATCAGTTTGTGATGGTAATATCGTCACCGTGATATACCGTATCATACCGCGACGTTGTGTTTACAGAAGCGATTGGTATTTACGCAATGCAATTCTATGTTGTTTTAATTAATACGTCTCGTCCGCTTTGACGCACTATGTAGAAGACCATAGCATCTCTCTCGCTCTTTCGTTCAATAAAATTGTATATGTGCAAGCTATTTTCGGCTGATGTACTGTGATAAATTGGATCAAAACCGGGGTTGAACGATGAGGTCCTCTGCATACAGTTTTCACATCACGTAGGTGGAAAAATGCTAATTAATGTATTAATTCGCGCAACATAATATATTTATTGAAATAATGCAATAAATAGTTGCGCTCTTGTTTGAAACTCACTTCCTTTTAACTAAATTTTACGCTAAAATTTTTTAAAATTTACTTTAATTGCCTCTCTTTATCAATCTCTTAATTTTATTCAAATTGCTGCGATATAATCATTAATCCTGCTTTTTTGATGTAAATATCTGATTTTTTTCAAAGTTTCCCTAACAATTTTCCATTGCTTATAATACACTTTTCTTATTAATAAAGGTATATACATTGTTATTATTATCATTTATTTGATACCGTCATGTTTCTGAAAGTCTGGCGTTTCGATTGAAAAAAATTTCACAGTATGTTTATTTTTATAAAAGTTATATAAGCAATTGGATTGGATTAGATATATGTCATACATATCATTATATCATCCTCGCAGGCAGGTTTAGTTTAAAGGCTAATTTGAATATCTAATTTGTTCCAATTACATTATATTAAAAGTATAGAATAAACTTTATACAAAATAACTCATAAAATACTTTAATTAGTTCGTTTACTTCTTGTTAAATTTGAAGAAGGGGAACCGCCAAAGTTAATCAAAGGAAGCAGGAGGAAACGGAGAAAGAGCGTATGTCAGCTTCTCGCCTGACGCGAGATAATAAACCGAATCGATTCCCCTCTCGAAATTCGCAAGAAGACTCCAACGCGGGGCGGAAACTTGTGATTTCTGACTTCACGTGCTGCTTTTCTCATCGGTCTCACGCGCCCGACAATCTGTACCTCGCGGAGGATTACCTTTCCGCAACCCGCCGTCATCTCTTCAAAAAACACACTAACACTCCAATTGCACTCTCGCCATGCGCAACAGAGGGTGAGCCCGATAGATGGACGGACAGGGATGCAAGTGCTGGGCGAGCAACGACCTTGGTGTGGCTCGTGCCGCGCGCGCGTTCTTATAATGTTTTTCCAGAATAAATGGGCTTTGCGCTGGGCGCGGCGGTGGCGTCGGTTCCATGGGGTTCCCCGTAACCATGGCAACCCCGTAACGCCATTAAGCGGGCACGGGGTTTCTCTCTCCGGCACGGAGGGTATCTCCGGCAGGAGCAGCAGACGAGAGAAGGCCGTAACGCCGCTGTTACCCTCCCTCGCCTGTTCGACTATCCGAACTCGTTCCTCTCTTCGTCCGCTCCTCAAGTTTTGGAAGACTACGGTAAGGGAGCGAGAGAGGAAAGGAGGAAAACCCCATAAAAATAAATAACTCGCGAGTAGTAGCGGTATAAAGGTGATACGCGCCTGCTGCTTTCCCCTCGGCCTCAGCCTCTCATCGTCGACGAGATCCACCAGCCTAAAATACTGTATGCCCAACAAGTCGGCTAACACGCAATATTGTATCACACTGTCATTTGCTAAACGTGCGTGAAGTTATAAGTTTACAGCGATTAGGGTAATTCCGTTAAAAAACAATTTTGTAGCGTTAAGTCTTGATGGTTTATATAAATTTATTAATTGTGATATCTATATAAAATTTATAAAATATATATAACATTAAACTAGCGCCTACAGAAAAATCTTTTTTGTATTATCTAATTTATGTTTGATATATATATAATAGCGTATTTGTATACGCTATTATATGGTAAAATCGCCTGATATGAGATACCTTTTTTTAAAAACTTGTAATTTATTTAATTTGCAATCTTAACTCCTGTTTTTATGTCAATTTTATAGGAAATATATTCAAGATTTACTACCAAACGTTAGCGATCGATAGTAGCTATACTTTGTTGTATATGAAATTTTTTATCTAAAGTGCCGATTTTGCTCCTTCAAAAAAAGGGTTCTTAATATGAGATATAAGGATTTCATTGTGTAAGATGGTTTCTCATAACGGGAAACTAAAGAAAAAATAAAGATAAGCTTTTTATATACGCTTTTATTACATTATACATACAAGTAGGACAACAAAGAATTTAAATGTTATACATAATAATTATATAATTTTTCGATGTGTGTGTGAGTAATCTTAACAATAGAATCGTCATTTTTAATATTTTGTTCGTAGTATACTTTGAGATATTGAATTGTTTAGATGCTCTCATGTTAGCTATAGGAATATCCTGAGTATCTATAATATTACGACTTTCATGCCTTGCAGTTTCACGATCAACAAATCTAATCTTTACAGTTAAACAAATCATTATATCACGTGTTTTCCTATGAATACGATCTTACTCTATCACTGCACGTAGATTTTATTATCCAATAATTATTTTTGCATAATAAAACGACTACACGCATATTCTAATAATGCATTTTCTACTAAACAGGTTTCACGCTAAGAGTAAAAACTTGATGATAGAATCAGACACATGCGCTTATTAGTTTAGCAGAAACCCCGCTATCTCATATTAGGAACCTATTCCATAATAGGTTAACCTATTCATAGATGTTCAATATTCTATAACGTTGAAAAAACGATTACTTCTCATAATATTAATATAGGATAATGTCGTCTATTATGGAATAGGTTCCTAATATTGATTCAACTTGTTTAGTGAATACATTTAATTTAGCCAAAATTGACCAACCGACCGACGTTGTTGCCACGAGGCTACCTCTCTGCGTCTCCCCCGCCAGGCTTTAGTAATGTGATAGCGGTTGTATACGCACAATGGATATATACATGTATAAAACGAGAGTAATACGAAGCGAGTATACTCCGACTTCTGCAGTTACGTGTGGCTGGGTACCCTTATTAAAATGACCCGGTGACGCGTTGTCGCGTGAGCTGTATACGCAAGATCCGTCTGGAAATTTACGATTCGCCACGGCTTGTTTATCCGCGAACTTGCGCAGCACCCGCTTCATTTGGTCAGCGATCGACGAGTGCTGGTAAAACAAACGAAAAATCTCGTTACAGGGCGAATGAAATTTGGGTTATAATAAAATTTTATTGAATTGTTCTGATTGATTCCGACTTGTATTTACTGTGCAGGAAATTCGTCATAACATAATTTCCGTACAATGCGTTCAACACGACAATGGTCCACGTGAGTTAATCATCAAGACATTCTCTGCAATACTGTAACGTATATAATTTATTTAATGACGGCGAGAAAATCAGAACATTTCTAATCGTATTTAATTTCAGATAATTGTGCGCGTTCGATTGACTGTTCGAGAACATTTATTTTCCAAGGAAAGGAAAGAGAGGAAGGGTAAAACGAAAGGAAATCGATAGAACAATTACGAAAGTTTCGCTGCGTGAATCACGGCTCCAACCCAGACGTGCTCGTTTTTAATCTCGGTTACACTTTTTTAATTGTGCCTGAATAAAACAACAGATTTTTTCAGTTTTTTCGACGAAAATTAACCGAGACTCGCAAACATTTTAGAACAGAGAATACGACATGCTTTTAACATTTTATAACGTTTTGCGATGATAATGGAATGGTTCCACACCGCTTTCGCACTCGTATTTGCATTAATAACGCGGAATTATTCGCCTCGGTGAGGCATTTTAAGGAATTAGCAATTTATTTTGCACTCGCACGTTTTCCAAAATTTATGTGTTTTCATAATTTGTGTCGAGTTAATATTACATTGCTGCGTATTCTCGTGCATTCACGCATAATTAGCGATTAAGAGAAAAGGGTAGATATGACCCAGCATAATTGTGCTAACTTTACACTTTCGAATTAAAACATTATGACACTTTGGACAACGTATTTTCTGTGAAAGCAGGCCACTGAAGATTATATCCGATATATCTGTAGTCCATCCTTATATTTGAGATCGTAAGTATAATCTCTGTACCGTCATGTCGTTTGGTAGGATGTAATCTTAAGACCGCCCGTAACACTGATTTATGAGCGATATTCATAATTCGATCGTCTTAAATCTATTTATAGGCAATCTTAAGATTCCATCTAACCAATGAAATGACCGTACAGCGAGCGCGTACTCAAGAAAATCTTAAATTTTTATTTGCAGAACGTTTCGCTTTAGATTTTATGCTAAGAGCAACAGTATCTGCAATAATATTTCTACGTATTCCAATGATTAGTGTGATTTAAAAGAAATTATATGCACAAATTTTAGTAAACATATACATTTCAAATTAACATGCAATAATCCATTGGGCGCATATTCTATTTGACCATTTATAACCATTTATACAATCAAAATATACGTAGTACATCTCGTTATTATCCAGTATTTACAATTGCAATATAAATACATAAAATTCGTGAAATTTTAAATAGTGCATATTAATATTTACAATTATATGCACTGTGCGCACAAAATGTATACTCTGTAAATCTATGTAGTGTTTGCTGTTATTATGCTCTTATAATTTAACTTTATGAAAAATACGTAAAAGAGAGAGAGAGAGAGAGAGAGAGAGAGAGAGAGAGAGAGAGAGAGAGAATTATTACATACGATTATCTTTTTCCCCACCGTTCAACGACGACATTTCGGCAGACTTTCGCTAATTTCATCTCGTCGCTCGTTCCCAAGTCGAGACAATGTATTCGATGATCGTTAAAGGACAACAAAGGGGAAGCCAGGGACCGCGCCGGAGATTCGATAGAACAATTACAAAAGTTTCGTTTACTCGAGCGCCCTATGGAACCGCGCCCCGAGAGCAACGGCGCGATAGTAGTTAAGTAGGTCGATAGAGATAAATTTGATCTGTCTTTCGTATATATACAGAAGCCGGGCCACCGAATTCCGCCGGTTATCTGGCCGCTGTCAGTTATCTGTAGGATAATCTCGGCACGCATAAATCGTCTCTGCCCATTCTCGCTTAATGGCTGCATGCTCGCACAACGCTCTAGGAAACAAATTAAGTGCCACGCGCGCGTCCGTCTTCTCGTTTCCTTCCCTTCGTCTCATTCTTCTGCGTCACCCTGTGACGCATCCGCGAAAGAAACGAACCGGAACGAGCTCTCGACGACACGTGAGCCCTTAGCTCCAAAGTGTTTGAAGTCCAACTCGGTAATCTTATAGTTAGTACGCTAGAAATGCATTTCAGAGAGAGTTTATATGATAGTGTGTGTCCTATTATTTTTTTTACTTTCTCACGTAAGGTGCCTGTTAAAAAATATTCTAGGGGAAGTCTTGAACAAGTGAACGCGCGTTTTTAAAGCAAATATTTAGATACAATTTCATTCAAGTATTTTATGTCAAAATTAATTCTTGTAATTGATGATGACTTATTTGCTTTAAAGAAAACTTAATTTGATTTCTGTTACTACAAATCTCTCTCTATATATTTTCATGTAACAATGACTTTTCTCTTGTATGTGTTTCTGTCTGAAATTTTTATTTTATGAAAGGATCGGTAAAAATTGGCTTACACTAATCGATTCATGTAACTCGCGCTATTTCTGTCAAGCTATGGCATTGTTACGACAGGATTCTGAACGGCAAATCAATACTCCACTCACCGTTTTGCTATTTAAAGTTTCCTCTCGGTGAGAATCTTCGGCGGCGATGCGCTCTTTGGAAAAATCTGAGCACGTTAAGCACGTAAAACGACGAACCTCGGAAGCCATATTTTATAGTTAGTAAATTCTATGGTAATGACGTCGCTGTACCGAGCACGCGGGCTTGAAATTTATTCATACTAAGTAGATAACAGGATTTTCACGGTACTCTGTACTGGTAAGAAGATAGTAACGTCGCGAAACTTTGGTAGGTCTGCTATTGAATTGCTACTCAATATTGTCCTATTAATAAATAGAATCTTGACAAATCCGATTTTTCACGTCGTTATAAATTATGTAACATAACATCGACGTTACTATACCTATATAATAATTTGAATTTGTATGAAATAAACTATTTTGTTTAAGTATAAGCTGTTTTCAAATTTTTAAACTTAGGTATTATGAATATAATTTTGATCCTTAATGATACTTATTATAATCAAATGTGTATAAATTCATTACATAAATTTTTTTAAATAAGTTTTACAAAAAATATTTGAAATTCAAGAATCTCAATTAAATCTTTATTAAATCTTAATATAATTTTTCTTTATTACATACAATTGGCATCAATATAATATTTTGAAAAATCTTTGCGATTTGTCATTACTTATCGCAATTCCATTTGACATGAATTATTATTTTCATAAGACAATTTCTAAGGATTGAGGCATATCTTTCGAGCTTACAAACAGAGAACGTAATCTTTTAGCTAACTTTGTCGCTGCGGAAAATGTAGTTCAGGAAACAGCCGATATCTTCCCCGTTGCTTAACGGATTTTCTTCGAAGCGAAGACACTTATCCCGCAATACTTCCTACCTCGATATACGACTTCGATCGAAGCTATAAGTTTTCTTTAGCTGCAGGTGTACTCGAATGTTGCCCGCATCCGTGGCTGTAATTTGTGAAATAAATGTACGAGCTTGAGTTTCTCTCTTCTCTTGAACTAGGGCCTTGTGCTTTCGAGCTTTCCAACTTCCACGCACGATTTAGATCCGATTCGATTTAATGCTCCCTCGAAGTAGGTATACGCGAAACTCGCGAATCGAAAGGCGGCATAACTATAATAGGAGGGTGTAAAATTGAAGTACGTAGAGATAAAATTAATTAAAAATAAATTTTTATTATTCAAGTTTTTAAACGGAAAGCGTGTTAAACAAACGCTATATTATTTGTATAGAACAATCGCTACTTTCAATTCGAAGTTTTAATTAGTTCATTCGCGATATTTGCGCGATTCGCAGTTGAATTCGTATTACACTCATTTCATTCTAAGTAAAAGGGACAAAACTAAAGGAGCAAAGATGATCCTGTTACGCCTGTCACTAACCGCGATCTTAAATGTTAACTTTGCCATTCGAATTCAGCGGTTTGCGAAACTTCGCTAATCGCGCACGAATACGATTTTGCTGCTTTCTTGATATCGGACCTTTCCGCTTCTTTCACGGTGAATCCGGAATGGGGAAGACGAGCTGGAAACTTTGTTGCGATCGCATGGCGAACCGCAGGCGGTCTTATCTTATCCGAACGTTCCATAGCGCATGTCTTCCACAAAAGGCAAACATCACGAGGTAACACCTGTGTGGTTTCGTAACTATTTTGTACCGCGAGGCAAACACCTATACCTATATAGTACGAAATAGCTTTACGACTTAATTGCACAGAGACGAATTGCGTCTTATAACACGAGTGATAATAAGTACGTGGCACGATTTATTATCAGCAAAGATTATTCGTTGCTCAATAACGTCTTTGCGCTTAATCCAAGTGCCAATGTCAAGAGAATTGCTCGTTAAAATAGTTTATCCATCTGCTAATTAGCAGAATTCAGCTGCACATATTTCGGTTTTTAAAAAATATTGAATGTTAAAATAGAAATGATGAATGTTAAGTACCAGAAATGTCACATTGCTGATAAAAATTCGCATACAGAACATAAGAGTATCATATCATAATTAGCATAATTAATGAGTATCATTTATAGCTTGATTTCTTAATTACTTGTTGTCGCTGCACATGTTAATCAACTTCTTTATCATTATTAATCAAGTCTTAATAATCTGCATACGTGCTCGGTAACTTGTAAAATTTTATTTCCCAATATTATCTCTAGATTATCAGAATTAATTTGTCAATACGTTACATTGCTTGCGCTTTCTGCATTCTTATGGCTTTTCTCTACTCAATGTCCGAACATATATTTATCTCATTTTTTAAGTACAAAAATCTTGGAGAATTTCAAGAAACGTGAACTAATCAGCATATTTATCGCATCTTCCGGCTCCTTGTTTATATAATATATTATCGATTATCGTATATTCGATATTCTCAGTTAAACAGGAAAGCTTAATAACAGCAGTCTGCTGGTGCCCTGCTTCTTGTTAATATTACTATTATTATTTCAAAATGCTGTACGTCAACTAATGTTAGAGCTATAAAGAGTACCTAATGATAACAATATTTCGTAATTATGAACAGCGTTCGCTCGAAGGAAACATTCCTTGATTATGTGAAATCTTTTACATAGATCGTTGTCGTCGTAAACGTCTGCCCAAGACGAACACCTGTTTGATCGACGAGAACAAGACGTCGCGACGCTGAGGTAAACGAGAGCTTTCGATCAGGTCCTCCTTGCTCGGTAAGGTGTACAAAGTTAGCCCAGGCTCAGCTGGCTTAGCGTTCCATTAACGGGCTCGAACCCAGCGATCCGCACCACGTTAAACCTCGGATTAGATGCTCAAACCTACTGTCTCCTCCTTCCTGTATCTCCTGCCTGTTTCACGTACCTTCCGATATGTATATAGACACGTAGATGTATCGATAACATGTGCTTGTGTCTCAGATGTCTCGGTTACAAGACTACGAGCATCGCTTTAAAGTACATCAGGTCGCTCGACACGCCGAGAAAGCCATAGCGGATCTTCTTTCTTCTACGTCGAAGAGAAAAATCACTATTTCATGCAATTCTGTTTCATTCTTGGCGGTCGTAAAACTTCTTTTATCGTAAATGTATTTGATGAATAGAATCGGGTATAATTTTATGTTAAGTCGCCCAGCTGACCTAGATGCTTTAAAATATTAATCAGAATTGCACAGAATCAATTTGATCTAAAATTTTGTAATATATTATTAATATAAAATGTATCTATTAGAATATCTAAATTAAATTATCATTCAACGGAAATAGTATAGTTAAAATTTTATTTTCCGACGGAAATAACATGAAATATTTCTCTAATGTGTTATCGATATCAATTTGTCATTTTGATGAGAAGTCAATGAATCATTTAAAGTATTTTTTTCTTTAGCTATACATATATTATATATATCAACTACATTTAACTGTCAATATAAATTGTCTGTACTTACAATTTTTTGTTGTAACAAAATCAATCAATCACAATATCAATTAATTCAACTTAATGCCAATTTAAATAAAATGGATAACTTGTCAGCATTATTCCTGAAAGCACGTAGAAACAGAGAGAAAGCCAACTTTTTCATCCAATTCAAGTACCACAAAAGAGAGAACTTTTACTTATTCATTCCATCAAATTAGAGGCAGAGTAATAGCCGGAATCCGCCGAAGGATACAGAACGTTTCTTTGGTATCCGAAGCCTAACAAGATCTCGCATACTGGGCGGTTGATTAAAACGGCATTAGTCTGACTGTCCTAGGGACCGATCGATTCTAGATACAGGCGGGCCAATCACCTAATTAGGCCCACCCGTTCACCTCTTCCTTCCGGGAAGAGGACTTTCTCCACGGGGCGATCTAATTATTGTTTCACGAGCGCTTCTCGCGGAGGACTATTCTGAGGGTTGTCGCGCTTTTGTGCTTTATCCCCTTCGCTAAAACAACTGCGAGATTACAGGGAACTTTGGCTTAGCCAAGGAAAACATGACTTTACAAGCTAGATATTTTAAGACCCGTGTCGTCGAAAAGTTAATTATAAATTTGATGTTTGAAATAATTAAAGATATGTAAATTATACATATACTTTATATACAAGTTTTAATTTTATTTTAGATTTATCACAATTTTTACATAAAAAAGGTTAAAAATATACACATTTTAAAAGTTTTATTCTAATTCTAATTATGTATAAACGATTTTTTATTTTACAGAAAAAAATGCTGGGCCATTTATTTCTTACTATTTAATATTAATTGACGACTATAAACTTAATGTGCTTATATTTTTAATATTAAATATTATCATATTTTATGAAAAGATTCCATTGAACAATAACGTTATGTCTGCGTATAATACGAAAAGTTGCTGTGAATATATCTGCAGAGAAAGTGTATATAGATCAAAGAAAAGCACATGCGGTAAACCCTCCGAGTGATTAATGAAGTGCCGTCGACAAGGTGTCGATCCTTTTTCGCATGATGTAACGTCCCTCAGGACAGATATTACCCTCACAAAAACCGCGTACACGGTTTCATCACGACTTGCGTTTTATCACTAATTGCGTGATTAATCAATAGTGACATTAGTCTCGAGCGAAATATATCAAAGTATACTTTTAATTTAATTAGATTAAATAGCGTGTATACACACACACATATATATACATATATATACTAGTAGCATTTATTAACTTTATCTTACATATCTTGTATATTTTTATGCAAAAATGTTTCAACTTTTACGAATAGAAGTTATACATATTTTAGAGAAAATATTTTCTTAAAATATATTATATTTATATCATTGTGTATATTCTGATAAATGCGTATTATATTATAATTTCATGCACGAAATCTTCTCTTTACTGCTAAAGATTATTAGGAAACAGATCTATCGATGTTCGCAAATGTTGTATATCGGGTTAAAGCTGGTTAAAGCTCATGCCGGCAGCAGCCATGCAGTTAGGATGTGCCCGGAATAATGCAATCACCGTCAGTAGGAATTCCGAGTATCGGCACCGCGACGTGCGTTCTGTTTGACGAAATTCAAGACATTCCAGGGCAACAATGCTATCCGTTGTTTCTGATACCTCCTATTTCGGGGCAAAGCTGGGTAACAAACCATGACGACATGGTTGAACAGAAATTAATTGGACCTTAGAGAACAGCAAAGTAAAGCAAAGCAGTAGGAGGGAAATCAGTACTTTCGGACGAAGGTGAAAAGAAAGTGTAAAATATTTGGAGAAACTACTGCTTTAGTTTCTCACTGCAACGTTTCTTATTACATTGAGAATTACTATATTATACATAATTATTACCTATTAGTTACTGTGTTTTAATATCGTTGTAAAAATATAATATTCTCAAACTTTACAACTATTGCTTTCTTCAAAATTTTGAATCAGGCAAAATTTCTAAACTCACGATTTAGCAATTTTTCACAGACGAGCAAGTTTAAATCCGCCACAGCCGGCGTACCGAGACGGTTAACTTCGTACATTTTGTGATTCAACGTAATATATGATGATGCACCGAAAATTTTCTTACTTTATCCGAAACTTGGTGTCTGCTGCTCTCATTTCCATTTTGCGAAGACTCAACGATTGATTTAGTCTATTTATAATTTAATTTCGTGTTACCAAAATCGATATACCGCCATCAGCGTACATTGGCTTGTGCTCATTAAAATTTATAATGTTTAAAACCGTGCTCGTGCAGCACCACTTTGAAAACGATCGTGTGTTACGTACGAATTTTAAATAAGGCAGAAAGCTAGTAATACCATCCCCAGGCTAAACATCGTGCGTGCTGTAAAGTGGGTAAATGTCAATACCTATAAATGCGTATAAAATTAACGAGGAAATGAAGCGCGAGCGGTCGGGTTACTCTTCGTTACGATGGCGCCGCGCTGCACCAGCGGTTTTGTGAGTGATTTTATGGCTGCGTCCGGCGTGCTTTACAGCCTGACCTCTGATCCTGAAACACGCCAAATTACAGCACGATCTCCGTCTTTCTCTCTCTCTCTTCCTCTTTGTTTCTCCCTCTCTAGTCGCCATGAAAGCACTTCGGGAAAGAAACGAAAATTGAGAGGCTTTATCGATCCCGCGTTTCCTTTGGACGCGAACCAATAAAAACCGCGAGAGATTTGAAGTACGTCCTGCGACACACGATACAACTATAAGGATTCTTAAGATTTTTATCGGATGTTAAGCCGCTTTACGAATTTAGTTGGGATAAAGATTTTATCGAAATATTATTAGTCATATTCGCAAGGATGTGGATACCATGTATATAAAAGAGAATCAGCAAAATATAAGGTCCTTTCAATTTTACTCTGTTTTTCATTGCAAGTTAGGAAGGTTTAGATTAAAAATTTGTAGACTACACTGTTAACTATCAGTAGATTCTAAATATGATCCTCAAAGTGATAATACCGCGATATCTAAATTTTGCGAATATTTAAAAGTCAGTGCAATGTTTAATCTACATTCCGAACGAGTTTGCGATGGGATTTTATTTTTCGTAACGGTGCGCAATATGAGAACTATATTTTCATATTTCCGTATATTTCGTGTGTCACGGCTTTGGAAATAACAACTTCGTAGTGAAAAGCGCAGAATCGCGTTATGAGATCGCCTGTGTATTTTTGGGCAGGAATTTGGGAAACACACAGTAGAGGCAAATCGATACGTACCTCCCCCCCCCCCCCAATCCCCCGATGAAAGGGCGGGTATCGCGAAACGAGTCGGCACGAGGCTTGAATTAGGGTAGCGCGACGTGGATTGATTCTGAATGAGAGACATGTCTCGCGTAATCCGACGACAGGTTACTTAGCGAGCGGCTATATAGACAGATATGTAGGCGCAACAATTTAATTACCGCCGGATATATGCCATGCCAGACACGTTTCTCATAACGGTCCCTCCGCAACCGACTGATTACTACGCGCGCTAACTTTGCGTCTCGGAGAGATGTCGTCGCGACTCTAAATCTAAACAGAAGTCTCACGTAGACGAAATGTCGCCTTATGTACATCGCGTCTTAAAACTTAATTCTGTATATCTAAGTGCGTTATATTTTCCACTATTTATGCGGTTACCGCTTAAGGTAAATATACGTGCTCTCGAAAAGCGAGAGAGATCCCAAACTCGAGTTATCTCTTGCAAACTACGACACATCCGTGAAAATATATACTCGTTATTTAACGTGTAATTAGCGATATGTAACACATACAACATTAATATTTGGACTGATCTTATTTCATTAAAAAGATAACGTTATTCTTTTTTTTAAATAACGGTGACTGTAACGAGGTACTTTTGAGAATCAGTAACTAGAAACTATAATAACTAATCATTATTTTGACTCGGTAAAGAATAACTATAGGTACTTTTATTTTAAAAAGTAACTTTCCATTCTCTAACTCTCAATAAGATGAATTAACTCAATATTTCAGAAAATCTCTGCAGGGAACACAACAAGATGAGTTAATTCTTCAGATTTATAATGCACGCACGGAGATTTTTAATTAACGGAAACCTTAGCAAATTATAAACACTTAAAAGTGAAAATAAAAATTTCAAAATTTTTTTATATTTTACAGCGCTTGATACTCGTAATAATGGTTCTGATATTCAAGAAAGAAAGATATTGAGACAGAATAAGTAAGATAAGGTTGATTAAAGAGAAATTACTTACGCGCGATTAAATCAGTAAAAACTCTAAGGAGGAAAGTAAGAAGTACTTGTATAAGTGTTAGAATTACGGAAAGAGCTCGCCTAGAAACAAAACTGCATCTCGAGCATAACATCGCTTCCTTCACCTTTCTCGGGAATGCATTATTAGTTTATCTCCGTCACAACGAGACCGTCTTATTACTTTTACATCAATTGCACTTCTGACTTTTTCAAATATCTAGCTTGTTACAGTCAGCGCATCGAACACACACAAATACACACATTTACGATATGATTTTTAAACATATGTTTCTACGTGATCGTGATATTTGCATTTTTTGAAGAAACCATCTGCTCGCACCATGCATCTATCGGAATCAGAAATGGTATTGTTCAATATTGTTCTCTCCGGAGGATCCAGAAACGAAATCGAGAAAGTTTGATCGAAATTCACAGTCAAAACGATAAATTTACTTGGAGAAAAAAAACTGTAAGGCTGGAATTATAAACGTAGAATGTATTAACATATATTTTACACTTTAACTATCTAGAATAAATAACATTGCTGCTCTTTAGCGGAAAGAAAAACATCTAGAAAATTCGCATTAAAAACATATTATTAAATTAAAATAATCGAAGTCGAAATAAAACTATTTTTATAAATACAAAAATTATAATTATTGTTACAAAAAAAATTAGCTAAGGAAAATTAACCTTCCTTCCATCAGACACATAAACGAGTTATTCAACGAATACTAGATTTTAAATTAAATTAGTTCGCATAAGGAGATTCATTTGACTATGAATACGAACGTGAGTTTAACTCTAAAGTACAGCAGAACATTTCGGGAATATTAAATGAGATATCTAGCGAGATGTCTAAAGGCAGGACATTATCTTATACGCGAACGAGGAAAGATCTCACGCAACTTTTACTCGGAGTCACCTGTGATGTGGCACTCATGCCTAAACCGAAGAAGACGAGAATGTGTCCCGATACGGGATAAAAGGAGCTTTCGTTGGATACGACGAGGTATTGATCCCTTTCGCGATGGGACCATCGTCGTCTCGCGGAAAATTCCTGAAGAAAAACACTGGCAAGAGTGATGATCATAAGAAGCGGATCGCGTTAAACAATTTCTTTCCGGTCAATAATCGCGCTGTCAAATATCGATAGCACGTCAGCAATAAATTGTTATTAGTTGAGAATATTTCTTTGATAATTTTAATAACATTCTTGTATATATTAATTTAAAGTTAATTTCTTTTTATTGCGCGAAATTTTTGGTTCGCTTTCAAACTTTATTAAATCACTAAAAATATGTATAAAAGAATATACGCGCGTACATTTTTGCAAACACATACTTTTTATTTTTTTAATATTTTTTTATTACAATTACACTGTTATAAAAGTTGTAGGACATATAAATATGCACTCTTACAAGTAGCTGCAAATCGTATCAGATAATATCATGTAAACTATCGCAATAATCAATTTCACTTCCACTTTTGATTAATGTCGTTTGTGTCAAAATCCTGGATGATGGTTACACAGTGTGCACTCTTCAATGTAAAGCTGAAAGAAGAAAAAAATCCGGCCTGCGGGAGGAAAATTCAATGTTCGATAACCGGATATATGCGAGCGCCGGCTTAAAATCTAATTTTCGAACGCAGGCTGGACCCTTCTGGGCAAAATTCGATCGACCTATCTCGCTCATAACGCTCATCAAGCAACACTCGTTACAGATGTGCAATTTTCTATATAAATATAGTGTTCGCAACACACAGCATAACATATTTTAATACAAATTGGACAAAAACAAAAATTTGATAGAATTTTTTTAATATTTGTACGAATTTATTGAAATTGTCGTACAATTCATAAGCTGCACGCACTATTTTAGATCTCTTATATTAAAATAACATTTTATTATTTTTTACTTTCTTCTATGTCAAAATGTAAATCAATTTCTGTGATTGGTTTAAAAGTATATAAACGTCTATTATTAACATAAACATTTAATAACACATATTGTTGAGTTAAATTGTTTAACTCCATTGTTTTAGTACAATTAACAATATTTGGATAGAAGCAACAACGATTTGTACAGAAATGATTAAAAATAATTCAAATTGAACATAATTTGGTATTATAAACTTAACAATACAAAATTAATGATGTAGTGGTGGTATATGGAACAAGTACAATTCTTATAAGCTCTGAGCACACGCTTTCCACGTGGTTTATTCCTAAGAGTATTAGATCTTGAGACACACTCTACAAGAAAACAAAACAAATTTTGTGTATCGTAAGCATAAGCCCGTTTTCTCGAAAGAGGGAAAAGTAGAGTCGAACCTTCAACCTGAAAAGAACCCTCTCGATATGTCAGATGAGGGAAAATCCGGGAGTGTGCACTTCCTGCGTGATCTGTATCGTATATAACTTGTAGGCATAATCGATAGAATTGTCTGCGTAATGGCGCTTGTTATTGTCACGATCACAAAACGCCGACAATCTTGTTAATGAGAAGCGATCATTGACCATTTAAAAAAGTTTATGTATCTTTTGAAATCGTACAAAAGAAAATGTGCGCCGTCTTTATTCTATTAATCTAAAATCCCTTCAGCTCTTATTTTAATGGAACTGTATTAAAAAAACAATTTTCTCAAATTTTCAAGATCGTTTTAATAAAAATAATTTATATTAAAAAAAAAATTTTTCTTTTGACTATTTTTCCAACATTATTATGTACATCTCTCTGATGATGTCGACAAAATTAATAATTTCAGCGGATGCGATATCTTTATAAATTTGATGTATGTATGTACATTGCAATGTATACACAGAGTATACACTGAAGGGGTTAAAGAAAGTGTGAGTTAAATGAATTTCTACGATCTCAATTTTGGACAGCTTCAACGATAAGCAGGAAATCGCTGTGCATGGCACATGAAGACGCGCTCTAGCGCGTCCTCCTATGACCAGGGCAGAGTTGGCAAGGGAGAAGAGCTGCTTACCAGCCACGACCTCCTAGGGTAGGAGAAAGAGGGAACCCTCCCGATACGTATAGAGGAGATCAGAGGAAAGCTCGGCTGGTCCGTAATCTGTATCACATCTTTCTCCTTCACGCAACCATCCTCCCTTCGCTCTCTTCGTCTTCCCAAAATCGATTTCGGTCGGTGCGGGGCCGCGCCCAGCGAGCTCGACACGGCGAGAGTTCGACTTCGAGCGAGAGGGTAGGAAAGGAGGCTACGAGGGAGAGAATGACGGGATAAAAGGGGCGGCAGGAAGGAAGAGAGAGAGAAGTAGAGGGCGAAAGGGAGAGAGAAAGAGAGTTAGCCTCATTTAACCGAGAAGGTTCCTGCCACGTCGTGCGTGCGATACTCCCGCTCCTCGTCTCCTTGCCCTTTTCATGCGGTCCTGCCATCCACCCAACGCCGCAAACCGCTCCAAGTTTCACCTTCGAGCTCCTTGGGGATGCTATAGGCTACGACTAGGAGCGCTTAAAACCCGGACCGGAAGTTACTTGGTGAAAATCGTTTCGCGTTCTGTCACGTTTTGTTTTCTGATCGTCGATAGATTTAGAAATTCTCGAAAACAGTATAGGACGTAAACGATATAGTAACACGATATTATACGTTATGCTTCAAAAGCGCACCTTCTATGTTAAAATTAATTCTCTTTTCCTTTGTAGAATTTCAAATCGAGATAAAGAATGAAATTGGTTATAAAACACAGAGTGAAAAATTATTAAATTGAAAGTCTCATGAAATGTGAAAAAAAAAAAAACCCGATGGATGCAGTTAAACGCGCGTTCTTTGAAAAAGAATTATCCTTTAAAATTTAATGAAAAGAGTTGGATTATGAAAAAAAATAGGGGGGGGGGGGTGTCTTTTTTCTGCCATGAGGCATGCAACTATATCACGGGATTCGTATAGAAGAAGAATATACGAGTGCTCGGCTCACGATGCGCTTTGCACGGCACACACACGTCGACGTGGACGTGCGAAAACCGCGCGCGTCGCTCTACCTAGCAACTTTACCCCACGTACTACGTGTTCGCAATCAGCATGTCCTTGCACACGTAACGGGGTACTTCTGCCACAGCCACCGACCGCGCGTATATGCACGTTCCGGCGCACATGACTACCCCGTATAGTCGCATTTTCTCGAGCCAATGGCTGTGAAATCGAGCGTTTTCCCCGCTTCTTTCTCTTTCGTCGCGCGCGTCTTCTCTTCCGCGGAATTGCGGACGCACTCAAACTACTACATCTCTCCCCAAGCCGCTTGTGGAATTCCGTTCGGTTCCTCGGGCATGCCGATCGACACGGCATGGAACTCGAGAGAGGAACATCAATTCCGAGCGGCGGAAACGACCCCGCTCTGCTACAAACTGCATTTTGACTTGCATCGGCGGCCAACTCCTTTTTTTTTTTATCATGATGAAAAAAAGTCTGGATTTTTTCCGATTACAAATACATTTGAGATTGAAGGATACGAATTAAATGTCTCTTTTGTTATACACTGATTGCACGACCCTCAGAAGGGATCGTTAAATATCTATCAATCAATTGATTCCCTCTTGATGTCACCCTGTGTTAAGTCACTTGTTATAGATGGTTCGACGCTGCTTTTCGAATTTTGATTTTTTTTGACTGCTTTCAGTAGAGCTTTTTTACAATAATTCGATTGAAACGATTCTCAAGAGATAATTCTTTAACTTTTATCTTACCAAGAATAGAAAAAAAAATTTATTAAAACTAGTATAAAAAACTAATATGAAAAAATATAGGAAATTTTCGAGACACTGGTTGTTGGAAAAGGATAAAAAGATAAAAATCGAAAATAAGAAGAAAGGAAGCAACGAAGCAAAGCCATTAACGGTCAAAACTAAAAAGATTCTTATCGTAAAATTATTCGTAAAAAGATTCTTATATTTGTTTAAAAATCGAAAATTTAATCATAATTAAAAGTAAAAGATTCCATAATGCCTTGAATTCTATCTTCTTACTGTTACTCGGATTTTCGTGCTGGGTCCTATTCTCTGAGAAAACACGATCTATTCTCAGTCGCATCTATTCAGTAATTTATAAATCATAATAATACATCAAGATTATTCATGTCACGAATGACATGAGAAGTTACTATGATAAAGTTAGAAAGTTTCAAGAAAGTAATCTTTTCGATATTTAACATTTTATATAATTCTTATTTAAATATATATCTTTTTCTGTATATATAATTTAATTGTTTCATAACAATATTTTAGATTCAATCTCTCTATCTTATATATTATGTTAAGAGCCATTTAATTATATTATTTAATCGTGCTTCTAATTATTTTAATATTACCAAGTAACGTTTTGCTTATATTTTTCTCTATACAATTACATACAATAAATGTCGATTATTAATATTTTTACATTGCGATGGCTGTGTACCGTCGGTCGACCGACTGAAATTCAAGCGACCCTGTATTGTCCGTGAACAGCGAAAATTAACTTTACAAAAAGTTAAGCATTTGTGATTTTAGCTGCTCATTTATGCTTTTGTAAAGGAACAGAAATTAGTTTCATATCAGTATTATTACAATGAATTAATAAGTTTCATTATGGTTGCCAACTTTCTTTGTGTAAAATTATATTATTATACTAATCTAGTGATACCTTGTTTTACGATAGATATCTATTCTTTGACTTCTCGAGGACACTAATCGATAATCAAGACTCATCAAGAATTGTCGTTAATTCGTGCAAATAACTCGTGCGGTACAAAATCTCGTTGACCTGGTTTGCCTAACTACGTACTTGAAAAAAAAAAAAAAAAGTAGGAAGAAAAACCCGCCGAACTCAGACTAGCTGCTCTTAATCTTCCTTCGAGTAACCCAATGATTTCTATACCCGGAAAATACCGCGGCTCTTTTTACGACCAGCATAACTTCGCGGCTAAAGTTTAATTAAGTAATGCACTTCCGGCATTGCACTCGCGGTGCGAGACGCCGACTTTCTCCGGAATTTTTCTTTGCGAGAAGACTAAGTGCCACCCATCGGCCATAACTTGTCGACAAAGAAACCTTCGCTGGACCCGGTTCTTTTCAATGACAACTCGGAAAGAAGCTTGAAAAATGCGGAAATTTATCCAACAGAACGCCGCTCTTGAAAATCCGTAGCTATGACTTCCACAGCTTCCGTTGGTTTATCTTTCAGGAAATTGAGCCTTCCTCTCCTCGCACAATTATGCCATTTTTTAAAACTGGAAGAATATTCGGCGTCGTTCTATGCGCTTGTAATACGGACGCATAACTCGCATTTTAGTTACGTCTTATGTTACGGCGCTCGCCGTTGAGATGAAGAAAATTGAAAATTTTTCAACTGTCTCGTAAACTTGCAGGATACCGTAAAACACTTAAATTTATTCAGTTAAAGAGACAGAGAGAATATCTCAGATTTATGAGCTCTTTATAATAATAAATATTCAATAGTAATTAATAATAACAGTTGTTTTATTTTCGCCGCAGATAAGACTTTTATAAACAATTATACGATAAAGAATTGCGTTAAAATATTAAGAATATTCATATATAGATAAGAGGTTTATATTAAAGGAAGATTGATGTCTCTAGAAGTTCAAATCGCCCCAGTTAAATCAGAGATTAAATTATTATAATTTCAACTAGTTATTTCTCTCTCGGTAATACTTCAAGAGATATTTAATCTAGGTTTTAGTTGCTGAGAAATTTAATATTGAAAGATACGGTAAATAATTATATGCGAAGTGATCGATGCAGGATGTTGGTGTATCTCGAACGTATACGAGGAAGAGACAATTTGATTCCTCGTGTTGTTTTCGACTGAAATCCAGGACGCGAATCCGAGAAATGGGAGCATCGGAGAACTGAGAGTCGGTCCTCTCGCCATAGTCGGAGTTATATTTTCAGGCTTGCGGCAGATCTCTCGCCGATTTCGCAATATAGGTACTGGGGAGTTTTCCCCCTGGTGAGATATAGCACCCCGTGAAATTGCTCGCGAGCAGCTCGATGACGTATTGCGCGACGACGAACACACCGGGTACAACCGAGAGTTCTGCAATACGAACCAGCCGGTTGCGAAAGCACTACGGTATGCGAATTTGACGACACAGAGGAAAACTACTTGCCCCCTGATACCCCGCTTGCTCCGGTATTTAATCGGCGCTTTTCAGGTCCATACTAAAATACAGCATTTAGTTTGAAAAAAAAACTCCCGAAAAAATTATGTTCCCTTTTTTTCGCTGCAGAGAATATTTCGCAAAAATTTGTTATGCTCGTCGTCTTTTTTATCAGATTTTTTCAATGAAAATTAATTTTTTATAGAAACAGATAATCTATATTTCTTTACTTTTAATACATAAAAAATTGTTAATTAATTTCAATATATAAAACTGATTATTCTTGAAATGAGTTTGATTACATCGATTAAAATATGATATATTCATTATTATATTAATGTCATTATAATGATATTAATTTCATTAAGAACACTTGCTATACGAAGATAAAATCTCGCTTCCGTTACATTCCACGAATGCTTTATCCGTATGTCTTATTGATTTCGACAAGATGCCGCATTATTACGCACACACAATCTGGATGGGCCAAGAATAGCGGGGCACAATTACACGACGTCTGTTTCAGAATGCAGTTTGAATGGCTTTTAATGCGCGCTCGCTAATTGGTCACAGGTGTGCACCTGAGTAAGTCCCCCAAGAGAAACCACGTTGCGAAATGTGCAGTATAAGTGTATAAACCGGCCGACGCAATGTTTACGAAACGACGATCATTTTGTAAAAGCGACTAAGTTGCCCTTGTTAGTTGCCCGTGTAACGGCATAAAGGCACTTTATTTTACTTATTAATTTTATCGCGAAGGGCGCTTTTTATCCCTTTTAAAAATATTTAAAAATAAATATACACCTTTTATAGCTGAAAGATGAAATAGCGGTAAACAATTATTATTGGATTATAATGAAGGAATAATAATAAATATCATACTTAACTTCACAAAGTTATATGCATAAATATATATATATTTTTTTAATTTTATACAATTATATACGTTGCGTTACTTCACACAAGCCCTCCAAAAAATGTACATTCCGTCTACTGGTAAACAATTATCAATTTAGCTACTGCAGTCTGGAGTATGTAGAAATCAGATCTCGAAGTTACGGCGTAAAGTTCGCGCCGGTGCATCCTCTAATGTTCAGATCGGCCAACCAGCGTGGTTGTTTTCCGTCTCGCGTGTAATCTGGTCCTTTGTAGATTGGCCCTGGCGCGCTTCGCTTCGCTTGATTATTAATTATTATTTGAAGGCAAATGTAGCGTGACCGTTGCGCGCGGCAGCGATCGATAATTCATGCACGATGAGCCGCGCGCGTCGCGTCGTGCACCTGAAGAGGATTAATTCGGGTAAACGAGACTCTCCTCGGACAGACGACTTTTCTGCCTTTATCAGCGGTCTTCGTGCTTGTCGATTTTCCGTCGGAGCATCGAACCCCTCCTCGTATTTATAAACTTTTCGCCGTTGGAAGCACTCGCCGTGGTTAGGAAGAGCGACGCGGACCCACCCGGTGAAGAACTTCTCTAGAGGATATTGACGTCGAGAGATTTCCCGGCGTTGGCAGGACGATGAAAACTTCGTAATTTCGGACGTGCTCCAGTTTGCCCGTTGATGACTTCAGCCGAGCTATTGCGATCTCTTGCAGACGCGCTTACGCTCCTAGAGACGCGTTGAGACGAAAAGTTTTGAGCGATATAATCGTCTAACTAATAACGTGAGAAATATATTTCTATCGCGGAGAACAATCTCACGATAGCAAAGATCGAGAGGTGTGGTTAGAAATATTTTACAATTCCGGGAAAAAATATTGCATATGAAGCTATGAGAGAAATAAAAAGCACAATTCTCAAGAGTACGCCGGTTTATGTGGTTTAACTTTACTGGTCTGTTTAAATTTACTATGTGTATACTTGGATCGATACGATAAAAAAAATAAAAAAAAAAAATACAAATTTTTATAGAAAAAGAATTTTGCATTAATAGAGTTATCAAATAGCAGCAAAACAAGTTTTCAAATAAATAAAAATATTAGTGAGAGAAAGAGAAAGAGAGAAAGTAAATTACATTTTGAATCAAATAGACTCAAACAGACCAGCAGAGTAAATATGCTTTATATTATATCGTGTAAAGTACCGCATATTTTTAAATAATATTATCCTCTCCTTTCTTTTTTAATCACACTTTTTTAAATAATCATTAATTACGTTAAGAAAAAGATCTCTTTTACATTAAAAACGTCTTTACTAAAATATCATATAACGAATTTAGTATTTGCAATTATTCTGTAGTATCGAAAACATATCTCGAGGTAGAAAATATAATTAAGCGTTATTGAAAGCTTTCGCACAATATTTGTAGAAGAATGAGAAATTGTTAGAGTTTATCGGATATTAGAGTGAACTTAATAAAAATCTGCTGCTATTCGTCGCTGCATTAAAGACGAGCAATATAAGAAATCGCTCTGAGGCCATCCTGCTTGGAGGTCTCCGATAAATTGCGAGCTCAATAATTCCAACGGCACCTTTTCTCGGGTTTTCTCCGATCTTGCGCGTCCGAGGGACAAAAGCGAGAGAGGAAGTGAGGGTTCGTCCGGCGAGTTAAAGTTATCGTTTTCATAACTCTTCGCGTTCAAGGGTGGACCGGCCAATGAAAATATGCCTCTGTTACGGGAGTATTAACGGGGATTAGCCGGAGATTTAGATTCATCTGAGGCTGGGCGCTCGCTAAATGTCTAATCCGGAAATATGGCTGTCTTTGCTCAAAATGTCAGCAAGGGACGTGCCGAGGGACGTGCGAGCAAACGACAAAATTCTCGACGGATAAATCCGCAACCTGCACTAAATATCACTTTGCAATGTTAGCGTTACATTACGTAAAACGGATTGTGGCACAGTAAGTCCTTACTTTTCTTGATCTGGAATCCTCAGTAGGGAAATGAAAGAAATGTGTTATAACCGTAGTGCTTGCTCAGAGTCAACTTTGTCGGTTTTACCGCGGTATGACTCTGCTATTATCTTGCGATTGTCTGTATCATCGTGGAATCTTTTTAATATCACAAAATGATTTTTTAAATATTAATTGATACAAATGTATAGAATTAAATGGAAGATTAATAACAGTGAATTAATTTTTCTACAGAATTTTAATTAATTATCATGAAAGCAGCACAAACTTAATGATATACTGCTATTAGTTTTTTCATTGATTGGTATTTCAACATGTTGCGTTTGTTTCGTATAATGATATCTGCTTCTCGAAAAACAAAAAGTTCAGTGACTGCTTTGTGTAGCTGCTTTACACTTCAATGAAAGAATTCTTTGAAAAACAGTACCCGGCTTGCAAAGGCTTTACAGCTGAATATCACGAGAAAGTATATGAAAGGATTGTTAGTGGAATAAAAGATAACAGGAAATAAACATATTTTTAAAAAGAAAAAAATAAAGAAAAGAGTGGACTAACGAGTTGACATTCCAGTAGCGTAGAATTCCAGTAGCTAGAATTTTACATAACATTTTAAAGCTTTGTTAACATTTCCATTTCTTTTGTCATTCTAATTATATCTGAAATAACTTTTCTCATTTTAAATTTTTAACTCATTACATAACGTAACATATGAGAAGAAAAAATTTATAATTATTAACATCATGTGATTTTTTTCTTATATTGACGATAAATCAAAAGCAAAGAATATTGATATTCGGTTAGTTTTTAATTGTCTTCTTATTTATTTAAAATCTAATATAAATCTATAAGAGATTTAAAAATCCAAATTTATAATATACTCGTAAAAAATAAGTATAGTAAAAAGTGGCGAATGTCTCACATTATGTGTTTTTGTAAACAAGACATGCAAGATTAAAAAAGAATAAAATGAAAATATGAAAATTTAAAGATAATACACCGTATTATGCGATGACGATAATGTATCTGATAATGTTATTGTGAATTGATCCTGTCGCGTATGGTACAGGCTGTTGGATATAAGGGATGCGGTTCGTAATATCTGATATCCTAACGCGATATATTCTCAGTCCCTGTATGTGATCCAGGTATGCGGAAACAACGAACGATATAATTCTGCTACACCGCTTCACCATTAGTTTACGATCCCCAAGGGCGCACGAAGGGTTGGTCGCAATGTTTATAGGGCCCTGTTACAGGGAGCCCGCGTAACGTAGCACCCCCTTCAGGCCTCCTCTGTCCTGCTAGCAAAAGTTATAATTGCTGTATGTTAACTCGACGGTCGGGATAGTGACCGCGTTTTTTTGGCACTCCCATTACGTTTTTAGTATTATAGTATTCTTTACCTACAGAATACAGGATTGTGAAATCAAATGGCTGTTTGGAAGAGAAATAAGTTGTCAACAAAAACAACTTAATATTAAATATGAAAATTAATGCTACTAAAAAATCCAGATTTAAAAAGGAACGCTTCGTTAATTTGATAAAAGCAATACGACAGCATAAAAGTTAATATGTTTATTTCGAATCTAAAAACTTATAAAAACGATATTATCGTCTTCTCGGAAAACTTAATCAGGGAACATTAATCAAGGAACATTAATCTTCGCCAGTCCGAGATTTTATTAACTTTATAAAAATACAGCTCTTTCATAAATTGCAATACTTTTAATAACAGCGTAAATGTATTTCACAAATTACAAATGTGTCGCGTATTTTCTTAATAACCGTTACGTCGAGCATTGCGGAAAATGCACATAGGTTTGTCATAAATCATAAATGCTGAGCCCACCGCAGGGCTTAATAAGTCGGCGTATCGGCGCGGTTTCCCTCTCTTGCTGTATCCTGCGTCCTCTGGTTTCCTACGGACTCGGAGAGGGCTTTCCCAACTACTCCCAGAAGACTATAGATTATTGCAACTTCTGACGCGCAAAGGATGGAATTAAAAACTTCTCCCGCCGACTCCTGTCGGGAGTTACCTGTAGCTGACGGATAAGGATTTAATTGGCTTTGTGTGAGGAAGTTTTAATGAATATATGCGACGCTGTACATTAACGCTTTATTGGCGTACGTTCTCGTTGTCATCACTGTTCGTCGTCTCAACATAATATTTTTGCAGACGGCGCAACCACGCTGTCCAGTATTGCTGTAGCGTGTTGTTGGACACTTCGTGCACCGTTGCTGGTGTGCCGCACGTGTAAGCAATCACGAGTAATCCCCGTTTTATCTGAAGAATACAATCATTTTAGGAAAGTAGTTGTCGTCTTTTCAATTATATGTTTAGAAAGTTTTCAAAGCAGCTGTCTTTGTTACGCGAGACATTTAACAAACAAATTATGATAAATAAAATTACAGTGACAGAATGAATTAATTTCCATAATAAAATAAACTTTCTTGCATATTTTTTAAATGACAATTTTTAATGAGACATTTACCACAAAGGGATACAGATTAGAAGCATTGATAGCTCCAATGTACGCGGCAAGTTGTATAGGAGCATCGTACGTTTGCTTCAAGTCCAATTTCTGTCTGTCTGATTTCTTCCAATCAATTAGGTAATTTTCGTTCCTGTGGATTAGTGTCTACGTGTAAAACCATCTTAAATGCGTACAAAAATGATTTTAAACTTTATCACTCAAAGAATACGAAAATAAAAGTTGATATAATTTAAAATCATCTTGCATGTACATGTTATATAAAGTATATGTAAAATTAATTTAAGGAAACTCTATTTTTCAGCGAATATGTCATTAGAGAAATTGGGCTAATTAATAAAATCTGAATAATTCATGGATATAAGAACAATAAATAATTTATAGACGCAAACTATATATCTGATAAAATCTAATAATGTTTATATTCAGGATATTATCTCGAACAAAAACTTTACTTAAAGTTATACCATAATCTTAATTATAAAAATTACCTTATGAATAAATATTGTATATTCAAAATATCTTTTTAGAAAATAAATTAAAAATGTACCAAGGAGAAAAGTAAAAAAATGTATTATGTACAAAAGGTACACAATAATTTCTTTGAATAAATAAAAAGTATTTGACAAGTATCTTGATTTAAAACTTTATCTTTCGGATAATTATATTAGTCTTTAAAAAGATAATTTCAATTTTTCATAAAAATATAATTTTTATGTTTGGTAAATAAGTCGAAATACACGGAATTAATCTAGAGTGTTGTCATACTTCATTTACTCAAATTATAAAATGCAAAACAGTAAGTTAAGTCAGTTTTAGTTAGCCATTACTTTGATGAACATAACATTCTCCAATGAAAGTTACAAAAAGATAAAAGTTATGAAATAAAAACGAATCTATGACATATATAACGATACTTAGAAACCCAGCAGTGACCTCTTGTCTACTTCAGTTAGAAATAGAGTTTCCCGGTGATGGCAAAGCAAAACCTCTGTTTTACCTGTAAGAGGCTATACAGTCAACTACGCCTTTGTAATGCAATTTTGTATGAGCCACATATGTTTCGATCGCTTTCACGTGGTGCACATCTTCTAAAATGCATTGGACACTCTGAAAAACTGGTTTGATTTTCGAAGGAACTTCATACTCTTTTCCAAATAGGCTTTGTGCTATGCAAGAATGCAAAGATGCTCCATCCTCTAATAATGCTGTACCAGGATCAAATAGATTTATTTATTAAGCTTATTAAAGTTTCTTCTTCTCATGAAACAACTTATAGACCAAGTACCTTTCTGATGCATGTCAAAGCCTTCTTGCCCAAGCTTTTTTATCATTCTTTCCTTCCATTCTTCTAAAGCTCGCTTTGACTCTGGTGACATAGTTTGTGTAAGAACTTTAGTTACACTGGGAAATTTTAGTGTTTTCAGATCATCTCTTCCAGATATAGATAATATTTCTGTTGACTGTGTAGGAAAATCTTGTTTGCTACTCATGATTGGAAAAGATAGCAAATTCTTTATAATAATGTCAGGCAATCTTTCAAAATTAGAAGATATACATTTTGTGGCTGTGTTTTCATTATTAGATACATTTGAATTGAACAATTCAACTTTGTTATCATTATTTTTTAACAACAAATTAGATGTTGTATTAGTAAACCCAAGTTCTATTTCCTTAGTAACTTGATTAGATTCAGAAGGTAACAGACTTTCTGTAGTTTGATCAGTTGAGCTATTAATTTCCATTTTGTTAAATTTCTTCACAGAACTCTTATATTTATCATTTAATTGCTTGTTACATGACTGTGAAGTGGAAATAATCTTCTTGCGTTTATTAGAAGTATTTTCCATAATCCAAAACAATTCTGTATTAGTCGTATTTAATTTTTCACAGAATATCTTTCCTTTCTTTTCTAATTTTAATCTTTTTTTCTTCTGAGTTTTTGTTTCATTTAATGGACCAAATAACGATTTATATTCTCTCATCAATTTTTGAATTTTACTAATCTTTGAGAAATGCCTTTTAATGACCAGTTGGCACATACTTTGTATATTAGAAGATATATATAAAACATATTGAGAAGTGACCAACATAATTATAAGAATTGTTTTATAAAATAAAATATGTAACTATGTACTTTTTATTTTGCACATAAAACTTTTTGGTAGCTCTGTTAATAAATAATTATGCATACTATAATAAGTAATTAATATTTCGTTTTTCTTAAAAATACTTGAAAATTATATATATCTAATGTTTCTCTTTAAACTATTAATAAAAGACACTGATGTTTAACAAATAAGAAATTATGTGTAAAGTTATGAAATTTAAACAAAACTTACCGGGAAGATAGCCTTTTATCTTTAGCTGATTACAGTGAAAGGCACAATTTATTTATAAAAAACTTAACTAATTATAAAAATAAAGAACGATATATCTCATACAACAATATTATCAAAAAACTGGCAGAATTAATTTTTACTTGACGGTTCAATTATATAAAATAGAAAATGCGCCTAATAATATCGTTCAAAACAATTGAAGAGGTTATGTGTACACATGATAAACAACAACTCAATCCAACTTAAGCAAAAGCATTTTACCGCCATCTACAAAGAAATCATGTATTACCTTTCTACAGCATTTTATTATCAACATTTGATATAAATTCAGACTAATGATGATATCTGTCGTAAATAATTATAATTATAAGAATTTTTTGTGTTATTTAAAAAAAAATTTAAAGACTTTTATTTTTACGAAATGTTATTACAGTTTTTTTTATTAATATCTAACATGAATAAATATAATTTTATATTTGTATAACCTTATACAATAATTTCAGTATTTAATTTTTGTAATTGAATAAATTAATTTATTATTTTATACATTAGTTGCAAGTTCTTCAGATATTTTATTGGTATTTTATTCGATAATGACATATATTATATAATCGAATTTTTTAATACAAAATATTTTATATGATTATAATTATAAAATATGTTTAATAACTAATAATAATTTTAATTACATTAATTTATTAATAATTAAATGTAATTAATTACAGTTTAATTTTCTCATATAATTTTAGAATGAATAATTATAATTATTAATGCGCTGCAATGTTTACAATATGTATATAACGCATGCAAATATACATATCTGCAATGTACAATATAAGCGTTGCGAATATGTTATTGATAAATACCAGAATGTTGCGTCAGTACTACGCTTATTACTAAGTATATGAGCAAATCACTCGATCAATTTTGCTGAATGAAAAACTCCGGACTTTGTACAATCTGATTATTGAGGCCGTTTTTATGCCCAACAATTAAATAATTTTACACTATTTCGTTGCGGGTATTGCGGGTAGTAATAAGATGCATTGATATACTATCAGCCATCTCATCGCCAACATGTTTTCACATTATCGGTATCCGCGCGATCAGAATTACGAGCGCATTTCGCAATAAGAATCCGCAAAGTTGGATCTCAAACAGCCGTTTAATCGTATATTTTATTTTATTGCCTCGAGTCGTGTATTTCTAAAAGAAGTTTTATGCTGTTCTTTATTGATATCCGGTTCGTACTTTCTAAAGAAAAATTACTGTGTATTCGTGATATTATGCGTAATACGCAATTTACAAGAAAAATCATTAACTGTAAAAAAGTTCTGTAAAATGATAAAAATTTATAGATAAAAAGTTACAAGTACTTCGCATTTTTACAGAAAATAAAATATCATTTTTTTTTATTTATCACATCATCATGTAAGAAAAGTACTCATAATTTTTTGGTAGTAAAAGTATTTTCTTCAATTAAAAATAGACTCTCGAAAATTTCAAATAACAAGAATAATAGGGCTAATGAGAGTATATTCGCTGTTATTAGTGCAATCATTTATAAGATATATATGTTATAGCGTGAATTTATTTACCACGTATGTAGTTCCCTCAAACGCGTGCCGAAAATCTTTCAGACTTACAACGCGACTCGACTAATCAACTATCGTAGTAATATCACTTAGTTAAATTGATAAGCAATTTAACAATATTTGATGCTTAAAGCATCTTATTGGATCCTAATAATATGTTGAAAGACATATTAAAATTTAACAATGTGTAATGTTAAATTAATGATAAGTTAAAATCTGTGAAAAAAAAGATTGCGAAGAATATCACAAGTTGGCGTTTCGTCCCGGCTTCCCACTACTAGACTCATTAGTATAATAAAAGGTAATATAGTGAGAGCCTACCTTAGACGCCCGGGGGAGATATTAAAAAGAAGTTCTATGTAAACAGATACACATGTATCTCAGTACTTGCGAGAATTGACAAGCGTAAATGATCGCACTAATAACAGCGAATATATCTCTCATTAGCCTCATTATTCTTGTTATTTGAGATTTTTTCTTTAAATATCTGCATTTCAAAATTCTTACTAATGCTGTGGTTTTAAGATATAATTAATATCCTTAAAATATAACGTTTCCTTATTTAAAGAACGAAACTGTTTAGACATTGTATGTCTAGAAAAACAAACGGATTAGTGCAACGGAAACATAGGAAACATGACGTTTACATCTGGTACCGTTATGTAGAAGTTCGATCAGCGATTGCAGCGATTTCTTGCCTGGCTGTATTGTAGAGTACAGTATACTCGTATTATAGCGTATACGCTATTGCAACCCCCTGCTCCAATGCTCCTCATACTGTGCTCGGTTTACGCAACAATTGTTCGCAGGCGACCTTTGATGCGATAAAACTCTCTCCCTTCTCCCCGCAGAAAATTAACGATATGACGTGCTTTATTGTTTGACGTGCATCGATACCGCTGAGCCGTTACGCTGACGTAAAACCGGACTCATGGGCCCTTTCGAAGGCTCGAGGGTGTACCTCCTGCCCTCTTTCCCATGATTAACGAGGATTTTTCTGCTAATTTAATAACGGCCTGCTGTCGAATCGAGTTCATGGCAGACCATTTGTAAAACGGCGATTATCCCAAGTGGCGTCGAAGTAACAGGAAGATAACGCTTGCAGCGGACAGTGATATATGGCGCCGTTTATTTAGCAATTAATCCTTTTTTCACCATTTAGTTGCAAAAAAGAATTTTTGTCTTACACCCGAAACAATTATGTGAATTTAAAAAAGCAATCAATGTATATTAAAATATATATCATTTGTATTATTTTTATCTACAAATGTTTTTTTTTCCAGGGCCTAAAATACAAGATCGATTTTAAACTATATGTTAGATTTTTTATTTTAGTTACTTTTTTTCATTTGTACTCTTTCTCTTTTTACTGTTTCGTCAATCGGGATATATGATAGGTTGTTACAGAAAGGGACTGCAGCAAGAGGTGAACTATATAGACGGAAAAAATATCTTCACGTTTTTACGTAATACTGCAACCGAAAACCGTCGTCGGCGGAACCGTGCAAACAGTGAAAGTTTTGCCATGTATGAAATTTAAGATGTGCAGAAAAAGCGCACGTTGTATTATCATATCGATGGATCAAAATTAATATCAATGGGCTGCATATTATTACACATATATTTAAACATTTAAAGCCAAAAGGTTACATTTACCTATATAATATACATATATAATAGTAAGTACGTCAAAGCAGCAGTTATGTCAGCGATATATGTCATGCAATATCTTTCACATTCATGGGGATTAATTGTATCGAGTTTGGCTTGAGTTCAAGTTAACTAATTCTAGGTTGAGTAACCCATTATCCTTTCGAATTATAATCCTATCCATAATGTAGATAGAATAACAGGATTTGATAAAGTATCTTGGGTCTACCTTCAAAGTAAGAAATAATCACTTTGAAAGTCCACGGATTTACGAGATCTCAATTTAAAAAATGACAAGACTACATATGTCACGAATGTGATAAAAAATTGCTGCGCGAAAGTCCTTATTTTATTTTGCTGAAAGAATCCAGTAATTTTACAAATTAAAAGGAAATAGGAGTGACTTTATCAATAATTAAATCTTCCGATCGATTTTATCTTCTATGTAATCCTCAACCCTTCTAATTAAATCCAACGGAAGAAATTCTACAAGAAATCTGATAATTTGATATTGTTCTTATATACTTTAATCCAAACGTTTCATCAAGAATAACGGTGTCTCCTTCGAGGGATTGATAGATCGATTTTTAATTCCCACCGACGCAAGTCGATCGCTCAGTCTAACAAAGAATTTTCGTGACGAGTTCGCTAGAAAAATCGTTTTAGAAAGGCGTATTAGCTACGCGTACCATAATACCTTCTTGCCGGCGGTACTATTGCGCTGCTATAACTGCTCCTACATCTCTATTTACATGCGTATGTGTGTGTGGGTGAGCGAGGTATCGCGTATAAACGTGCGATCCACGTGTAATTCGTCTCGGCGAGATGTAATGCTGTGAGAAAAGACTCCACCGGTATAAAAGGGGGTGTGTCTCGTAAGGTCCGCAACAGTTTCAGTAGTGATCTCTGCATCGCCACAACATTATCGCCACCATGAACGCTATAGTGAGTTTTAGTTCTAATTCTAATTCTTCTCCGAGTAACTGAAATCGGTATTGCATTCGAGGGAGTGATTTATGAAAATCGCAGAAAAATAATTCGTCGCAAAGAGAACAAGAAAGTCAAAATAACGTCAATTTAACGTCATATTGATCAAATTTAGAGCATTTTTTTTGTCACGAATTAGTCAATTTGACATTATTCTGACTTCCTTGTTTCCTCCTTGAAATAATTTTATGAACCCCGCGAATGGAATTCATTACGAGATATTTCTGTGTACATAATACGGTTTGTTAATAATTATTATTTCAGGATATATGATACTAATAATTTTTTTATTATTTTTGATAGATATTCCAGAATGAAATTTTTTATTTTTTTATTTGTACACATATTTCACGTATTTTCTGTATTTTTGTAAAATGTGGTATCCGTTCGAGAGATTAAAAAAATTTTTTTACGCCCATATTACAAAAGCTTTTATAGAATTGTTTTGTTTATGTTGCACTCTCTTATAGACGAGCAACATCGGAATTTTTTTCTCGCTTTGTGTAAATATCGAACACATATATATCCGTTTACGTTTTAATAAAGAGAATTTATATTTTAATTTAGTTAAAAAAAGCGGACTCATCATCTGTTTTTAGAAGATAAACTAGCATATGATATACGATATATCTAACATATGATATATGATAATGTGTACTTAACTTTACGTACAATACTTGAATAAATTCGTTGCAGCTCGTGTTAGCCATCCTCGGCCTGGCAATGCCCATTTATGGCGAGGAAACACAAATAGAAAAAAAACAGGAGAAGAGGGGTATCTTAGGATTGGGTTACGGAGGATACGGTGGATTAGGAAACACTCTGATTGCAGGCAGTTCGGCTTATGGAGGTAATTTTCGGTTAAACATTCTGGCGATTTGCGTGCCTATTACTCTTATCTCTTTTGATTTCAGGTTACGGGCACAGTTATCTCGGTGGTGTTGCTCCGGCAATTGCCTCCACGGGTCACGGCATTTCCGCACCTGCAGCCTATAGCGTGCCCATAGCGTCTCATGGATACAGCGCGCCTCTGACTTATCGCATTGGTTATTCTGGCGGTCCAGGATACGGGGGTGCGAATCTAGGTGGACTAGGACACGGTGCCGCGGGAGTCGCATATGGCGCCGGATTGGGATACGGCGCGAGGGGTCTTGGATACGGTGCGGGAATTGGATATGGTGCCGGACTCGGATACGGCGCGGGATTGGGACACGGTGCTGGTCTAGGTGCTGGTCTAGGTGCTGGTCTAGGTGCCGGTTACGGTGCCGGTTACGGTGCCGGTTACGGTCACGGATGGTGAAGACGCGGCGGCGGCTGATCAATTATCCGACACGCACACGGTGTCGCGAAACGTCCTTCAATTTCTCTTGTCAACTTTGTCCTGAACATTGGCCCTACCACCCTTAAACTTTTATATCGTGCGACTTCCAAATAAATTTTATATTTTTTAATAACCCGCAGTATACCTTTTTTATGTCTCCATTACGGCGAGGGTGAATTACAATTAATAATCTCTTGGAAATTAAATTGGTCAATCTGTAAAGTGAAAGGCAGGAGAAATTATTGATGAAATTAATAAATTAATCACTCTATATTTCTGTAATATTAAAATTAAGAAATTTATAAAAATCTCTCGAATTGATCAATTTTGGTTTCTTGGAGACTTTTTATAATGTGACTATATCTATAGTTAGATGCGTTCGTCATGAATAATTAACGTAATAACGTTCTTGTATCAGGAAATATATGTTAATTTTACATTCTCTCTTTTTTTTATATAATTTCTATATTTATTAAATATTAATATCATTTTAATATGTGTTTGTGTTTCTAATTTCGGAATTGTACGTTTAAAAAAAATTGTCTAACGTTATGCATTACAATGTGACATTTCTGTATTTAAACATGTAATATATCAAAAATCAAATAGACAAAATATATATTTTTGTAAAAAAATAAAACGAAATTAAATACCAAAAACTAGAAATACGAATAATAAAATTATATATAATAATTAGATTAGATATAAGATTATATAATAATTAAATTAGATTTTTTCAGTAGTCGATAAATGAAATTCCTACTTATACATCTTACACAATAGTTGTCTCCTCGTCACTAGATGGCGACAATGAACGAGATCATATGTTCAAAGTAGCTTAAACATTTTGTAAGGTTAAGTTACTCTAAGTGTGTTAATTACGTTAGTCATGAATTTCTTGGCCAAAAATGTAATGAATATAGCGAGAACTTACATAGCAAATACCATTCAAAGTACGATCGCAATACGATATAATTAATTTTTTAGTTATCTAACCTCTAATTTAATTTCTAAGTAAAGGCATGGTACTATCATAAGAGACACATTTTCCTAAATTTTTTATTTTATTTATATGTAATCAGATTGTTTTAGTTTTCACTGTAATCTAATTATTTTATTTATTTCAGGTAGCAACCTAATTACAAAATTTTGTGGAAACAGCTATCATCAAGGTAATCTTACATAATGTCTATTTATTTATTAGGTGTACGAAAAAGTTCTGAGCTTTAGATTTTATACAACCGAAACCATAATTTAAATTTTATTTATGTTTCTCTTTTGCGGTTTTAATATTTTACCTTTTAAAATGATATACGGTTTGACATTTAATGCACATAATCTTAAAAATCAGTAGTGTTCACGATAGCAATAACAAAAGAGCATATTTGATTTTCCATCTACTTTGCGTTTCATCTGAAGAAACATGCTGCTGAAGCCACTGAAATAATTTGTACTGCATATGGACTTACTGCTGTAAGTCATGCTACGTGTAAAGCTGATTCTACAATGAGTTTGTAGTCGGAAGTCTTAATCGGTAAAGTTGGCCAATCAGCTTTAGTCGTACAAGTTGGTTATTGGTCAACTTTATTCATAAGACTTAGGACTACTGATTACGGATTCATTATAGAATCAGCATAAAAGATGGTATCAAAAATTTTGCCTAGAGATTTTAGTCTTGAAGATGAACTGCATACTGGATACCGTCAAAAAATTGAACCGGACAAACTACAAACATTACTAGATATAAACTCTGTACAAATTAAAAAGGAGCTTGTAGAGCAGCTTGGCGTTACACGGCAAGCCATTTCCATACGTTTACATGGAAAAAGTTCAGAAGGAAGGCAGATGAATTCTGCATAAATTGTTTGAAGACAAAAATCACTGAGACACTGCACTCAGTTTGCTTTCAAGTTCCAGAAAATCATTACAGGCGATGAAAAATGGACTCTTTATTATAATCTGAAATGTAAAAAATCATGGATTGACCCTGGTCAATTTTCAATATCAACTTTAGGTCGAAGCCTAATATCCACGTCAAGAAGGTTTTGCTCTGTATCTGGTGGGATTGGAAAGATTTGTTGTATTATAGGCCTTCTACAATAAGCCATAAGTCATAAATTAGAAGTAAGAAACTAAAAATTGACGACTGTAATTGATCCATTTCTAGCTTATGACTTGTAATTTATGACTTATGGCTTATTGTAGAAGGCTCATTACAAGTTATTACAACCAGATAAAACAATCACGGCAGATCGCTATCAAAAACAATTAATCAATGTGAGCGATGCGTTATGCTGGATTCACACAGCATCCGATTTTCGAAGAAAACTGGATTTTGCTTCTTTTCGATGAATACAATTTTTCTGATTGGTTGCAGAATCGTCGTACGACGCACATCAGATGCTGTGTGAATCCTACATTAAAAGAAAAGAGGCTATTTACTGGCCGAGGACGTCATAAGTGATCCTGCTTCATGCACTGAGAAAAAAAAAATTTGATTCAACTAAATTGGCGGTCACGGGCTGTCAAGCAAATATTTTGTCAAAATATTAATGTATTTGGGTCAAATACGCAGTAGTACATTGAATAATGACTTATATATTTCCACAGGACATATCTTTGAATTAACAAAATCAATTTAGTTGAGTCAACTACTTTTTTTTCTCAGTGTGACAATGCTCGATCACACGAAAGTTCTCAGAATCTTTGCAGTAGGCTGAGAATTTCTTTCGCACGGGATGTATAACCCAGACATGGTGCCTTTTGATTACCATCTATTCCGGTTGCTACAACATCACTTGGCTGATATATATTTCGTGACACAGAAATACGAAAATACATTGATTTTATCGCCTCAAAGCTGGTAAGCTTTTACTAAGGAATCCGCAAGTTGCCCAAAAGATAATAAAAGGTCATTGATGCAAACGGGAAATATTTCACTGAGTAATATCTTTTTGTTTGTTTTTAAATAAAAATTTAATTTTGCAAAAGAAGCTCAGAACTTTTTGTACATCCATTATTTAACAACAAACTGAAATCTTTTACTTGCTATTAACAGGAAACGTACTGAATACCACAAGAATATGTATGAATACAGTACTGCAAGGTAATAAAAATTTTTAATCTCTATGCAAGTTATAATCATAATGTTTTATATGTCATACTGGACTTCAATTCTTTCATTCGAAGCAAAAAGTATTAGGTTAATGCAAGAATAATTTCAATTTTTTTATTTTTCTGTTCGATTTCAAGTGACAAACTAATGATATAGATTAATTTCTATACAATTTCTTAAATGGTTTTTAATAATTCTGGTTCTATAATAGTCTTCGAGATTCAATCGTCAATAACGATAGGCCGTCTCCGACGGTTTTTCATTTTTGAGACTGTCATTTCCGGTCTCTCGATTTTTCATTTTTGAAACTGTCATTTCCATTACAAAATGTTTGAAACCATTATCCATTCGTTTGTAATTTCCTAGATGAATGCTTCATTCATTCTTCGACTCGTTTTTGCTATTTTAAAGCCTAGTTTAAATTTGTTTTTAAAAAATCGGAATTGTTCCTTTTTTATATTTAATAATAACGATAATAATCATAAAGGTAGTCTAATTGGCTAGGACACGCGTGTAAAGTGAGTGATCCGGGTTTGACTCCAGCCGAAGTAATATTTTTTCTAATAAGAATTGTTATTTTCAGATTTTAACGTCGTTAAATATTAATACTAATAAGATGCCAAAAGAGCATCAAATATTATTAAATTGTTAATCAATTTAATTTAATCAATTATTAAATTGTTAATCAATTTAATTCATGATAGTACTGCGCTAGTTTATTAAAATTGCATTTCAAAACCGACAATTGTTCGGCGCGCAGTTTAAAAAGACTACATATAGGTATCAGTATATAAATTCACGCGAAATTACATATAAGCAATTAAGATTCAGCTAGACTGTTATAGGCTTCACATATTCGTATTAGTTATGTTGTTACATTGACGGCGTTTAAAATTTAAATAATCATAAAGTTAACAATGAAAACAAAATTACTAGCACAGTTAATAGAGTAGAATCTGCGCTTGAAAATGATACAATATGAACACAATTGAACATATCTTTATTGTAGAATAAAGCTCCAAAGTTTGAAGTAGTAAAAACATTATATATATATATATTTTTTTTTTTACCGATTTTTGCATCAACCTAACACTTTCAATATAAAATAGATAATCATATTTTTATTACAACAGTTGATTTATTATCACTTATTATTGCAAACTAATATCGACAGAAATAAGAATCGTAATTTTAAGATTGAGTAATTGAAAGAAAAATCAAGAAAAACTATCTCTTTCTAAATTTCAAACAACTTGTTTTATGGGCTTTATTTCTGAACGAAATATTATTTTAAACGTTTCTAAATAATACTTTTTTAAATACAAAATTAAATTTTATTTTACTGTTATAGTTTATATATAGTTTATATTACTATTATATTACTATTTTATTTACTACACTTAATTATTAAAAATTATTGTAATCATTACAAGACATCAATTATAAATTTTTGAAGATTGTTGATGATTATTAATTGTATGTATATAATATTATAAATATTTAACATAACGTGATTAAACGCACTCAAATTTCTTCGTACGAAGAATATTTGAGGATATTCTAACGTTTGAGGAATATTTGAAAATAAAAAATCAAGATGAATGTAGATTAGTAGTTTGATGACTTATTTATGTGAAATTGTGTGAAACGTTAGAAGTATCACATTTCCTTTAAGCGTGACTAGATTGGTCCTCTCCGAACCATCTATAATCGTCTATAGATACATATCTTCGCGATTTTCTGCTTGGATCCGGATTCTGCTAAAGAAGTGGTCGAATCTCGTAGGAAGTCGGTTAGATTTCCCATCGCGACCGGCATTCTTCTGCCGCGAAAATACGTGCAGCCTTCACCTCTTTGATCCCCACGGACAGAGATCTCCAAATACCAAAGGGATCTATTCGTCCACTTCGTAAGAAAGGGCTCGCGCTGCGTAAAGACGGAGCCCTTGTGACCACTAGCGAAAATCGCTGGGAATTGAGGGGTGTGACGTGTCCATTTGTGGTTGACCAGTTGTTGCTACGGGATCAAGCATTATCCATGTGTTTCCCTCTTTCCGCTTTTCTCGCAACCCTACAAAGGGTGGGACTGTGATCCATTCATGACAGCATTCGTGACAGCATTCGCAAACGATGCCTTATCAGAATTAGAAATCTTGCGTTTCGTTAATTTGATGGTTCTGGACAGAACTTTCTTGTTTATGCTTAGTTTCTATAATATAAATATCTACATTTATAATATTTCCATCTTTTGTTTCGATTTTCTATCCGAGCTATTGAATTTTTTGTATGTACAATATTTTAGTAAGAAAGGATGCTCGTTATAAAGTAAACAATTTTCGTAAATGAAAGCTGTCCGAGATGATATTGATAATTTTAGAGAGCCATGACATTCTACGATTATGTTAAATTTTATGCCATATATTACTTTCACAAAAAAGTAATTGCAAATGAATAAACAAAAAAATATTTTTACAAACAAATGTAAAATAAACTAATTTTTAATGAAAAATCCAATCATTTATCGCTTATTTCGACTTCATCAGGAGACGCGGTAGTGTCTCCGGCCATGTTCAAAAACTGAAAGACACTACAAGTAAATGTTTTTAGATAGTATAAAGAAAAAGCGACATTGTGTGGTACTGTGCTGGTATAATAATTTGTTTGCAGATTATACGTTTATCTCATTGACATCGAAATGAATCGCTGAAGGACCTGTGAGTTCCGAGACGTTCAATTATTTGTATACTTTTATGTATTTTATATTTTTATTTTATGTTTCTTAGTATTATTGTAAACTAGAAATCTATTAATTAAAAAAATCTTATTACTGCTCGATTTAGACCGTTTTTCTCTATACTCTATACTGCATTACAAAAAACGAGCGAAATCTAATTGTTTTTAGATATCTTGTGAATGAATGTAACCGCTATTTTACACTCACATCTTAGCAATTCAAATAAATTTGATATAATATTAATTTAACATTAACTTATTAGTCCTAATTATTATGATGTAATTTTTGACAGGTTAGAAGAATCCTGAAACTCGCATTTCTTTCAATTGTAAGATGGCAATCATAGCAAAAAAGATTCTCGAAGGAATGAAGGAAATAGGGAAAGAAAGAAAGAGGATTTGCGACGTTGTAACGATGCAACAAAGCGTAACACCGACGTCGAAAATTTTCGCAATGTAATCTTACGTATTCATCGGTAAGAAAAGGGTTTGCCTTTCGTTCATAATAGCGTCTGGCATAGTAAGGAGGAGGAGTTAGGATGGATTAGTCGCTATGCCGCTGGACATCTGTCGTATTGACGGACGGTGGTCAACCAACTCTCGATATGATCAACAATAGCTTTCTTTTGGTAAACCTTGATGATCGTAGAATGTCACGGCTCTGGCAGGCAACTCTAAAATTGTCAATGTCACCTCCGACAGTTTTCATTCTGGAAAACTGATCACTCCATAACGAGCATCCTTTTTACCAAATGTACTGTCATAGGATACTCGTTTTAGGTAATCTCTTGAATCAAATGTGAATATTTTGTAACCAAAGAAGACATTATTTTTTACAACATATTTTGTTACAAGAATATATACGTACTAGAAAAGTAAAAATTCCAAATTAATTTATTAACATCCAATATATTCTATATAAAATTATTTTAGTAAGTATGATGTCCTTTTTTATGATTTTTTGATCGTGAAGATTAAATTTGTATACTGAATAATTATGAAACGTGAATGAATTCGTTATCTCATTTGATACAACAGTATTTTTTAAATTGTTTAATGACTTGCATTTTGTGAGAGACACGTTAGTTTTATTTTTATTAGCATTTTAAAAAATTATTCAGATACGAAATTACAAAAAAAGTAAAATTTGACGTTTATTCTGTGATTTTACATTTATTGAATGATTATTGTACACGGAGAAAATTTTATATTCATAATTACTATAATGTGGTAGAAGCTGCATGATAGAGACCATCGTGTAATTATAAGTTTAAATACTATAACCATTTTTTTAATAACAATAATATAAAGTAATTTTTACACTTTTTTCATAATAAACATTTTATACAAAATCACACCTTGTTGAATAAAAGTTAGTATTGTAAAGATAAAGAATATATAAATAACCTAGCAAATATTGTTTGCGTACCGTAGTAAAAATTAACTCTTTCCATGGCTTATAAGCACTGGATTTAATAAAAGTTACTTTATTTATGTGATAAAATTAGTATTACCATAGTAAAAGTTATGTCGGTATATTGTTGTGAGAGCCCACCCGAAAATATAATAAGATATAGTAAAATGTAATTTAAAATTGTATTAAAACTTAATATAAAATTTTCTCCGTGTAGCCAATCAGAATCTGTACTCGGCGCGAACGCATCGAGGAAAAATATTTTTTTCAGTGTATAAAACGTACAAATAAAAGGACACAAAAGAATCAACATTAAAATTCCGATATGGTTTAAAAAAAAATTTCTTTGATGTAAGGATTGCTACATCATTTATCTTATTTTTCTAGGAAGCTTTGTAAATTTTCATGTTGTGTTTACATAGTGACAAAACATTTTCGTAGCCCATTCATCTTCTAATTCTGTCATTCTTTCGTAATCCCTTTTATAATGGCTTTGGGAAAAAGTTTACATATTTCGCAATTCTTTTCATTTCTTGGTTTTATTTCTTGATAACTTTTTTGTAAAATTATGAAAATTTGTTGAAACGTACACGAGATGATAAATAAATTCAGACAATTAAACATATTTAAAGATAAGAATGCATAGGAGCTATTCCGCGTGAAGCGAATCAATCACCTCTCAGAAATTTTTTAAATTTTGCACATAGTGTTCTGAGATAAAATTTTGTGCCAATGTATTTTTTTATTGCAAAATTGATCGAGATATAAATAATTAAAAATTAAACTACTTTATTCTGCAAAGATTCATATCTCTGTTACTAATAATGCTAGCTGACTTCGTCTTTTTTTTAAATTCACGCTAAAAATGTTCTAATTTACAGGAAAATATTAATATTCCGAAAAGATTTCTTTTTCCATTGTTTATTTAACAATAAACTTTTTAACAAATTTTTTAACATTTGAGAAAAGAGTCAAAAAGTCTGGAAAATTTTTAACGTGAATTGAAAAAATGAAGTCAGCTAGCATTATTAGTAACAGAGATATGAATCTTTGCAGAATATAAAGTAGTTTAATTTTTAATTATTTATATCTCGATCAATTTTGCAATTAAAAAAATCCTTTGGCACAAAATTTTATCTCCTAAGAGCATTATTTATGTGCCAAATTAAAAAAATTTCTGAGAGATGATTGATCCTCTTCACGTGGAATAGCCCATAGACAATTGCTTAGAGATACTTTTCGATTGTCATAATAAGATTGATAATTTTTTTTTTGCTGAATTATTTTCTACTTCATTGTGGGAAACGATTGCATGATTATTTATATACCGATTCAGGATTGGGACAGATCAGATTTGGGAGCACCTTATGGCAAATGCATAGGAGAGGCAGATCATATAAAAAGCACAAACCTTCGAAGAATCCTTTTGATGGTGCACCATTTATGAAAGGCGTAATTTTAAAAACTGTTATCAGAAAACCAAAAAAACCTAATTCTGCGAATCGAAAATGCGTCATTGTGAGATTGTCGAACGGCAAAGAAATGACGGCATATGTACCTGGTAAGATCTCGAATTCTGACTTGCAGCAATACTGCATTCGAGTCATTGTCGCGCCAGGAAATTTGGGGCGTTATATATTTCGCATTAAAAAATTTAAACGAATTAAATTATTTCAGGAGTCGGTCATAATCTACAGGAGCATAATATAGTACTGTGCAGGAATGGACGATTGCGAGATACACCTGGAGTTAAGATAAAATGCGTACGTGGAAAGTACGATTTACCACATGTACAGAAGCGCAATTAATTTATAACTGTTAATTGTCATCGTACTATGTGTGACAAAATTAATGTAATTTATGTAAAAAAAAAAGGACACATCAGCTATAGCATTATTATCTATACTTTTGTTAATGTAAAATCGACGATATTAATAAAAAATAATAATAGTTCCTAAAAACCGCATTTTTAATTTTGAAAATGCATCATTGTGGGATTATTGAGCAGCACAAAAAAAATGATGGCATGTATTTCTGGTAAGATATAATGTATATAAAGATATAGTATTATCTATAAATCTACTTTCTGGGAATTTTACATTTTCGAATTAAGGTTAAGAAAATTTTGCATTTATAACAATAAAATTGTGACATTATAGGAATGTTGATGTCGCGATCAAGGAACATAATATCATAAGAATTTTCTGAATTCTATATATGATTTTTTAATATACGTTAGAGATATTATTGGAAATGTGATGATCAAGATATTTCGATTTCGCACAATCGATCAACATAGCTCACCCTCGCAATTGCGGTAGAAAGCAATTTTCGGGACGTCACGGTTTAGAGATTAGCCGTGAAAATTGCGGCCCTTTGACACACTTTTGGGATGCTCAGCTCCACCACACATTTACCGTTACCTGGCTCGCGGGTTCGTTATTGTAACGGTGGATGGACAATGGAACTCTGCTATCGCAGCATAAGGGGAAAAGAGTTGTCACACAGCATCCGCTTTTTCCACATTATTACGGAGGGGTTGGTCGTCGTGCATCTGCACAACCTTAATTCGCCCACGCGGCCATCGACCAACAACCAGGGACCATATGACATGCTGACCAATATCCCGATATTTGGAGAAGATCGGCTCTCAACCTGAAATTTTCAAAGGCGAAGGAAGATTCTTATATAAATCTTTTTGGATAAGTATGTATGCAAAAGTTGAATTTGGATCGTTTAATCGAATTTTCGTTCCATTTAAGAATAAAATGATTCTTATGTTGCAAATAGGGGTTTTTAATATTAAATATTAAAATGATTCAAATTCGATGGAAAGAAAACAAATTTTGATAAGGGTTTTTTATTATTCGTTTTTTATAAATTTAGATAATTTTCAATATTATATATATATATATATATACATGTTTGAATTGAGAACCTATTATAGAATAGGCTTATCCCAAGGGAGGTGGCTATCTCAAGGGATAATAGCGCCACGAGGCGTGTGTATGCTAGAATGTTTCATTAAATTTCCGCAATATATGTCTTTTCTATTTTGTGGAAAGTATAGCTGACGTCATGATGTTAATTATACGTATTAATTATGGATACTTATTTAGAAATTCATTGAATCAGGAGCAGAATTTATACTTAAAAATTATAGAATTATGAAAATTATTTTTATAGAAGCTTTTTATATTTTTATTTCAATTTATATTGAAACGCAATTTTTTTATTCTCGATTATATCAAGATGTTTTAGTTGTTTTGTATTGTTATTAAAAAATTATTTTTGGCATTTTATAATTAAAATTTTTTTTAAAATCAATATGAGTGGCTCAAAAAATTAAAGTAAAACGATATATTTCAAAACAGGGCTACGAGCCATATATAAACAAATAGAAAATAACATTAATGTGTCAAGAAATACATTTAAAATAAATACAATTAAAATAAACCGGTTAGACGTTTTGCGACTTTAATCGAATCATTTTCAAGAATATAAACAATAAGATTAACGATTTATATTTCAAATAAAAGCGATTATAAATTGATAACTCGATGTATTTCACATATTGAATAACAGATATGCACTCCACAGTAACACGGATGTACAAAATTAAAATTGGTCAATATTGTCGTCAATTATGATGTAAGAAAAGAAAATAATAGTAAGTTGATAAATTAAATTAATAATAGGAAGAATGTCTTGTTATTAAACATTACAAATGTGGAATATGATTTAAACAAGTATAGCCAAGTAAGTAGATTGCGAATGTGCTGAGTGTATTATATCTCGACATTACTATGTAGAGAGAAGTTGGAAAATCGTATAAGGAAATGGAAAGTATATACGAAGGATAACGAAGGGGAAAGAACCAAGAAGGGGAACGAGGAGGGGATAAATGGGAAGGGAAAACGGATTGTAAAATAGGAATCCTATACGAATCATGGAAAGCCTTTGTATCATTTTGTCTGTTTAAACTACACTTCTGTTTTTTAATATGAACCATTTCAGATATCAAAAGCTTGTTGTAAGAACGTTCACTATTTAAAATTCTTAATTATTCCAATCAAAATTATAATTATGATTGATTCGGTGGTCAATGATAACAGAGGGAGAGCTTGTTTTTTTATTTATATGCTCTTGTAATCTACTTTCTCTTTGTTTGGTCAACGTAGCTAGCCTCACAATCTTCGTATTGTATTTTATAAACTACTTGGTGTGATAAAACAAAATGGTCTTTGCCTCTTTTTATATAAGTTTATAACGAGTTAGGAATCGTGTAAGCTAATTTATAATTTAATTTACGAACAATAGGGGTATGAAACTTTCAGAAATAGATCTGACATAAGGTACAGTAAAACATATATTTTTATCATTCTTCTTTTTGTTAGCTAGGGGTTTAATGCCAAAACTGTTAATGTGGAAATAATAGTTGAGTCTTTTATGTCTTTTATGAAAGGATTGTTTAAAAAAATGTGAATCGTGTCAATAAGGTTAGTCTTATTCTCGTTTCCTGTTGAAAACGAGGATAAAAGACAACACAAGATAATTCTATCCATTACTCCCATAATAACATCTTTTTTTATGGCATAATGGTTTTGGTAAGAGTGAAGTGAAAAAATTCAGAAATCTACCTGAGAAAACGTCAGTTTATGAAAGGTATTAAAAATGATTATCTGTCAACAAGAATAATAGTATCGAAATAATCAATTTTCCGTAGATTCATCAATTTTTATAATGAATTGTAATCTGTTGTGTAATGAATTAAAAGTGTTTAAAATATATTCAACATATATGTATATTATTCGGATCGGGCTGTTAATAGAATATCATTAATAACACAATGAAAATAAAAAACAGTAGTTGTATATGAAGTTTTCCAATAGCTAATGATTCTATGTCTTGTAAGATTATTTCAAATATAATGAGGGATAAAAGTGACCCATGGGTGTGCTAAAAATTTGTTTGTAAATTTTATTGTTAAATAAAAAATATATATAGAATTGAGGATTAGACGTAAACCAATTAGAAATTCATCCAACGTTAACTTGGTGTTGGAAGATATGTAATTCTATCTCCTATTAATATTTTTTTACTGTCAAAACTATTGAAAATAATTGTTTACATATTTTTTAAAGTGAACAATTAATAGTGAACAATAAATAACTAAAATCAATTAATTAAGTAAATAAAAAATAAATCATTAATTACTTTGTGAAACATGTAAAAAATATTTTGAATTTCTACAGCAGATAATGATTTTAAAGTAAGAAAATCGTAATATAGAAAAATATATACATTTTTAATGGCTTTTGATGAAAACGAAGTACAAAATGCCCCGATTTAGAAATTAGATGTCAGAATCGAAATTTTGCATAACTAAACTATTATAATAAATACATACGAGAATATTTGAGACAAAAGTTTGCTTAAAACACGAAAACGTTTCAAACAAGGGTTTACAAACAATCTCCGAGCAGAATCACCCTGGTGAACTGATTCAACAACGGTAACAAAATTGAAAGAAAGTTTATAATGCACAAGTCTTCAAATGACTAACAGTACTGCCAAAAGCCTCTCAAATAAATGGCGTGTAAACATTTTCGGTGCTGTCGCATGGTTGTGTCCGAACTCTTTACTCTTCGGCTTAGTAACCGGACACCAGACAATCTCTCTTTCTAAAAATTCTGCAGTCGCAGTTTGCCCGACTACTATAATATTTTCCTTCTATCATCATAAGCATTCTTTTTATGCCACATATGTTCAGCTGTCCTGTTATTTTATGCACATGTAATTTTTAATAAAATTATTTTATTTATAAATATTTTTAATATTTCTGCCAATATATTGGCAAGTTAATTCTGTGGGTACGCTTGTGAATATAAAGGTATGAAAAGTGTTTATAAAATCAATTATTAATTGTGTTAAATCAATTTGCTTTATTCTATAATAATTTTTGTTTTTAAAATTCAAGACAGGTCTCTTAGTAAGTATCCGTCTTAATATTTGCTAATATATCTTGAATTACAACATAATTCAAGTACATCCCTTTTTGGGGTGTACTTTTATACCTACCGTTATATATACACCGAGGAAATCCATCTTCATCAAGCAACAAAGAGAGAGTCAAGAAATAAAATCGATCTTTGAAGTATGAGGGCGTGTCGATCGAAACAGCATATAAGAAAGCAACTAGAAAGAGTTTTCGCAGGAATAAGCATATCTCGAATAATCAATTGTTGGTAGGCGGTCAGGAAGGTAAATGGAAAATGATTTATGCGTTCTTCTGTTTTTAAACTTTTCAAGTATTGAAAACAATTAAAAATCTAACAATAACGTGTCTAAGGTCACTTCAAAAGTCTGAAAAATTAGAAAAATGAACAAATTTAAGATAAATAAAGGAAGGATACAAAGTCATTAATAAAAAGTAAAGGTACATATACAATTTGAATAATCTACCTAAGATGTTTTCAAAGGTTTTTTTTCAATTAACATATTTTTGTACGTATTACATTACTATCACATGTTATTTTTATAAAATATTGTTATTAATGGAAAATTAGTTTGCATTTTTATAACACTATAATTTAATAAATATTTTGCGTATAAGTAGTACTGAATAAGAATCAGTAAATACAATAAAAATTATACATATGATAAATATAATCCATTTTAAATGTAATTTATTTTTAATATAACTTTATTATACTTGACTCTTATTATACTTGAAATTGATCTCTCAAATTAAGATTTTTTGTGTTTACACATTTTACGTATCTCTTGAAATATAAACAAATAAAGATTATCAAAGAGTTAACAGGAGAGGCTTTTGTTCATTCCTTATTTACGATTGCAGTTAAAACAATCGATTCTTATATTGAAAATTAATTAAGTACAGTATTAAGATATCATGAGTTATAAACCAATCAAAAAGCCGCGTTAGCATCTTAACACATTTCTTAAGATATCGTATAATATACCTACAGACTATAAATATCTTGTAACTACACATACAATAAGTCAATTGCGTCGATCAGCCCATGAATGGGTGATAATCACGTATACATTGCATGATTGAAACACGTACTTATCTTATGATATTTACTTGGTAACAGTCTAGTCAGGAATAATATACGTTTAAAGTGACGTAGAATCAAATTGTATAATGAGTCAATGGAAATGTGTTTGATTGTCACTTTACTCCCGCTTCGATAAGGTCATATCAGTATTTTCAATGAAAACAGTATATTGCACATTTGCACCGTAAAGTAAAATCGAATTGAGGACTTCGGTGGAAACTAGTAGCGTAATATATAATATTATATGTGTACGTATAATATATTATGAGAGCTTTCCAACAATAAGCGACATTGTGTGACACAGCGTTACTTCATCCTTGTTTAACATTGGCGAACAGCAAGGATGTAACAATTGACCGTATTGCACTCTGTGTCTCTTGATGGAAAGCTCTCTATATACAATACAATAACGTGCATTATAATATTTGAAAATCGGATAGCGAGTCCTTGAATTTGAAAGTATACCAAGAATGAAAAATGTCTTAATCGAACCCTTCAAATGCTTTAATAACTTAATTAAGTATGTTTATGAATATAATATAATTAATTAATTTGCTGTGGCGATATAGCATGGTCATCGTTGAATCTAAGAAATCCAAGGAAATATGATGTCCGTTTCAAATGTCTTTGCTTTATGGTCCTGCCACTTGTAAATACCCTGAGAAAACTATCAACGGTGCATCTGGCTATTCACGGCTCGCAAATCCAGACGTTCGAGGAAAGCGATGGGGTGGACATGTTGTGTCCATCCGATACCGTTACGATGCGTTGCTGTGCCTGTGAGCGTGAGACAGATGCAAATAGCAAATGCATTCATCCGTTGCCGGGACCGACGATCACGGGAAAAATCGCAAATAACGGGTTGCGGCCGCTTCATGGACGCACCATAGAAATGTGGGTTATGCAGCCAAAAGAGCAAAAATTTGTATACATAAGAAAGGAGGCTGTGCGGTGAATTGAGCGCCGGGATGCTTTTCTATGAATGACAAGTTTCAACTGGAGCCTAGAATGGACGACTAAATTTGGCGTGATCGCGAGACACCGACATAATGAGGCTTTGCTGTCGTCGTATCGGAAGTGTAACTCTTCACTGACGAGATTCGTTTTTCATTTTATTATATATTTGTGTATATTTTCTTAATCTTTTTTTAATATTAATGAGACCGCCAATGAAAGAGCAACTGCGAATATGTTAAAATCTATGACTTTATAATGTACAATGACGATTATTTTTTGAAAAAAGAGAGATAATGTGATAAATGTGCTCACAATTTAGATCTTACTGAGAGACATTTGTTTGTCTCTTTGTTTATTGCTTTATTAATATTGAGAATGATCGAAAAGTAATTATTCTCTCTTATTGATCTAATCAATACACTTTTTTTTTAAATATGAAAATTTGTAGATGCATATACTTTAGCTAAATTGATTTTCCCGTGCAAGGTATAGAAAAATTTCATAAATAAAAGAATCCGTAAATGAAAAATAGATCCTTTTATTAGAAAATAAATTGTCTATCGAAAAATGACGTACACGTTTACCGAGTTTCGGCTTTTATTATTGTCCTTTTAAAAATGATTGAATGCTTCTTTGAGAAATAGAATAACGTTCAAATGCTCAACGTAATCCTTTTGAACAGAATATTCTCGGTTTCGCAATTCTTATGCAAGTAATACTTAAAATTGAACTTTTCCATAAATCATGTTGACAGAAAGGAAAACATCTATCAATATCGTACGTAACCCTTTCTTCTAGTTCAAAGTCATTAGTCTTCCAGTTTGTAGACTTGTATATGGTAAACATCGGCGCGTGCGTATAAGAATCTTCAATTCCATATATTTATCAATTATTTAATGTTATTTTGCAATTTTTACGCAAAATATACAATTAAAACTTAATCCTTTAATCAATTATGTTGATAAGAGCAATTAGAAAGAGAAAATCTTTTTTTCTTTGAAGTCAATTTAAATATCTGTGTATTCCAATTAAAATTTTATTTATTTTAAAACATAGTGTATATGCTTATTCCTTCTAAAAGCTTTTCTAAAAAATGAGTTACAATTAAATAGTTAAATATATATGTATATGTTTTCGTGTACATACATTAAAAAGACTTACGTATTATTATTCTCTGGTCAATGAGGTTTTGAAAAATAATGACGAAACCTGCAATTTTTGTGCTTTTTTTATTTATAACTATAATTATTACCTTTATCATTAGAAAACACTATAAAAATATTTTTAATATGCAATTATTCTTGTATTTGAATGTATTTTGTTAGATACATATCAATAATATCATAATATTGCATTATATTATATACATTTGCTCATTATTGCCTTTACCAAGGAAAATTTAACTCGCTTACAATCCAATTCAGGACGTTCTCCGAAAAATCGATTTTCTTTAGATTTTTCTGAAACTTACAGGAAATGCTTTTGTCTTAGTGTCCTGAACACTGCTTTAAAACTCAATACTCGAAACGAGATTAAAAATCACGATATTCCACTTCAAAATTGAAGCGTTTAACATAGGATTCCTATCTAAGCTTATATTTGAAAGTGGTCTTTTTATTCACTATTAAAAAGTTTTTTTTACAGTTTTTTGAAACAATGAGACATAAAACTTGATATCACAAGAAATAATATAAAATTTGTCTGAATATGGCTTCCGATATTCGTTTTTAAGAAATCATTGAGCAAAGTAAGTAGCTCCGCTATTTTTTCGGCCGACGGCAATGGCAAAGGTGGAGGATATTGACGATTTGACAACGTCGTATGAAACGTCGTCGAAATTATATGATTTATACTTACATGCAGTATCTCATATTTTAATAATTATAATTAATAATATAATTAGTAATATATATAAGGGTAATTTAAAATAAAAAAGAATTTTATTTCATAGCACACCTGCAGTCGGAAAACGTCCTTCAATTCGAATGTTTCGATCAACACTTGGAGTCATTATCGAAAAAGCATCGAAAAATCAAAAAGTTGTCCACTCTCGTGTGTATCAAGGATTTTTATTCTATATATGAGAGAATATTCTCGTTATATTTCCATATAAAATTCATATAAAAAGCAGAAAAATTGATATAAAGATTTTGTATCACATTTATATAATCTATTCAAGGAATGGAAGTAATTTGTTATACTTGTAACGAAGTTACAGTTACAAAAGTTACTTTTTTGGTAACTTTACTGGTAACTGCGTTACTTTCTTTTTTTTGGTAACTGTAACGGTAACGTAGTTACATCTTTTGGATAACGGTAACAAAATTTACTTTTATCGTTACTTTGCATACGATTGGACATGTTATTCTGTTATATAATTATATGTTATTAATTACAACAGCTATAAATGTGGTTGTAGGACATTGAATGTTTTTATTTAATACAGGCGTACAAGCTGCATTTAGTTTAATCTAAACATTGTATAACACATTTGTTTTAATTTAGTTGTATAAAAAGCTTTACTCGATCTATACATTTCTGTGTACATTTACGTTGAGCAATTGGAAAACACCCCTTTTTGCAAAACTTCTGTTATATATTTTAATTATAGCGTTATAATTTTCTTTCTGTCAAAATATTTGATTTACAGCTAAAAGTATACATTAAGTAAAAATATAGCTGTAATATAGATTATGTGTATTTCTTTAATTTTCCTTTTAATTTCTAACTTATATGTATATATCGTAATTCAGACAGTTCTATACAATCCTATATAATCTTTTCGTTTTCTACAAAGTATTTAAAAAATCCTGAAATGTCTTAGCTATCAACTACTGTAGTGATCCTGAAGTGATCTTTGACAACTGAGAAATATATACAGTATCATTGTTTCAGGAATTATTTTACACTTCTATCTTCTATGTAATACATCGGACTATATATATCTCAGTTTGCTGCATATTTTACAGGTTTTAGAATTACGAAATTGTGTTAAAAAAAAAACTAAAAAAATAAAACTATACATAGTGTCAGTGTTATACATGCTATATATGTATTGCTTTTATAAATGTTTGAACAAAAAATACTGCAAAAGTACATTTTCAGACTGATTTTTAAAAAGCAACGAAAAGTTACCTTTCGAGTAACTGTAACGATCGTTACTTTTTTTACTCTGTAACGAGTATAATTGTAACTTATTACTTTTAAAAAGTAACTTTTCATTCCCTGAATCTATTATATTTCTCACAAATAGTGTACTTTGTCTAATCAATTTCGAAATATATATTAATTACGTCAGAGATGTTTAATGAATGATGTCATAGATGTTTAATGATTGTGCGATACGTATGTACATAGCTAGACAATGGAAGTTGAAATTTGTTAAACACTATATGTTTAGACGTATATTGTACAAACGCAATGAAATCCTAGCTTTCTAAATTGACAGTTAATTGTCTTCGTTAAAATTTTCTTCTATTATTCATCTCTATCAATATAGAGATTTATTTTCTTCTATTATTTTCTTCTATTATTCATCTCTATCAATATAGATTAATTTTACTGTCTTGTGTATCTATTTCTAAGAATGTATAGATTTACTTTAATCGTGGTTCGATTTACTCTTTTAGTATAAACTATAGAATAGAATAATATATTGTCTCTCACATAAACCTTTAGAATGTAAAATAAAAATATATTGCAAATATATGTATGTACATATAAAGAAATATTTTTAAATAAGAAACTACGCGCGCGCGCGCACGAATTTGTAATAAATAATAAACCTACGGTATTGCGTCGTATGTTACTTAAACATTTTGAAAATTACTTATTATGATTATTTGTAGTTGAAAAGTGCTACACGTGCTCTATTTCGACCAACAGGTTGCATAGTTTCCCCACTACTTTTCCAAAGAAGAAAGGGTTTTGGGATCTCAAGGGTCTCAAACTATATAAAGCTTCTCCATCCCCTTGAGAGACTAGATCCATATAGAAATTTGCCCAGTAAAGTTGGCCTGGACTAGAAATCCAGTTCGTCTCTTTTCTTATATTTCGAAACAAATACGTTTTATAAAGTAATCGTACGTTCGCGGTAATCGAATACAATAATAAGAAGACGAGGATATTGTTATATAGTGTTGTGCTATCATGGTTTCGATGTAACCTTGGATTAAACTTGGATTATTAGGTAAACGTATTTACAAATTGCGAGAGAATTCCATCGAATAATATTTTTGCAATTTTTTTCTTGATCTTGAAAAATAAGCTTTTTTTTTAAATCTTGTATCATATACTACGTATCGAATTTATTCATCAAATTATGCTGAAAAATTGAGAAGCTCTCTCTAAAAACGGTCTTGATATTTTATAGATATCTCAGTGTGTTTGCATTATTTTAAATTACTCTATCAAAGAATATGTATTTTTTTTTCGCTTTTAAACCGCTGTCGACAAAATTTCAGATTTATGGTTCAATTTTTCTATTTATAAATAGAATCACGTAAGACTCGTATTTTCGTAAAACTTGTAAAAAACTTACGATATTAATAACTTGCAATATCTTTACAGAGATATTTTCTTGCTAGCTGTAAGATTTACAAGAAATTATAGATATTTACAAATAATCGTACGTTTTATGGTATATATGCATATAATTACAATTAATTTCAATCTATCTCTAATACAAGAAAAAAATATAAAATAATTTTTATTACATAAATTTAATAACACAAAATATAACTAATTAATAGGCTTATTATTTACAATTATTATATATGAGATTTATACCAAGCTAGTTCGTTATCGCTCGTATTTACATTATGCGTACATTTTTAAAGTTGCATTCTTTCACATTTTCTTTCGTTTTATAATTAAATTTAGAAAACGCATTCAATGAATGTCATTGACTAAAGTTTGGGTGTAAAGTTTGAATAAGTATATAGGCTCATAGGACGAGTGATAAGATCGATACGCTCGTCTTACAAAAATATTTATTTCGTTCTTTCGACGTATACTCACTTATGTCACAGGTACAACAGTAATGATAATCAAGCACAAATGTATCATATTTTCAATGCATAAAATTTCTTCGAGCAATAAACTTATCAGTGCAAACTTATTGTGAAAAATTAAATAGTAATTGTTGCATTGTGAATTTATTATATAATCATAAATTTATTTTGAGTCGACAGTTACTTGATCTATTTATTAATTCCTATTACATCTCAGATAGAAATTCGAAAGAATTTGAGTTACTCAAATTGTTCAGTAGACATTTTCGAACTTTATATTCGAATAGAATTAATTGTTTGAACTATTTTACATTTCTAATTATACATAAATAAATCTAATTAATAATAATTTGTAATCCTATTTCAGCTAATTATAAATGATAATGGAAAACTATTACAAACTATATAACGAAAGGCATTCTGAACATTCGTCTGAGCAAAAGGACGATTCAGACTGTAATATGTTGGTGCTGGATCTATCACGCAAGAAGCGCGTGGCATCTACGTTATACGAAGCCGAAATAATTCAATCCATTGTTTCATCGCAAACTTTGCTTCCAAACACAAAGAAGCAAAAATATCAAGAAATAAATTTTCTAGATGAAAATACACAAACTCCCGCGAGAAGTAGTGCCATGTTATCGCCATATTCCGAATCAAACTCGCCGAAAGAAACGAAGATTAGTTCAGTGGATTATGAAAATAATAATCAATTAATACATACCTTACCACACACACACACACAACACGCATTGTCAAATACGTATGGTATTACACCACGTACAACAATGGTAACGCCTCCGCAGCCATCGCTACTTACATATCCAAACGAAGCCACGAATATGCCCGTAGCGGTACCAAAAATATATTTACCGTATATAGAAACATCGCAATCTTGTGTAATAAATAACGATGCCAGGAGAATCATTTCGATGCCAGCAGAATGTTCGACGTCGGATGCGAAACCATCAACGTCTTCGGATGTTACGAAGAAAACGCCAAGACCTTTCAAGGCCTATCCGAACAATTTGTTGTCTGTTATTAGTAACGACATTGACCATAATTCGAATGAGAACTACGTAAAGTTCCGTAAGACGGTACTTGAAACCTTTGAAAAAGGGAACAAACAGACATCAAATCCTAAAATGCGTCGAGTATCCAAGTCTGTTAGTAATCCTGGAGTGCCTACTAGTACTGTCGATGAGAAAGATGCTATATATTGGGAAAGAAGAAAAAAAAATAATGAAGCAGCGAAGCGTTCGAGAGATGCTCGAAGAGCTAAAGAAGACGAGCTTGCAATCAGAACGAGTTACCTCGAATATGAGAATGCACGACTGAAGATGGAAATACGGACACTCAAGTTGGAGATACAAAAATTTCTTCACTCATTTTAATCTGTATATCAAAATAATTTAATTAGTTGCGAATTATTATTATGGTACGTGTATCTAGTATATAATAACGAATTTAGTATTTTCACAATTTCAAGAAACGTATTTAAATGTTTGGTACATATATTGTGTATATATATATTCCTATAATTTATCTAATATATGTATTTGGTATATAAAATATATAACTATAAACTATATATAACGTATAGTTTATATATATATTTTATACAGTATGTATGAGTATATACAGTAGATATACACATACTATATTACACTCTTAGATATAATGCTACATATATAGTATAATACTGTGCATATATGTGTACATATACCTATTATCGTTATCTAATATAATTCTTTACCGTGTCATGAAAATATTCACAACTTTAAAAAAAATTTTGAGATTTCTTGTATAAATATATTTGTAAACATTTTTCTTTTTATATTAAGTATATATACAGTATTCAGGAATTATTATACTCTGAATGAATTAAACTTTGTACGACTATGTGATGTAAAAACTGCAAGTTGTATCGTATAAAAAATTAAAACTGACAACGTGTGGAGTTGCATGGTAATTTTTAAATATGCTTTATAATTGACTATTAAAATTGATTACAAATAATAGATTAATGTAAAATATTACATAATAGATTAATGTAAAATTGACACATTGATATGACTTTATCCTATTACAATACAAAATAATACGGATTAAAATTTGTTAATATGTAAAATTGTCAAAGTGTTTAATACCTGTGAAAATAGAAAATTAAAAATATTGTGTACATATAGTAAGCATTGATTTAAGATAAGTTTTAAGTAAAGTTTGTAAAAATTATATATATATATATAATATACATATGCAACAGCATTATATTTCATAAAAAGGATAAGTTCTTTTGTATCATTATGTACATAATTATATTGTGGCATCACAATATTTAAAATATAATTTCTATTATATAATTTGTGTAATTTCCTTTATTATATATCATACAAATACCTATATTTTTAAGTACGTTTGTTATATGTTTTCTTATATATATACATAAATTATCAATAAAATTAATATTCTTACAATTATATATACAAATCTTTCAAAACATTTCATTAATTAAAAAAAAATTTCGTATATAAATTATTAATCAGGTAATGTTTCTGTAAGTTCCATCATAGTAGCTGATTCAAGAACATTCTTTTCTCTATTTTGATTATTTGTAAGTACCTTTGAGAAAGATTTTTGTACTTGTCTAGGGATAAAAACTAATGGCGTTGCCTTACTTTTGACACTAGTCGATGAAATTGTTTCTACGCTATCATTGTCTTTACAAATTGCATTAGTGGTACATTTTGTGAACATTTTTTTTCTCTGATTTTTTAAGAATATCTTAGGTATCTTCTTTTTATCATCAACAATATCAAATTCCATTTTATTCGATTCTTCTTCTTTGGTGCAATACTGTGTATCGTCAAACCGATATTTCTTTGGAAATTTATGTACTTCAATGCAATGTTCCTTTCTTTCCTTTGGATTGTTGAATTTTATGTCACATTCAGAATCATAACATTGATACTAGAAAAATGTCAATATTAAATATATGTGATAATATTGTATATATGTAATAACATAGATTTATAAAAAAAAAAGTATATATGTGTACCATAGCTTGTTTCTCTGATGAGACTTTGAAGAAGGCATCGTGCGTCTCCTGAATATGAATCTCCAACAACCGTGGATTTGGCTTGGACACTTTACATTCTGTACAAGCGTATCGATGCGAGCTATTATAATGCATTTCATAATCAAGTAGCGTTTGAAAAATATTCTTGCATCCTGGGACATAACATGGAAATTCCTTAATTCTGAAACAAAATAGTGACTTTTTTATCTACTATAAATTAATTAGACAACAACTTCTTCTTCATTGTAATAGAAAATGAACACAATATTTTAGAATTCTTGAATTAAATTTTTTTGCAGAATTCTTTAAAAGATGAGTCATGTAAGTATTGAAGCACATGGTAGAGATAGTGGTAATTAGTGACTATATTTTTTTTAAAGAAAATATAGTCACTAATTACTAAGGACAAATCTGAAAATTTTAGGTCTGTTTTTAAGGTCTGATAAATTTTAGGCATTATATAAAATTGTATTGCACAATATGAAATAATATGCAGTTTTTTTGATAGTTTAAAAATTGGTTTGGCTGTATATTGGAACAAATGTACTACTTGATCTGAAATAAGAAAAAGTTCGTAATAATAATCAAATAAAAACAACTCTAGTTTGAATAAATTTTATTTAAAAAATTAAGTAATATATTTAACAAAAAAAACTAATTATATTTATATGCAAGAAACTGTAAAATATTTTCTGTAATAACAAAATAAAGGATAGTAAAAGGCAATATTGGAAAATAAAGGACAAAATTAAGTTTTGAAACAAATAAATCTAATGGATTATCACCTAAAATAAGGAACTTAATATAGGAAGTGATAATCAAAACAAAAACAAACTTTTAGGTTATGTCACTATCTTTCTTAAAGAAAAGTCCGTACTCACACTTCATGGCAAAGCTCCTCCTCGTCATCAATCGTGACACCCTTTCTCTGGAATACCTTGCAGGTGTTGTAAGAATCTTCGAAGAAGGGATCGTTCACAGGGCGAATTCCGACACCTATCAGCTGAAGAACCTCTTCCATAGTGCATTAGATCAGATAATCATATAATCGTATAAGTATACAGCGCGCGTTTCCTATGAGAAATCTCAATGTGACTATATTTATTAATTTTTATTACATTTACCGATCAAATAAATGCATTTTATTTATCAAATAAATACCATTAAATGCATCACTGTGCTCCACGCCGCATCGTGCAATCACCGCGCAATGTATTCTGTAATTAGGTCTGTTCTTTTTAGCTGAACTTGTTGCACGATTCATTTCTCTCTCCCAATGTGAAGAGAAAAGGAAAAAAGATGACTTTGCACACTTCAAAAGAACAGACCTATCTGTTCGCGATTCAAGATGACGCCTCGACGCCCATTGGCTGCCGGTTCGACCTATCGCAGTGCACATCACTTCGATTATCGAAATTTGAACGCATGCAATTTCCGTGTAAATGACGCGACCCAATTTTCGCGGAGTTTCGTGGCGAGTTGCGAGAGAAATACGCGGGAAAGAGTTCGCGTTTGCGAGTGAGAATCGGTAACGCGTGTCGTTCGGTGAGAAAGAAATCATAGACGCGTTGCAATTTTTATCACACACGCTCCGAGTGTAACATTAATTCGAGAATTAAGCTGCGCCGAATTATCACAGATCCGATTAACCATGTCATGGTCGCTTTTCGATCGCAATCGTGAAACCGCGCGTCGGCGTACTTATACAATCTTAAGGCAATATTCGAGATGTTGATCCTGATGAATCTTTTTGATATTTACCCGAGGAAGAATGGGACTGAGTCTTGACTTGTGAATTTAGGAAGGTAAATACTGTTTATACGGCGAAATACTAAAAAGTATCCCAATCAGTACAAGGTGATATTATTTGCTGCCATTTTGACGTCAAAATGTTAAAAACGTCATTTGACTCCAAAATGATGACTATTATCATATCATCTTGCTATCTGAGATGATATAACTTTATTATTATATAATTTTATTATTTAATGTATAATTCAGAGTACCATCCTGTGTGGTGTCTTCTGGATATTTGTTGGACGGAGAACGAGGAATTGGCAAGGTAAGGAAATACTGAAACTTTAATGTTTTTCAAACAACATAATTTTATTATAGCATGAATACAGCGATATAGAAGCAATATAGGCATAAATGGATTGATAATAATAATAATGGCGTAAATACGGAAATTGAGATAACTGAAACATATAATTTTGGCGAGCTTAATTTCTGATGCCACTTGTATGGGAAAAAGAACGTCTTATTCGCAAATAAACTGAAGATTCATTATTATTTGCAATAAATAAGTACTTGAATATATGTGTATAGTATTGATAAAGATTGATAAATCAATAGGGACTATGCTGATGATTCATTTTATTTTTTCATGAAATCCCGCAGAACATAATGAGAAATAATGAAAATACATTGTCGGTATGTAATAAAAGTCGTAAATATAATAATATGCATAATCAACACTTTATTCAACTAATAATCGCGTCTTCAGGTTTTCTAATATCTCTGTCATCCTGTTCTCTAGCTCGTTCCTTCTTTGTATTTCATCTCTTTTCTCCTGTAACATATATATATATACGGAAAAAGAATATTTTAACGTAAAATATTTTTTATTTTATATAATGACAACCTGTTTAGATAAATTCTAAATTATTTATTTTTTTGCTAATATAATTATCATATATAAATGATTTGATTAAAGATATATAGAATATTCAAGATATTGAACATTCTTTTCTTTTATTTTACAAAAACTGAAAAAAAGACTTCCTTGTTTACATTTATTTGTATGTGTGTGATTTTATTGCATATGTAGTCTGCATAGACTATTAATATTATACTATTAATATTTTGTTGCCATATATTTGTGTGATGTTATTTCACATGTGATCTGCACAGAATGTTAATGTAATTAATTTAGATAATTATATTGACTTATATGCTTCTTTATATTTCATTGTATATTAATCTTGAAAGAATAGCAGAATACAAGAGAATTATTAAAATAAAAATTGAATACAACTCGAGAACTTCATGCCAGCAACACAACTAGGTATATGAAACATATTTTCCGTATCGTGAAATAAATTTTATTTGTTGCGCAAATGAACATCGTTTTACTCGTACACTAATAATTTACTTGAAATACGTTTACGTAACGTTAGAATTAGATATTGCGTATAAAGTCCACGTAGTGAATCGGTCCATTCGGCTTTAATTGCCTCCGCTCCGACACTCTCAAGGTCGCCACTTTGTTCCGGTACTCTCTGACTTTGGCTTTCTCCGTGTCATTTTCTGGTTCATCGGTCTGTTTCATGATACTTTCGTCATCGTGGTGATAAGCGGTCGGTTCCGGTACAATGAACGCGTCTGATTCCTCCGTAGTTTTGCCATTCTCTTCGGCAACTTTCGTTGCATTATTGCTTTCGCTTTCAAAGTTATAATCATCTTTGCTGAAGCCGAAGAAATCATGCGCGCTCTGGGGATTGTCGAATGTCTTGTTCGGAATCGGTTGCGGAGACTTTGCCTCTTCATCGTTCTTGCGGCTTTCTTTTTCTGGCTGCGAATTCTGTCGTCTTCTCAACAGCCGCGAACGACGCGGCCTTTCTGATGATCTACTTTGCGTGTTTTGATCCAAAGGCGCAATATTTTGCAACGGTGTGAAGACTGGTCGAGGAGGATCAGCCGTATTACTTGGTGATTGCAGCCTGTATATTTTGTTCGACCAGTTTTCCGTGTTAACAATTTGATTTCTTGTATCAACATTAAATGGTTCTTCGGTTTGTGGCGTATGCTTTTCAAAAGTGTATCTGTAACGGTCGAGAACGCTCGCTGGAATTTCCTGAGGCTGATAGTAATAGTTACGTGGACCAATTGTGGTTTTGTTCAGATTGTATTCGGTGATATTAGGTTTCACTTGGACGACTTGTTTACTGATGCTTTGTTGAGCAACGTAGACTGGGTCTCGCGGACGCGTAACTTCGGCATGTGGATTAGACTTTTGTGGATTAACTTGACTTTGCGAGTTTACAGCTTCGTTGGAGAAATAATAAAAATTGTAAGGTTGTCCATACGGATGTACTGGATTACCAACGACTACGAGATAACCGGAAGGTTGTTCTGAAGACTTGTCACTTGCGTCTTGTGCTGCGATTTCTTTTACAACATGTTGATAATAATTCGGGGCATAATTTTGTGTGATAGGGTAATAGTTCGGTAAATTTGGCGGAACGACAGTAGTAGCCGGTTCCGAATTGTCGAAGGCGTAGTCGAAAGGCGGTGGCCATACCTGAAACTCCTTATGCTCGCCTTCGTGTAGTTGTCGTGGTCTTTCAGGCAAACCGATCTGCGGAGTCAGCAGCAGATTCTGCTCTTTAAGAACTGTTTGTGTGGAACCCACATTGTCTTCATTGAACCGTCTATCCGGTGGTCTATCTGTCTCTTCATAGTTCAGTCGTCGTATAGTTGCTTGCTGTACCTTGTCATTCGCATCGATATAACGCACAGGCACAACTAGAGGTACGTACGTTCCAAAATCGGCTTGTTCTTGCGACCCCGAGTTCTCCAACCTCACAGCACCATCATCATCGTCATCTTCCTTATCACGGATACTTCCCGGTTTCTTAGGTTTTCTCGACATTATCGAGAATGTATTATTTTGAATTCTTAGGTTTTCTCTATCATTTCTATCCGCTTCATTTTCGTTACTTAAGTCGTATTCTTCGTACTTATTCTCTGGCAAGGCGTATTCTTCTCTGAGCTTCTGCAACCTGGTCAAGTGTTCGTCGTACCCATCTTCGGCAGACGTCTCTTCTTCATTCCTTTCCCGTGACGCGTCTTTAAGATTGTTGCGAACTTTTTGCAAATCATACGCGTTAGTTTGAACATATGGGTGCCTGAACATACTTATGTAAGCGGCGATTCTGTCATCCTTTAGTTTCTTATTGTCCAATACCTCGCCGTAGCTGTCACGAATCACTTCGGGGTTACTCTCGTGGAAGTAATCGCCGATAGGCAACTGCTGATTGTATCCTATTTCTACGTATTTGTCGAAATTCTCTGGTTGTTTATATCCGTTGAACTGTTCGTTAGAATTATCGTCGTGATAATCTTCGCTTTCCTCTTTCTCACCCTTCTTCGGCGATTGCTTCGAGGACTTGTTCGGGAGATTCTTCTGGCTGGCGTACTCCTTGTATCTTTCCGCGGAGCCCTTCTCCTCTTCATCATCGTGATACGTTGGTCTTCTTTCTTCCGTTGATTCGTTCTTGGAAGCGTCACGATTTCGATCAGCGATTTCCTCTTCGCGATTCCTATATCTGTCATTTATTTCTTCCTCCTTGTGGTCTGCTTTATCACGATCTCTTTCTTCTTCCTGCTGTTTTGGATTCTTGTTGCGTTCTTGTTGTTTACGTTGCAATTCGTTATGCTTGTTGTTCTGCTGCTTGTTCAGCTCGTCGATATATAATTGATAATTATGGTTGCTCACTGGATTTTTCACGTCCTTCTCATCGTAAATTTCTTTTTCCTTCACCGTATATCGTTCTGTGTCTTCATTATTCCTGTATACCGTCTCCTGCTCTTTCCGAACCGGCGTCTCCGCATTTTCGTTTGAGTCACTGACGGAAGCTGGAGCAGTAGGATACGATAATTCGAGATGCTCGACAGGATCGATTGGTATAAGATTCGGCGCGATTGGCAATGGGATCTTGACGAAGAACGGCGCCAATAGAGGCGGTTTCGTCTGTGAGTTTGTCCTCGGATCCACTGGAATCTTTGCAGGAAGCGTCGATGCGGGTCGCGGTATCGTTATTGTACTATTTTCACGACCGTGAAAGATCTGCTCGTATTGCTGAAGATGTCCTAAAATGTCTGAGTTATTGCCAAAGTTCAGTACACCGGTAAACTTGATGGTTTCTTGCTGCCTTGGTACAGTGATATTCGTAGGTTTAGAAGATGCGACATGTTGTCTTACATCAACCTTGGACAAATTGGACATTGCAGTGGATTTTGTGGCATTCGGATTCGGCAGCGAAGCAAATTGAATTGGAGTCACCGTGTATCCAAAAATCTGAGCCAGACCTGATAGTAGAACACCGAGACCTCTCTTATCGCGAGGATTTTCTGTAGATTGTTCATCGATTCCATCGGTTTCTTGTATAGGGATTTTCGATATACTTTTGATGTATGTCAAGGGTCCTGCTCCGAATTCGACGATTTCCTCCGGTGGTACTTCAAATGCGCGCGCGACGCACAGTAAATATAGAATAAATATTTGTACACACAATTCCATCGTGGAAGATACTTAGTTGATGTTCGAAAACAATCGCATACCGCACATTGGATCTACGTCACTTTTAATGATCAAACTAAGGCACTTAATTTTTGTACTAAACACGCGTTTCTTTTAAAATCGGTCTTTATTTTATCTGAAAAATTCACACATGTTTATATTCTAGCGTTTGTCTGACGTGACAAATCACTATTATACTGTTTTTATTAGAAGACGAGCAATAATAAATTTTATAGATAAATGGCTTAAGACTTGGCCGTAGATTGCAATAATCGCAGTCGGATCGCGCTACTTTCGTGGCTCAGAACTCCACGAGGACTGTCAGCCGATTGCGGTGGCATAGCTGTCATTAAACAATGATTTGACGGGCGGGGATAATTTTTGCATAATATCGGAAAGAAATGTTGAGTTTCTCTTGAATTGTACGGGCCTACTCGTTGATTTGCGACAACTGAAGCAGTACGACGCAATGCGCGCGCGGGAATAACCGAGAGTACGGAATCGCGCGCGGATAAGTTGGTGTTAAAGAAATAAAAAATGCAAAAAAATTATGCGCGCTCATGCGATTCTGGTTGGAAAATTCTCTCATTTAATTGCACGCAAAAATGATATACCTATCGTGATATTTCACAGTTTTTAAGAGAACGATAGATCTACATAAGATTTTTAGTTTATTAATTTCTATCGTTAATAATAATCAGGTTTGAAAAATAAAAAATAGAAGGCGCGAGTGTTACTTAATAATTTAAATATTATTGTGGAAATAATTGCAGCGAGAGAAACAACAAAAGAAAGGAATTTCTATTTATCTTAATTATCTATAAAGAGGCTATTTGTTTGCTATGGTAATATTTTTAATTCTATACAGATAAGTATTTTTTTTATGTAAGGATTAATTCCTACAGTCCTTACAGATAAGTATTTCTCTTTATAAAAATAAAGAATATTTTTTATTTAAAATTATAATGCATCAAAAAAAGTTTAAGATAACGAAGCCAGCTATTAAAAATACGATAGACTTGTCGTGCATGCTTGCATTTATGCATTTTTTTTTAGTTTCCTAAGTGAAAGGGGATTCACCAGTGCGTGTACAAGCGTAAAATTAATTTGTATTTACTGCCGGTATATCTATCTCAGATTCTCAACTTACAATAGCTTGTTTAATAAATGCAAAAATATTTTTATTTGTTCCGTCGGGAATTATCAGTGTGAAGAAAAATAATTGTTCTCGTAACAAACTTTCTTACATTCGGGTCGACCACCTTATACTTTTAGAATTTCTAAAATAAAGAAGCGGATATTAATTATTATACATATATGTTACGGGCAAAATCCGCATATAGTGGGCAGTGTTGCCCGAGTTACCTCGTATATAATATTAGCATTGCCCGGGTCATACCAACATTGCTCAACCCAAATTTGCGTGGGACAATGTTGTTACAGCTCGGGCTGCCCACTGCACTTGCAGACTCTTTACCCGTACTCTCTACAAGTGAATTATATTATTACTGAATCAGTATATTATTACTGAGAAAACAATAAATATTTACTAATGACTGAAGTCAGTGATATGCACGGATGAGACGGTCGGGATGTTAGGAAAAATCCCGAAGAGCCGGTCCAGACCAGCCCGAGACTGGAATCTTTCATGATTATGAACATAGAAAAATCAATTTTAAATGAAATTGATAATCATGAAGTTATTAACAGTCTGGCAGTGCAAAGTACTTTACTAAAAAAAGCTTTAATTTATTAAGTTGTGGCAATACTTTAATAACAATTTTCTGTTTTTGTTCCGTATTATTTATATTATGGTTTATTTTAATTTTGTGATAGTATCACACATAAAGAGAAAAGTTTATTTTGTTTATTTACTAATAGATGTTTATAATATATTATGGAATTTTGTCCCCCCCTTTCCTTAAAGGAGATTTTGATCAGGGCTAGCCAGATAGTTTTCCAAGATGAAAATTATACCCCATCCGTCCCTGGTCAGTGATAATACTGATTTACTTTTAGAGAGTATACATATATATTGTTACGCTAACTTAATCTTCTTTATCGTAACATTGTTTTTCAAAATAATTTATAGAACAATACATTTTTTTTCTTTGGCTTTCTAGCAAGAAATAAAAGTTACAATTGATTCTACTCATTTTGTTCCGTTTATTATAACTTATAATGTTATATGTTTGTTACGGCTTTCGTAAGTAGATATATACGACTTGCTCTTTGGTCAGAGAAAGTTGCTATTTCCTAGTTTGGCGACGATAAAACCTCTTAGGACGACGATTCGCGAGGGAGGGATAGAATAAAAACACTCACTGCGCGTTTAAGGAAGGACTTGCAATTACATAACGTCCTTAACACGTTTAAGATTACGTGGCTTTGGATGAATTCGGAATACTTCATGAACGAATGCAATGTAAACGGCAGTGCTATTCGAATAGCAATGCGAACGACGCAGTTGTTTTAGCTCCTTTAATGACATTTAAGTCTTAAATATTCAAGTTTACGCGTTTGCGAAATAAGAAATTGAGAATGCACTTATTTTCATAACATAACGTTGTTACGTTATGAATTAATGTGGCAATATGGCGAAAACACAGTTACTGAATGAAATCAATTAGTACGGTCACGAAACCGAATATTGCATATAAGGCAAAAAGACTTCACGGCATTATATTGTAATCTTATTACATTCTTGTTCAATTAAAAAATTAATTTATTAAAATAATTTTTGCATTAATTTTTAATATTGAATTGAACAAATTGTATACTTCATATTTTTTTTCTAAAATCTTGAAATTGATTGTAATTAATTTTATAAAAATTTACAAAAAAATATTTCTTTAAAAAATTGACTTATGTTATTCTGAAAATATTAGTTTTTACAAATTTGCTTTATTATTAGTCACCTAAAGATAAAGATTATTATTTATTCTTGTAAATGATAAAATGATATTATAGAAAAAAAGAGCAAATTTTTTTTTATTTTTATAAAAATCTTATGTTACTCATGTGTATAATTTTTTTGGAATGATTTTCTTCAGAGAGATCGTCTCGCGAAAGTAAACGTTTACAATATAACAATGAAAGCTCGTCAGTATTTTTTGCTCAATTCTTCACTTGTCGCGTGAAAGTATAATACTTTTATCTCTTATAGAATAATTAAGAGAACATTTTCTTTTTTTTTTCAATGTATATTTAGTTCAATATAAATCGTGCAATTTTATCTTATAATTTTATTGCATTATATTTGAATGTTTTCCGTAATATCTTTTATATTGTAAAACGCAAGTAACAAATTAATATTCTAATATCTCATTTATCTTGAATATCTCATATATTCTTAGTTAAAAGACTGACCTCGGAGACAAATCGCTCTTTCATGCAATCATTATGTCGTTTAATGATTCTTTAGAATGGGAGTGGTGTAGTAGTTAGTCGAGATGCTAGTTGTACGTGTGCGCATACCAGCGAATCTAGAATTCACCATAAATTTAGCGAACGACGTGTATAAGGAATCCAGTATAAAAGAAGTGTCAACCCCTTGGGCACTAGCAGTTAGTACACACCATTCTTAACATGAAGCTGCTGGTAAGCTAGTTTTATTCGTACAAGTTGAAATATAAAATTAGTGAATTTTCTCGGTAATTCAATTTTATGCGCGTGAGATATATACAACATCTTTGATTTCATCAATCCGAAGTTTTTTATGTGAACAAACGTACTGTACGTCATTTTTCCAGATAAAATGTGGCATGTTTCGGAGAATATATATTTTGATGTAAATATAAATCTAGAAAGAGCAATTATATCAACAAGTATTGTGTTAGGATGTGTGAAGTTAGCATCCCAACTATAGTACTCAGGAGTTCTGATTAGAGTTTCCACTTCCTTTTGACGAGACGAAGAGTTCTCTATGGTTTATCTTGATAATAAAGAATTCCGCTTAATAACTATTTTTTAATCATTTTTTTTTTAAATGGAGTACTTTCTTATCGAAAATCGAGATTGATTAGTTCTGAGTGGCTGAATAGTTTCATTTTATGAATACCTAGAGTACCTAGTGCACAAAAAAATTTGTCGAAAAATAAAAAAAGAAGTTTTTTTAAAAATAATTTTTAGATACAATAGTTCTGATTAAAATTCCTGCTTCCTTTTAACGAGACGAAAAGTTCTTTGTACAGTTTAACGCGAGATTCGCTTAATAACAATTTTTTGATCATTTTTAAAAAGTGGGGTGCTAACTTCTTATCGAAATTAGAGATCGAATAGTTCTGAGCAGCTTAATAGCTCTAATTTATAAATGACTAGAATTCCTGATACATAAAAAACAATTTTGATATATAACTAAATTAATTTAAAAAGAAGGTAAAAATATTTGAAAAAAATTTTTTTATAGGAGTATTTATATAACAGTTCTGTGACACGTTAATTGTTACTATATCTATTTCGAAGAGTTATCCACGATTAAAACCTACAAAGACCCAAAAATAAAGGAGATATGTACTTAAATTAAAATTTCAAAAATTAGTTGCAAAAGCACGTATCTAATCAGAACTACTTAGACTCTCAAAAAATTTTTTAAGTCCATTGTCGACAATTTTTTTATGCCTCAGGAATTCTAGGTATTCACAAAATGAAGTTATTCAGCCGCTCAGAACTATTTTATCTCGATTTTCGGTAAGAAGTTAGCACTCCATTTTTTAAAAATAATTATTATTTGGAAGTCTTTATTATAAACCATAGAGAACTCTTCGTCTCGTCAAAAAGAAATGGAAACTCTAATCAGAACTCCTGAGTACTATAGTTGGGGTGCTAACTTCACACACTCGTGTTATAATTTTAAAAATCTTGCTATATTTTACAAGTATTAAAAAAATTTTCATCAAGCTGGAAACAAATATTGTATTTGAAACGTTTATTTATTATTTTACATTATTTATGTTATTAATTATCATGTTATTGATCGTAATACATTTTAATTGACAAAATAATCGTCCAGCTCGCAATATCTCGCGCAGTCGTTCGCTAATTATTGTGACTCGTATTCGTATTGTCCATAAAATATCGATAATTGTTTTAGTTTTTGTTGTCGTTCATCATTCTGGTCTCCGGAGACGAGAGTCTCGTCGCGGAAAGAACAGCCGACGGCAATGATGTATCATCACAAGTGACCACTGTTTTTCAAGCTCAACCGAGCGCTCAGGAATTCATAGGAGGAAAAAGATTAGGAAAAAGAAGCTACAATTTGCTTTCCTTGCCCTACATACGCACTTACTCTCCCGTGTTGCCGTGGTAAATAGTACAGATAAATATCTTGTCAACGGCGCGAATGTAAAAATCTCGAAACAGCAATTTGGCGCTGACAATTGATTTATGCGTTCGATTTCTCAGGTATCGATCGGGCGGATTGAGTAACTACGGATTGTACGGCAATGGTTGGTATCCGTCGGGCTGGCCGTTGTCATACGGTGGTTGGAACGGTGGTTGGTATAAAGGATGGTAAATTTCGAGTTTTGAAGCATGCGACTGTCGCTAGGAAAGTACGCATCGATTTTTTGGCACACCTTTTTTAACACTTGATTTATGAGTGTCACAATTCGCGTTATTGTAATTCATAATATTCGTTGAGGTATTTGTGAATTTATTGTAGAAAGTGTCATGACAAGGCACATATCTGTGTTTATTTTAAATTTAGATTTTATTATATAATAGTAGTTAGTAGATACTCTCTCTCTTTAACATTTCATATTTATGGTGCCAATTAATTATAATCGCATGTGTCAATTGTAAGACGGTACAGCACTCAATCACTTACTTATGAAAAAAATGAAAGCGTTAAAAGTAAATAAATAAGTCTTACGTAGAAAGAGCCAAATTATTGTGTGCGTACCTTTAACCGTTTCTTTATATATGTCGCCAATATTTCTTCGCATATGGTGAGATTCTTGTCCGTATCCTGTGCAATGAACCAAACGAAATCTCTTAGAATTCATTGAAAGACGAGTTATTTCACAAACAACAAAGAAAAACTTCATTAATCATTTTCTATAAACGAGACCTTCAAAATATTTGTTAACTCTTTGATCTTTTGTAACTTTTGTTCTTGGTCGATGGTTTGTGGAACGTTGCACATTCGATATGATCCGTACATTTCAAGGTGAAGCCGATAGGTAGTTCGACAATCAATGGTTTTAGAAGTGCATACTTATCACTTGTCCGTCGCAGTACGTGTCCTCATGCGCAATAGTTACGCAGGGGTTGCTTAGAAACGAGACGGCAACAAATATTTTATCGGTTTCCTTTAAGTATTAAATGTTTAGTATTTTAATTTCTCACATTATTCTGAAGAATAATAATTGTTTTGCAACGTGCGTCCGATAATTTCTTTATTTATCCTTCGACTTAAACTAGATATTAATATCAATTAGATATCATTAATTGATTTGAGAGTTATCAACTATACCGAGTTATTATCTACAGCGAGTATTGAGACCCGGCAGATAATTCGTCTGTCTTTCTCAGTGCGCTTATTTACTTTATCTAAATACGTGCTATACTGTTACAACATTTGAGTAATAGAGGAATGTAAATAATCAAAAAATTAATGAATATATAATATTTTGTTTGTAGAGTTTGTTAAATACCGTAAGGTTAGTTTCCTACGTTATCTGTATCCACATTCCATTACTTGTTTCCCTGTTCTTTGTTAGAGGGCAGTCAGGACTCACATAAAATCGATTCCGCCACTTTTCCGCAGGGATGACTGATCCGTGCAGTCATTTAGGCTTAGTAAACCCACGGACCCGAGCTCGATACATTGCGAATACTTACATACATTTACACATAATATACATGTTTTTGTGAGTATTAATATTATAAACATTTGATGTAAAATGGGAGCGGAGTACAATGTGAGTTAAGAAGAATAATAAAAATAAAAACAAGATTTATATATATATACGTTTGATATAATTATAATAATAGAATAATGAGAATTGAAAATTAATTTGTATTTCTTAATAAAAGATACTAGTGCGATGATGTATTTAGAAATGTCGTAAAAAAGACATTAACAGGATAAATATTCAAATAGCATTACAGGGGGAGGGGGGGGGAGATATTCAAAATTTTTACTGATAATTTAATTTAATTGCTCATATATAAAAATGAGTATTCTTTCAGATATATTAATAAGAAAATAATTGAGATCTTTCTTTTTTATTAAAAAACAACACCTTTCTAATAAATGTTTGCTAGAATAGATATTAAATTTTGTTCTTTTTGTAAGTTTGTCATATTTATTTAATACCAGTTTAGAGATAGAGAGGTTTTTTAAATATCATGTAGGAGATTGTAGTCAAACTTCATCGCGTGAGAGTCAAAGATCAACTCGATGCATACTTTGAGGTTGCGCGTTTATTAGCTCTATTGTGGACAGTGACAGCGGAGGGAGAAGAGCGGCAGCATCTCCCTCCGGATGGACCAGTTTTTTGTCCTTTACAACTGACCGCAAAAAATCAGAAAATAAGAGTCAAAGGCTAACTGGGTGCGTTTTGTGGCACGGTGTTTGTATACATTCGAGTGGACAGTGGTCATTGTTCCGGGGGGCAGCATCCCTCGTCGAATGGACCAGTTTTCTAAACGGGCACGAGCCCACGATGATGAGCCAGAATAACAAGAAATCTCGTTACGCGAACGAACAGGTTTCGTTGAACGGGCGGCTACGAAACGCAGCCCGTCGGGGAAAACAGCTTGCGATCTGTATCAAGTGAAAACTGGTCCATAGTTCAGGCCCTCAATTCAGCAGCCCGGTGCCGTCCACGTGCGATCTGGTCGAGATCAGAGATCAGACTCTCAAGAAAAGCAACGAGCTCCAAATACGAGAATGGGAGCAGGTTCCACTGAATAAACGGGATCACGATCTTCAACCACGCATCGGAAATGTAGAGCAGGTGGAATGTTTAGATCTGCGAGCGTACGGGGAAATTTCTTGTTTACATTAATGTAATGGATTCGCGAGAATGTAATCGATTTGGTCATGCGCGAATTTTGCCTTTTGTCTTGAACAACATGTGAAGATATAAAGCATATAATGCATATAAATATTTCATTAAATAAATTATTTATTTTAAAAATCAAGTTTAAAAAATTTAATTAAAATTGTTTTTTACAAGACATTTGATCGTGTCGTGACGTATTACTTAAATTATTTAAACACAATATTTTAACGTATAAACATTTATTGAATAAAAATGAAGTCACATATTTATAATTAACAATGATATAATAGTAATAATACATAAACGCATTTAATAAATAATTAATTCGTAATAGATAAATTCGTAATTTTGAAACGGGATTACTAACAGAATCGCTAATTTTTATGGTCTGCGTATTAATAGTAGTCTCCATTGCAGAATCTTGTATTGTATTTTTTGAAGAGAGCACTGCCGTCAAGCGTCAAATGAAGAATACGATAAAAGGAATTGTAGTCCGGACAAAGAACGTGCAGTACTCAATCAAAAGGCCGCGAAAACAAAGGCCGATGACGTGTGTGTCACATGAGACGTCGAAACCAGCCCACATTGGCCACTTCTTTCACCTGTCCATCACTCCCTGTCCTCTAAAGAGGACGCTTCTGAAAGAGGACATTTGCGTTTCCGCGTTCGTACCAGCTATTGTACGCCTTTATCGGCTGTTTCATGCTCTTCTCCGCTGGCAGTTCGCTTCACTGGCGACCCGTGCGTTCGGTCGTAGGAAATGTATATCTGACGTGGGAGACAAAATAATTGCGCGCTATACCTTTAGTTATAATTGGTCTTCGTGCTAACAATCCTTATCTGCCCTTTTTATCGATATTTTTATTTTTGTAGGAATATGAACAGACAGACATGAAAACTTATAACAAACAAAAAGTATTCGATCGTACACAGATAGAAATCTTTTTAAAAAAATCTCTTTATTTAATTTTGTTATAATTTGAAAGTATGGTTTTTTGTCGATATTTATAAGTTTAATTTTAATACTGTTACACTTTTTGTTTAGTTATGAATGTTAAATTTATGATACTGATTTGTGTTAAATTAGAGATATCTTATCGTGAAAAGTTATACATGTTTGTTTTGATAAATGAATTTGAAGAATTAGTAAATAAGTTCGACATAGCGACTGGTTTAATGAGGGATGTTAGTAGAGAAGCTGACAATATGAACGTAAGAAAGAAGATAGTAAAAGAAAGTTGCGCTGTCGAGATAATTTCAGCTTCAGTTGCGAGAACCTGTTTTCCGCGAGGGACGGCGGGGGGGTGGGCGAGACCCACGAAAGGGTCTCGCTACGTACACACAGCACATTACCTCCATTCGTATCGGTAACGAGGTCGACTTTACTCTCCGCAGCACTCTTCCTTCGGGATAAGGGGGTGAGAGGGTCATAGACACGCGCGTGGTATTACCGGGACACCCCGTATATAGGGAGGGCGTATTTGTTTTACTGCCTGGTTGCCGGCATTGGTTGAGAACGTGCTCCGCATTCTTGAAATCGTGCCACCCTTGTTACGGCATAGACTCTCCACCATCGTCTCCCCTTCGCCCCTTCACCTCGCCATCAAACCCGGCTCTTTTCCTCGTCGCCGTAACCATCATAAGAAGGATCGTCGCCGATCCGCTCCCCTACGTCCTCCTCCGCGCGATCGTAAAAAAAAATTCTTAACTCCTGTAGTACTTTCTACAATAAGCATATAAGTACGCTGTATAAGACATACTTTACAAGATGTTTTTGAAACTCGAGGAACATTTATCTGTTCATCGCAATAAAATAGTTGATATGATGATAAACGTTAAGATTGTAATACAGATTCTCTATTATTTTCAAAAATTAGCTGTAAACATTGAAATTACAGAATTATTTATTACTTACTGCATCATAACATAATATAAATAATACATCTGGTTCGAGGAACTTACATTGCAGTTAGAAGATACATTTTCACACCTGGTGTAGTCCTTAATAAGAGAACGTGGAAACCGCGCCATTAATCTTACAGTCTTTGCCGCTGTCAGGATCAGCGTTAAAACGGGAAGATTGTCTTCATCCGTTTCTTCAATAAGACTATAAAAATTTTTAACTCCTGCAATGGACACGAAGTGTGCTTCTGCAAAGACAGTGGAATATTCTCCTCCCGATCCACGAAGAAAAATTTACTGCATTCGCTACTCTTATATTAAATAGTTTTTTCAAATTTAATTGGTGTGATGTTAATTATTTATTACTACTCTTGATTTATAGATACAATTACATTAATGATATTTATACTCTTTTCCTCGTGAGATAATTCTTTGTATTTTTAGATTCTTTTAACCGTCATAAGTAAGTTATTTTTTTACTATTTTAACTCGTAAAATTGTTATTTTCTTTAATAGTTGATTAGCTCTCCACGACCCATCTCGTCTGATTTTTCGATAACGGCGCATTGTCGTGCAGACACAGTCGTCACATTGCGGACTTAGACTATCTCGGCAAGACGAGAAAAACGGAAGAGTCCAGCGATTTCTGCCGATCCTAATTTACGGCCGGGATTTCAGGCGTTTATGTCTTTCCGATAAGGTCGTTCACGCAGATGCCAAGTCTGCACCGATGGATCTTCTTCATCCTGCGCTCCCACTTCTTATTCCATCCCCGTCGATTTTCGCGTGTCGATAGGACGCGACGAAATGTCAGAGCGGAGTTCGTTGTACGTCGTTCGTCGTTAACGAGAGCAGGTATATAGGAGCGAGGTGTCGATTCGTCAATGGCGTGTGATCGCGTCGGACTCGCGAAATTGCCAACCATTCTTCCACAATTTTCTGTTAGAAATGATATTGATCGGCGCCTTGTAGAAGTCGTGGATGTAAGATTTAACCGCTTCTTGCATAATAAAGTGCGATTCACGATGTCTCAAGAATACGGCGCAGTATCATGCTAGGTACACAAATAAGAATCTCTTTTATCATTCATTGCAAGTTGATATCGTCTTGTATTATTTATTTATTAAAAAGTAATATTTACATTGTGTGAATGTCTGTTGTGATTATTTTAAACGGACAGATGTGTGCAAGAGGACGCGAATTAAAGTGAATTTATTATGGACTTTCAACCGATCAAACCAGAATTCTCAATAATATTTGTTTAAAGGACAAGCGACCGGAGATTCGCTTAAATTGGAAATTTTGCCTTTTTTCCATTCACGGAGGGTGTTAAATTCCCTGTGAGATTCAATTGGTCGGCATTTTACGGCACAGATTTCCTGTCCGGAAGAATCGACAAGATGGGTTTGTTCACGATTTTCTATCGGACTGACGTTTTCCTCACTGATTTCTCACTTTCTACCAATCCTCAGGATGTCAGATATATTTTCTTTGCAATAATACACAAACGAATATAATTTTGGTGTTGGTAAATATTAATTACATCTAATATATTTAAATTATTATTAGTGATTAATCAATAATGTGAGATATCATAAAATTAGCATAATTATATTAAATTACTGCAGTAGCATATATTAGAAAAGTTATAACATTTAAAATATTAATGTAATATGAAAGCATCATTATCATTTAATATCAGAAATACAAAAAGTAATCTGGACTTAATGTATAAATATAATTTAATATCTATCAATATATCTTATATGAAAAATTATTAAGATCTTAATTCTTTATGAGACTTTATTTTTTAATTTAATTTTTTTTTTAAGTTTTAATTACTGAATTTGACTCGATAACTCATTTATCGTTAAATCGGTAGGCGAGACAGTATCTTCTATATTTGCGTTTAAAGCTCGAATCTTTGATATAAAATGTCTTTGACCTCGTAATCGTGTAAGATTCGTTAATTATTGCTGGACGGCCTCGTGGGTTAGGGATTGAATCAGAGAATTGAAACCGAAGTATTCATGGATAAAATTTGTCATCGGGCAGAGTTACAGTACGGGCGAAGTACAAAAATAACTATTTCGTGACGTGTAAAATTTGCGTTGCGGAGTATGTCTAAATATGTGACTGATTGGTTTGCAAAAGATATATAAATGATTTATAAAGTTTGACACCTATTCTTACATCTCGCTGTTTCTATCTATAAATTAATCGAAACGACATTAGCATACATATTGAAATATGTCAAATTTCTCTCATCTTTGTTTTATATTTTTGTGTAGTGGTGATTTTATCTACATAAATCACTGTTAATTTTACATGATTTAACATATATTTGGTAGATACTAACCAAAAATAAAATTTTATTAATATTGAAATACAACAGACGCTTGAATATTTTTATTATACAATATAACGATTATTATAGATTTAAATCGTGGCTGAAATAAGAGATAAAAGGAAAATATAGAAGACTTGGCATACTCTGTAAATTTTTATACAAAACGAATTATTATATTTTCGTATCTTGAATTAAAATTTTACTTCTTAATATATTTAAATAACCTACATAACATAATTATTTATAATGTATCTGGTACTCTTCGTTTTCTACAACTAGGTCAAAACGAATTGGCCGAATGAATAATTAATTCAGAGCGATTAATTTGATCTTCGACGATTCGACGCGCGCGAGCGCTGACAAGACTAGTTCCTTATCGAAGGACGCGAATTGTAAATGAGGCTATCGGTAGACCCACACTTCTTACTTTTGGCCGCTATTCTGCGACGTCGACAAGGGGGTGTTCGCTGGAGTAGGAGGGGGTCGAGATGGCCAGAATTTATAGCGTCTTTGCGATGGGACCGGGATAGAAAGGGGGGAGGGTAGGATGAGAGCAGAGCCGCCCCTCAGACTCAATGTTTTCTGCAGGGAAAGTCGGAAGTCGAGCCGAACCTTGGCCAGGACTAGCCGTCTACCATACGTCTTGCTAACAGACCGAAGAGGTTTAGTCGTCGAAACGGAAACTGGAAAAAATCCTGTAAAATCATCCTGCTGACTTAACGATCGTTTCTACACAACGTGTCTTTGATTACAATGTGTCAGATCAATATCCTGAATTTCGTCTCTTAAATCGATGCGATACGAACGGGGTGAATTTTCGAAACGCTTCTGGCATGGACAATTGGTGTCCGTTATCGGGTAGATTTAGTTGGACGAGCGGGTCCCTCCATTTTCCGAATGGACTTCTGACCCCACCATCCCACGGCACACGGGGATGCTTTTTATTAGACTCCGCCAGGATCACCCGGTATACCCGACCACGCGCGCGTTCGTGCGCGCGTATATGCACGTTTGTGCTTTTGTGTACGTATATAAATGTACGCGTGTTACACGTAGGACGAGATCGTATATGCGAAGGCAGTGGCCATGTTCAGGGTGGAGGGACAGCCCCATTCGCCAAATTAACTGCGTTAGACCGGGTCCCCGGAATTCTTTACGCTTTCCTCGACCTACGACCGGCCATTTTACGCTGGATCTCGCGACGGAAACGATCGTCGTTCCTCACCCTCGATTTTTTTTTCATCGCATTTTCCTCCACTTACCACGTGTAATTCTCCCCATAGGAGACGTGCGTTGGGCAGATTTACGACGGTATTACATTCGAAACGGCGAATTCCGTGTTTTTGCGCTTTGACGATTTATTTTCAACTCGTTGTTGTCGCAATTGATTGCGGTATTTTATTGAGAATTGAGTTAATAGAATTAATAAGGAGAGAGACCGAATATATTATTATAACTAATAATTAATAATTATTGCTAATGTAATAATAAATACAATTTTTTCATGTCTTAAGAAGTGTGCCGGTGTTTATGGTAATTATTAATGCCACACGAGTCTTAGGATGGGAGTATTTCTTTGCGAACTATTCGAAAAGAGGCGAAAGTGCATAACGCGGGAAACTTAAGTAACGATTTCTCTAAGAAAGTTTCGCGCGGCGAGACTTTAAAGCCGAGCGCCTGAGACGGCTTCTTAATCGAATCACTAATGCTTGTAAAATCTTTGTTCGAGACTCCTTAAAGAGAAGGAGATGAAGCACTGCGCGCGACCGAGAGTAAAAGCGGTTACTATGAGTTGACGAAGTTCCAGGTTGAGAAAAAGTGGAGTTACTTTTATCGACTATGAAAAATCACAATAATATACTTCAAATCTGCCAATATTAATTATACACACATTATTTGAAATAATTAATTTTATTTATTAACATAATTATATTTGATTACTTTTATAACGCGTAAAAGAACTTTAGCGTATTTTCTCGTAACAAGAATATTCGTTTTAGAATATATTCTATTTAATTTATTATTTATATTATGTAGTCTGCTCAAGATAATATTATTTCGCAAGGAACTGTCGAGAACCATTTTCAGTATCGATTAAATTCTATTCCGAGAAATTATCGACGAGATCGTTATTTAATTGGGGTTTCTATTAATCTACGGCCAGTAAAACGCGAGTACCCTCGTCCTGCCGTCGTGAAATTCGCTACTAGCCGGTCCACTTCCTTTGAAGGTGCGGGACATCTACGTTCGATCGCGGACAACTTTCTGAATAGGTGATCACGTAAAACTGATTTAGCAATTCGCCCATTCCCGGGCGGCGCGATCTTAGTTCAAATTGAGTATAGTCCAAGTCTTACTCGGGTGAACCACTACTAATCCAATTCCAGAGATCTCGAGACGTTCCGAGGTGAATCGAGGATGTGCAGGGTGTGCGAGAGGTGGCCAAGGGGTGGTCGAGAGAAAGAGCCGTCGGGACGCTCTGCGGATAGACGAAGGAGAGAGTGGTAGTGGCGAGGGTGGACGAGGGAGAAAGAGAGTGTACGAAGTAAGGGAGGGTCGAAGGTATAATATCGCCTATGCAAATAGCCTTTGGACTTAGACTGACTGAATATACTTTAGGGCTGGCGCGGCACGAGTTTAGACTACCGTCGTATTTTCCGGGGAAGTGAGCGAGCTTCCGTGTACACGCGCTTTTAAAAAATTCCATCATCGGAAACCATAACTCGTTACGTCATCGTTCGTGCGACGGGATGTCGCTTTCTGACAATGAGATGTTGCGAAACGAAACACATTTTGGCGAGTTAGGCGAACAGACACGTTCTCGAATTTCATACAGCTATTTTAATTAAATTTAATTAATTGATAAATGATCATTATATAGGTAAATCTTTATCTCTTCAATAGAATTGCGTTAAGTTTTGTAAAGTAATTTTAGACAAAACTAAAATACATATTTTTTCATTATTTTGTCTGCGTAATAACTATAAAATCCTAATAGTAGTAACTATTAAATCCATTATATGGATTTAATTACATTTAAATAATGGGATGAATAAAATGTTATTTATAATCTTATATAATATAAATCGTTTATTTTGATGCAAATGTTTGGCTAATCAATAATAATTCTATTGGATATTAAATATTTATATAATTATTACAATTGTAAAGAAAACATTTCTTCTATGTACACACGATACATTTTCTGTGGATATACCAAAATTTATAATTAGTATTAGCATAAAAATAAATTATTTAATTTAACGCACATATGCATACACACGCATATGTGCGTTGAATTAATCGCATATACATAAAGAAAAGAAATTGAAAAGGATTAAAATCAGCAGAAAGAAGTGTGCAATTAGGTATTATGTAGAATTCGTACGCTCTTAATAACGAAGCTATTACTTAGCAATCAATAATCAGCGCTTTATTATTCGGCTATTACTTAATGGTTACATTTCCATACGTTATACAACTCATCGCACTCGTCGCGAAAAGTAGCCGAGAGAAAGTTGTATCGGTGTGTGAGTAAAATAAGGGGTCGCGGCAATAAGGGGAAAACGTACTTGAGTGGTAAACGTAGCCGATGGGGCGAGCAGAGGGCAGCAGAAGGGGGGAGCTGCAAAAGCGAACGGAGTAAAGAGGGGTAGGGGGGCGACATTAGGCTGGGTTTCCCGACGAGACGAGGGTAGGACGTTTGAGGTCAGTTCGGGGCGGTTTTTTCAACCCCCGGAGCGACTCGCTCAATACCAGGCCGCCCCTCGACTGACCAATGGTCGGCCTCCGGCCCCCACTATTCGCCCTGGCTGACCAGCCAGCCGATTGGACGAAAACCTCCCGAGGGATACTCTATCCGGCGAGGATACTCTCTCGCTCTCGGCCCCGGATCTTCTCGAGATCCGCTAACTAACCGGAGAGGAGAGAGAGATTACGTACCGGGTGTGCCTTCGATATCGGAGATTCCGCGGAGATATTTCCTACCCTCGGAATTCACCGCCCGGTCTCATCCGGCAAAGGAATTTCTGATGAGGGATTAGAATGAATTTACTGTCTCGAATACTGTACCGTTTATTCTCGCGCTTGCCAGAATAGCGTGGAAAATTGAAACTCGTGGCAATTGATTCTTCAAAGCGTTCCAAGGGAAATAATAATTGGCTCGTTTTGATTTTAATTTTTCAATTTACAAAACTTACTAGTTTTTCTTTTCCGAAACGCAGAAATTTACGTTGTTGATCCTTTCCATAATTTTGTAACTACATTTAATGTCGAACGAACAGATGTACATTCTCGTTTATGTTGCCATCGTTTAAGTAACAAGAAATACTTGTCGCGGTATACCATATACGTCAGCATACGAAAAAGTATATTAAAAGTATATCTATTCCGAAGTGGTGGATGCATACGCGCGGCATAAACGTCCAGAGTAATATCTTTACCCGACTCTCGATGCATTTTATCGAGCAACGGAAAAGGCTTCCACTTTCTCGTCGGCGGTGAGCGAAGATCGCGATACGTCCCGTTTTCGAAGAAGTTCAGCATTTCCTCCCGCGTCACCCGCTAGACGCGTCACGGGATAGAAGCCGTCACGCCGGGATACCGTCGTCGATGCAAACGTATACGTCGTCGTGTTTACCAATGTTATCAGCGTAATAATGGGACACCCCGTATCCGTCCAGTAGTGCGCCCGGTCGTCCTACCGCTAGTTTGCTTGAGATGATATCGCTCGTTCTCTCGTGCTTTTCGTTAGATTTCGCCCTTACTAAAGCAGATGTGACTTGAGACTACGTCGAGACACCGATCAAGACCGGTAACTTAAAGACACCTTAAAGTTTCCGACGTCCCCGACGGACGGCGAGACACCCTCGTCAGGAATTTCGGACCGTCACTGACGGCCAATGGAAATGAAATCGCGAGTTAATTCGGATCGATTTCTAACTTTGCTATTACGCTCCTTAGCGTTTACATATCGTATGAGGGAAACTATTACTGCACACGCAAAGTTAATAACCCAGACTTCTTTTTCAAATTGCAACATCGTGCTTTTATTGATTTTATTTAGATCTATATTATAGCTATACGGAATTAGAAAATTTACGATTTATAGGGAAAATTATAACTGCGAAATATAAAGCTTATTTTTGTACCGTCACAATCACCCTGTATAAGTATTTACATGGTGATCGATAAACCCTATAGAAAGCCAATATAGTGAAATACATTTTCCCTCGATCAAGACATTTTTTATGACAGCTTCTTTTTACCGAAACGAGAATCACAATTCACCCAGTAGTAGGGGAGCCACGATTTTTTTTTTTTTTTTT
>NW_017275954.1:1040671-1113552 GCF_001594065.2 Cyphomyrmex costatus | reverse complement strand
TTTTTTTTTTTTTTAGCACGACAGGTATTTCGTCAGTTATTTTTTTTCTCCTCCCGGCGGTCCTCACTCGTTCTCTAACGTAGACAGAGTCAAGGGAAAGGAGGACCGAGAGAGGCGAGTGGTTGAGCCCACGGGAACGGGATCAAAGGAAGAATTATCAGGGTTCCAAGCGCGGCCCGGGATTTGGTCCCGTAGGAGACTTACCACATGTAAATAAGGACAGAGCTTCTGTAGCTTGGTGCTGTCCTGCGTAAATAACATTTTTCCGATAGCGCTGAAATAACCCACCGCGCCAGTCCGGTACGAATCCTTGGCACATTGTCGGCCTTCTTTGTTACCTCTTTTCCCGTCTGCATAATTTTAAATTTTCGCCGCATTTTAAACTGTCGAATATCATATCGTAAAGCAATTGTATATCTCTGTTATTTTATTAGATTATGAGAAAGGTTGTTAAAAATCTCTATATTATTGCACAGAAAATTTATATTAACTTTTTAATATATAATATTAACTATAGAAATATATACATATCATATATATTTCTATGAAAAAACAAAAAATTATGTACAATACATAGCATAGAATATCAATAGGTATATCCTTTATCTTGTGATCGCATATTTTTACGAATAACTTTTTATATAGAATGTTTTTACATATTACAAAATTATATACATGTGCAGAAAAAATCATATATAATAACGAAATTATATGTTATTTATGATTAATATAACATTATCGCTATTATAATTAATATCACAACTCATTATTAAAAATATTTTAAATAAAAATAAAATAATCAGTGTAGGTGTGCTCTTACTAGAATAAAATTACATTTCGAGAACTCAAAAGGTGAATACAAAAGATTTTAATACATAGTACATTTCGACATTCTCTACGCGTCTCTTGATTTTCCGTGTTTCTCGTTTACCCATCCATTTTTTCCTTTTCTCTCTCTCTCTCTTTCTCCCTTTATCAGAGTAAAAGCGAAAGACGAGTATTTTTGTTTCCCTCCGTTTTTTTCCTTCTCTTTTTTTTCTCGCTAGGCCAGCATATTCGGCGCGGTGAAGGTTCTACGTTTCAAAATGTATGCAAAAGACCGGAGCACCCCGCGCATCCTAACACGGTACACCCAGTGAAGAAAAGTTACCCCGTCGTTCGACAATCTCTCGAGTATTTCTTCCAAGATTGACGTCACCGGCTGTCACGAGGGATCACTGAAGACGTCCTCGAAAAATCAGTTTCAATGAAACATTTTCGCCAGAGAAGTCATTCCGATTTCCGTACGCTAATATAAACTCACGAAATCATATTGCGTTCTTGTCGGACTGTACTGGAGTCCGGTCGACGTAGTTACCATCGATTCGTGGTCGCAACTGTTCCGTCGTTTAAAAAAGGAACGCCTCGAGTCCTAGGGTGGAAAGACATCTTTTCCCGACATATATTTCTGTTTGTCCAAGGGGCCAGGCACCAACCGCTGAACAATATAGGGTCATTTTACGTGTTTCCTTACACGGAAGCAGGTTGCCTCCCCCGTTTCTCCCTTTGCGCATCATCTTTTTTTCCGCAATATGTCACTTTCTCTGTGTATACCTCGATTTAACATTTGCTTTACAACGTTCTTGTACATACATTCAATTTCTTTATAGTTTCTAACATTTATAGTAGTTGATCATAATTTTGTCAAAACATTATTGAGATATTATCTGTTAATGATATTTTTCTATGATAAAGTTATTAACGAGATATTAAATGCTATGAATCTTTTAACGTTTTTAACATTAAATCAATTGAATTCGAAATATTTACTTTAACATGTATTATACCATCACGTAGCGTTAATCGACTATAAATTTTGAATGACACTTATCAAGATGATGTACTTGTATTAGCGGTTTAGGGCTCGATGGAATAATATTCCTACGAAATTTATAGGCGTTCGAAGTCTTGAGGGCAACTGTACTTAGCGTTGAACGGGTACTTTGCTTCGCGAAGACGAGGTGGCTCCCGGAGCCGCATATTGATTCACGATAATTTCATTATTTTTCCCAGCCTCTTGGTAACCGATTAATGTCTCTTCCGAGCAACTGTCTGCCAATTGAAATGCAAACAAGCCGCGAAATCTATACGTCCGTCGATTTCTAATAATCTCTCCACTTGAGTTTGTTCTAGCGAAACTTTAACCGACAGCTCGAGACTTTTTTCGCGTCTCTGTGATTTTTTTTTGCGCGATAAGAGAACATATAAATATGGAGACGTACACCCGCGAGATCTCGCGCGGTAGAAACGGATAAAGTGGCTGGCTGGCAGGAAGTAAAAGGGCGGTGAAGGGAATAAGAGCGAGCCAAGGGGGAGAGAAGAGAATTTTATTGGCTCTGACTCGGCGCCCCCTAACGTCTACTCGTTTGCCTCGCAGATTTTCATATGTTTTCATCCACTTGGAAAATTAGGACGTTATACAGAAATCGGACTCTCTCTCTCTCTCTATGAAAGTCTCGGTATTCTCGTGTACGCATGGTACTTTCTACGTAAGTTATTGGTTGGACTGCAGTACAGCAGACTGATCTTTCAAAGATATTCACGAGAACTGTGCAGGTTGACTTGTTACTTAATATATAATTTTTTAACATATTTTCTAAGATGAGTTCATGATAGAGAGAGACCAGATTTATAATTACGGATATACAAAGACATCGCGCGACAAGAATTCATTTATTATACCCTTTAAGTAACGTATTTTCCTTTGAAGAAAACGAATCTACATTTTACTGCGTGGAGGAAGGGAAATTTAATTAACGTGATTTCATGCAAGCCACGTTCCATCTTGTGGTCCATGCAGAGTTAAAGAATTCATGAAGGGGGAAAAACGACAGCTCGCACACGGATCTTTTGTTGCGGTGCTAGCAGAACCATTATGTGGAAACGAATGCTTCTCGCCAGCCGGCGTCATCCTGAGCTAAGAAATTCAGCATCGACTCGAGGGTGGTATTCGTGTCGAGACGCGGGCACATCCACCGCAGGAAGGCGGCGCATAAAAAACATATTTCGAGGTCCTGCCGGGGCTGCGGCAGGGTGGACCTTCGTAGTAATATATCAAGTCAGATCGATACTATTCCACAGACTTCGGTTGTTCGGAAACCTTCCAGCGCTCCCGTCCACCTCCTTCTCCTGCTTTCTCTCTCTCCCTCTCCCTTCTCTCTCTCTGCTCTCTCTTCGGCGACTACGCTCTCAAATATCCCCGAAGTTGGAACACCGGCAAGACGTGGATAAGTCAGTCGTAGATGTTGGAAATTCGACGAATCCTCGCGCCACACTTGCCACAACGATTTGATCAACGATATACACTCCACAGAGTTGTTATGTAGTAGCATAAAGATGATTTTTATAGCAACGTATAATGTCGAAAGATAAACGCATATCAAAATATATTTGTCTAATACATAAATCACAAAGCAACACAGTCGGAGAAAGTATTACGATTAAAAAGTAATATGTATCTCAAATAAATCTTTGTAATTCTATATCTCAGTATATCAAAACGATAATATTTTTTCTTAGTTTATCATTTAATATGTGCGGAGAGAAACATGTTTGAGAGAGAGAGAGAGAGAGAGAGAGAGAGAGAGAGAGAGAAAAGAACAATAGATTTGACACTCTATATACGATCTCGGAAATACTGCGGAATCTAAACGGTGCTCAATATATTCCTGGAAGAAACGCGTCCTTAGAGAGGTGGAGAGGAGAAGGCGAATGACGTGCTTGAAAGGCAGTAACGAGGGAAAGTGCCGCCGAATCTGTATCGATCGGCGTGAAGTGCTGAGAGGGCAACGAAATCAGATTACACAAAGGCCTCTTACCTGATGCGCCGCGTGCGAAGTCTGGCCCAAAACTGGCACCCCATCACCGGGGAGGAAAGGGGTAAGCCTTTTCCGCGGTTGCAAGTTAGGGCTCGCGTAGTGTGCGCTAAGTCCGTGTGCGCGGGAAGCGCAACACCAGGTATATGCAACTTCCCCTCCTTGCTCCCTTCCTATTGGTGTTGTACAACAGTTGTAGCTTCGTTCGCATACTAGCGACAACGTTGTAATACGGTCGTGAGTTTAGGATAAATCTTGATATCGCTTTCCGATCGATCACGTTGCAGGCGAAACGAATTAGTGTAATCTTACTTTGCTGAATATAATTTCTACTTCCATATTCCTGCTATCCAATGTATACATATAGAGATTTATTATGCTATTTAGTAGTGTGAGAACAATTTTCTAAGTATATAAATAACATATTCGATTTGAATTGTTTTAATTTACAATCGATGATAACATCACATTTAATTTTTCAATCTTGAATTCAGATTTGTGGTTCTTTATAATTCACTTTTAGGTGTTCTCTCGCATAACTTATTCTCAGTTTATCCTTCTATACAATTTCTATGGTACAGTTCTTTCGTTTATAGCTCATCTCTTTTCGGTAGTACCGTAGGACAGTTTATACTTTTATGCTCTTCGTGACACCGGAAATCCGTGCACACCTAGAATGCGAAATTTTGCGTTGCGATCGCATGGTACGATTCCCCGTTTCCGACGATGTTACACTTCGACATGATCGGGATGAAAAAAAAAGTCTCGGAGATGGGGGAGGGTTAGCTGGATAGAAAACCCGCGATGAAATCTGGAATTCGGTCGAAGAGAGACGATAGCCATGCGCGATAGCGCGAGAATTCGCGCGGCCCATTGGGCATAGGTCAGGCAGAAGCCAATCCTACGAAACTCTCAGATATATGATAAAAATTGACTGGAGGCGTCCCCCCTTCTGCCCATTCCACGTCGCTCGCGTCGTGGAAGAGCCCGAATTTTCGTTCGTCCCTTAAATCCCTCGGATAACACCGTGCGAGGAAGCTCGTCCCTCGTCCATCCCCTTCGCCACCCTGACGATAACACGCGCGTGGTGGACTTAGAGTGAAGCGAGGCAACTGTAGGAAGAGGGCTGGCAAGTCATCGGCGACCGATCACAAAATGATCCAGTGGCTAAAAAGCGCACGATAGGGTCGATTTAACGATTTTCTCGCTCGAGCTTCGCACGCACATTTATTTCTGAATGGAGCTTGCGGCGTGAGTCATGACTAAGACTTTAACAGTTGTTCTTAATGCGGTCTTAAACCATGATGTTTGTTTTTCTCAACTGAGTCTTCCAATTAAACCTGAACATTTAAAGAATCGGTTGAGAAAAACAAACGTCATGGTTTAAGACCGCATTAAGAACAATCGTTAAAGTCTTTAGTCATGAGTTGCTTACTTCGTTCTTTGTGCTGAGGTCGATTTTAGTTGACTTATTGTTAGTTAAATTCTTTCATATTTTAATGTATCTTTCTAGTCTCGAATCTTCACGCGATATGTTTGAATCTATCGTCACTGTAATGCCGTTGAAAATATTAGATACTGTAAGATGAAAAATAAGTCATTTTATATTGCTAATAAAAATATTCCGTGCGTGACTTCGCGAAATAATTATTATACGATCGTATGGTTTGCGGGACAACACGAGTACAGTGAATATCCATCGCGAAGGGAATTTAATATCGGAGGAATCCATTTTCAACGATGTTCCGGTATTATGATTCATCGCGAACGAATATGTCCGTGCGTTTTATTTCGTCGTCGTCGTTGCGTCGAGCGCTTTCGACGCAAAAAAATTCGAAGCATCCTCTCTTTCACTGGTTCTCTTATCCTAACAACTATGGCGGAGACGATGCGGGAACTTACCTGGACGCGGAAATTTCCTTTGCAACGTACGGGAAATATTTTCCAAAGACCCGCAAAGCCTCTCCAAATCCATGCCGTGTATGATATCACTGCGAGCGGTGAAAGTTTTGTCGCCTACCCCGCCTATCGTTCGTTTTCAAACATAAAGAAATAGTATAATCTATAATACAACATATTTTATGAGTATTGACGTAATGAAAATATTTGTATTAGATAGTTATTATTTAAAGATTAGTTTTTATTTATTTCAGTAGAATAAGAATCTTTATTTGTGCAAAGTAAAAGGTGATTGTCACGATAAGCAGTTAAATTTTTATTGTATTTGTTAAAATTATTGTATTTGAGAATCAAGAATTCTTGAAGAGAGTATAACAATCACATGATCGAAATATACGCAAACGACGTATAACGTATATTATGTCTTTCGCTTCTTTGTTATTCGGAGAACGCCGCGAAAAATATGGGACAATACATGTTCGGGTTGGACCCGGCCATTTTTGTATTTGTTTGAAATTTTAATGTAGCCGCGGCCGGGACTTGGCTGTACGGCCGAGGGCGGTCGAGGGTGGTCGAGGACCAGGAGGGTGGAGGAAACACCACCGGGTGTAAACCGGCGGCCATTACCTTCGATTTCGAAATAAATTGCGCGCCATAAACAGGGCGGTCCATAAGAATACATACGACCGGCTTACCACGAAGGTACCCAATGTTCTGAAAAATGTAGCCGCCGCCGTTGCCGATATCGATCCCTTCGTCGCCCTCTCGTGCCGCGTTCTGCCTCCTTTTCTCCAGGCTCGCCCTTTTTCCTTTCTCCCTCGTGGACGAAAGGAAGTTGGTCGCTCGGGTTGGCTTAATTTCGCGTCGAATTCAGTCTTTTCCAGAGAGAGAGAGAGAGAGCCGAGTATCTTGGCGACCTTTGACTTCAGAGTTCCTTTTTTGACGCTCCGCTTTTGGCATCCGCTCAAGGAGCCGAAAGTGGCACGTCAAAGGGCGATCCTGAATTTTTCAACCGGTCGAGAACAGGTACCGACGTACATTAGGTTTATTTGCTCGAAAATTTGATAACGTCACTGCTGTAAATTTTCTTCATCTAATTACATAGTTTACGCAAACCAGGCGACTCCTACATTTATTTTAAGATCAGTACAAGTATAAAGTTAATGGTTATTACTTTTAAATTATTACCTTTGCACAATTTGGAAATCATTTGTTCTTTATTTTATTCTATTTCTATTATCCTACTTAAATCCAAGTATAAGATATAAATAAGAATTTGAGACAAAGAGAGGAACTGATATGTTTCTAAATGTTTTCTGATGTAGTCGTTCGATACGTTAAACTTTCATGCATCCGGAGACGGAAATTTCGATGTTAAGGAGAGGAAATAAAAATTGTGCGCATAAACGAGTCTCACACTGGTCGAGTTGAGGCGGGATCTATAAAGACTGTAGCTTTTTCCATTTCCTTAACTTATCCCCTCGTTTCATATTAGGTTGGTTGATTGTGCGACACCACATTGTGCGGGGAAGTGGGAAAGTCAGCCGCTTTTGAAAATGGCCGCTGCCGCGAGCTGATAAGGAGAACGCATCGCGTTGTCCGAGGGGCTCCTCGACAAATGGCCCGTCACGATTCTCGTAAATCAAGACTCAGGATCAAGAAGGACCAAGGGCGTCGTGCTACGGTTTTGACTCGTTTTGCCGTGAAACGAATAATCCGCTTAACCATCGCACATTTCTTGGGAATATCAAGCGGTTAAGTCAGAGTAATTCGCCTAGATTTTTCCATTGATTGAATTAAATTGAAAAATCCTTTAAATTAAAATGACAATTTAAGATTAATAATAATTAAGGTATTTATATAATAATAAACGTAGCTTATATATGTATCGAGAATAAAAAATTTTTTTTTATTTTTTGTATTTGTATTTTTTTTACATTTCTCAATTAATGTGCAACTATATAATATTTCAAAAACAATACAAAAAATTAAGTAAATACAAAGGCTATTAAGAGTCAACGCTGTTAGCAGTGCGTAAAAATTTAATCTTAAAATCTATAACATAGATATTATGTCGAACGTTTCGATCCTACGTTTCGGATCATCATCAGCGACAATACAATATAAAATTAAACATTACTCAGAGTTGCAAACAATGATGTTGTTCCGCAGTATGTAATATACAACCAATCTGAGGCAAGACTAATGTACATACTTTCACCTGAAGAAGTGATAGTCTTGCCTCAGATTGGTTGTATATTACATACTGCGGAATAACATCATTGTTTGCAACTCTGAGTAATGTTTAATTTTATATTGTATTGTCGCTGATGATAATCCGAAACGTAGGATCGAAACGTTCGACATAATATCTATGTTATAGATTTTAAGATTAAATTTTTACGCACTGCTAACAGCGTTGACTCTTAATAGCCTTTGTATTTACTTAATTTTTTGTATTGTTTTTGAAACATATAAGAGTCTATAATTCAATTATATTATTAATTTATTAATTTTTTATTATATAATATTTCTTCTAAAAAATGACGTCCTTCATTTTTCAGTGATAAGTGATTGAGAATATAAAATTTTATGCGAATAAAGTTTTTAATTTTAAGAAGAATACGCATTTCTCATATCTAATATAATATGATTTTAAATTTATATCTAATATATATGTATATTCTCTATACTTAATTACACGCTAACAATTTATTTGCAATGGGCATCGGAAATATGATTTCGCAAGTAAACAGAATGTGTACATATCAGACAAATCTAAATACCGCATCAAAAATTTTGAAAAAGTGTCAGTACAATTGAAAATGTGGCTGCTATACAGTCCACTGAAGCGTATAGCAGCAGAAAGTGTAATATCTGGTAGCGAATTCCGTTACGTTGCATTGCAATACTGTTATATCTTGCTGACGACAGTGGCATATTTTATGCTATTACATTATAGTTACATATATAATTTTATTTTATTTGTACGAACTGCGCTTGCATGAAGAATATTTTCTTTTATTTAAGCATTTTATTAGGAAATATTGTTAAAACATTTGTTTTATTATATAATTAGATTATCATAATTACGTCGTAATGTCTGGTCATTCTTTGAACAGACTAATGATTGTATCTAAGCAAATTACACTTGTCTATTTATTTATTTGTATACATTTGGGGAAATGTTAAAGTTATCGAATTTATAACACGTTATTCCGATTGATTTGTTTGAACTTTAATAAATTTGCTAATTATTGTTCCTCGCAGATTGTAAATGTAAAATCTGCGTGTATTTAGAATCGATTTTTATGCACGAGCCATTACTAACACATCTGATTTTTAATATCAGACGCATATATGGTATACTCGCCGATGGACTTGCAAGATGGATTTTGTGAGAAGCTCGTCTACGATAGAAAGAAAAATCCCGCTCGTTAGTCGCCGCGTTGTACTCGCGAACGAGCCGTCGAGTACTTCGTTCTCGGTTACATAACGATAATGTCGACCCTTTGAGGCTGCCGCCGCGCCGTCGAGTACAGAACGAGCGGATCGTCGGGGGTTATGCTACTATTTCATCGGCACCCGCTAGAGTTACCAGTCTCAGGTATATGACCAGGAGGGCCGTCCTTAGGATGTGTGAAGGGGTAACGAAACGGAAGCCGTTATACGCGAAAAATCAGTGGGAGAGAAATTTTAAATATTTGAATTAACCCCTTTCGGGGGTCTAACCGAGACCGTATACCTGGGTCTACCCGGACTACCATTATTTTATTCGGCCGTCCTTCTTTGCATCTGGCGTATCCATCGATATAATGTTTCCCTCGCGCCAAGATATAAAACTCATCGCATCGTTCTCTCTCCCCCTATCTCTCTCATTCTATTGCACTCCATGTAAAATTATGTTAATGGATTATCCTTAAGGGGTGGGACGGTTTTCCAGGTAGATCCTGCGCCAGAGGGACACCCTATACCGGGATCCTTTTTTTTTCTTTCTCTTTCTTTCTCTCTCTATGCAGCTTTTCAATCCTTTGCTTCGCAGAAGTAGGTCGAATTGCCGCGAACGGTTCGCACGCAACGCTCTCCGTAGGGATGCGCGCAACGAAAGAACGACAGATGGGGTTAAAAAATCGGTGAAGAGGATTAGGGATGCGCCGAACTACATTATCGATTTTGCGTCGAACACGCGAGCAAGCGCCGATAGGTTCTGCATTTTCATTTCAGTTAAAGCCGAAGACCCCGCAATACCCTTGTTTTCCTCTCTAGACCATTTTCTATCTCTTCCTCTCTCTCTCTCTCTCTCTCTCTCTCTCTCTTTTCCTACATGTTCTCTTTGGAGAAACCGCAGCCTAACTGATCGATAAATTGAAAAGGCTTTTGAAGATCATTGGAAGCCATTTTAATCGGAACTCTTTTGTTTATATTTTCGAATGATTACTGTTTGATCAACGAATCTGTGTCTTTAATACAACGTTCATAGAACGGTATCTGAAAGTTAATGATACTCGTACTTTTTAAATCTGTATATTTTCAGTTGTGTTTTTTAGTTTTATCACAATAAATAACTAACAATTTAACTTCGATTTAGAAAGAATTTAATGAAGAAGGCGAAAAAGACTATGGAAAGGAAAGATCAGTGTAGGTACATTAGGGTAATTTTGTAACAAATTCATATAATTATTAGTTAGAATGACAAATAAGCATTAAAAAAGTAACAAAACCTGTAAAGATCAAATGTTTCTAGTCTGTCTAATTTTTATCGTTCTGCGTGCTTGATGATTACGGTTAAGGGTTGCCTCTTGAAACATTCACAAAATGCCACATAGAGCATGATGACCACTCGAAACAATTTCGTTGTCCCTCTCGAAGCGTGTCAATCCGAAAGAAACCCACCGATTTTTCACTCGCAATGAAGATTGCGATCGGTTACAAGAACATTTTTTTCACGGACTCAATTACGCATCGCACTAGAGATTTCGGATAATTCTTGAACGCGTCCGACCGGACTCAAGGGTTCTAGAGATGCCCGAGATAAGATATTCAAAGCGTTTTAGGTATTTAAGGGTGCGTGTTATCCTTCGCCGCGTGCTTGTGCGAACGTATGAATATGTGCGCGCTGGGCATGAAATCTCACACCGAGGTTTGTCGCGAGGTGTTACAAGAAATTGTTCCAGGATTCACTGTCTCATATTTGTTTCAGTGATATTAATATTCTTTCTCAATCTACCATAATCTTTCGAGATGAATATAATATTACTTTTTTTTTTATTTTAATAATGGAATGAGACTGGTAAATAATTAATATTATAAAATATGGATATATGATTTACATAAATTAATTACGTACTAATCATACTTATTAAGGAAATTTCTCTTGCAATGAACTTCTTTTCTACACGCTAGATTAGCACTTGGCAAATACACAACCTGTATCCGCATGCGTTTGAAGGATGGCTCGATTAAAATCGGATTGAACCTGACGTGTTGGAAAAAAAAATTCTACATGTCCGGGGTGGATTCCGAATCAGATATCTCCACTTTAGCGATATTATTTGCGCTCTTTGTCATCAATTTCTCGCTTTCCGCCCTGTTTTGGGTGTCGGTTTTCACGTTTTTTCACCCAAAAGCACCCTTGGGCTATTGTGCGTTCGACACTCTCGTGCTTTCTTTTTTTTCCTCGAAAGCGCGTAATCCGGCACGAGGGGACGATTCGAGCGTTTCGACTTTAACGTTATTGTTGTAGGGCAGGTTAGTTACTACAGGTACATGAGCGCTTTCACAAATAAAATATAAATCTCTTGTAATGCGGCCACTTGAAAATCAAGTGCGCTTGTTGAAATTTTTTGTAAATAAGGGGAACAATAGGATGTTAGAAAATATAGATAAGTTCAATTATAATGGTTTATATCTGCATTTATTTTTAATGATAAATGCCAAGTAACAAATTTTTAATTTTACGTTACGACATTATGCTTTGCATAATTAGTTATATAATAACTTCTATCTTAATATGAATCTTAATATTTATTGGCAGATAATACTTATCTTTCATCCTATCTACTTATTATCTATTATTCTCATGAATTCGTCGTAATAGTGAGAATGAATGTTCCTGTTCAAGAAATGAAAGATGAAAATGAAAGAATGCAGGCGTTTTTTTCTCAAATTCTGTTCTGATCCCAACGATCGTTCATTTTTCAACGCTACAGATTGTCTAAAAAAAATTAAAAGAAAAAAAGAAAAAGTACCAGGTGACGAAACGACGTGACTCAATTTTGCTTTTCACTCAGGAAATTGGAAAAAGCGTCATCTGGTACCCTTAAGAGAGAGAGAAAGAGCTGCTCGCAACCCTTTACTCCGCCCGTCCAAGTAAATGGCATCAATGGTACGTTTATAAACCCTCGCAGCGGGGTGGAAATAAATTAAATTAATTTTTCTTGACGCGCAGAGTCGATCGCTGTTTATTCTCATACATACGTATATTAGGAATATTTTTAATATATTTTTTATGAATATTTTACACAACATGCTTAGAGTCTGTATAATATGAATATAAGAGTGCTGGGACATACAGAAAATTCTTTATGTGATACATACTCTAATACATAAAAATATATTTATAAATATATTTTCTAATTATAGCACAAGAAAAAACAAAGACGACATTATATTATGAAAAAAAGTGCGCGCGACTAATTTCAGTTTAAAATAGATTCTCGCGCATGCAATTCCCTTGTTACACACGCAATAGTGAGAATACCTCCGACATATTTGCATTTCCAGGTAGTCGCACATATGCACGTAATAATCCTAACCCACGTGCACGTCTCGCCATTTGCATCCCAGGTAGTCTCGCACACATACATGCTCGCGCGTATCCACGATCCGTGAATGGATCACGTGCGTAAAGAAAAGAGGGAAAAAAAATGCTGTTGCATAATAGTGCGTCCTACCACGAAACCCTTTTACCTGATCCCCCTCCACACAAACGTGAGGCCTGCCTCAGGTAAGATTTTTCGGGTCCTATCACACCTCTTGCGTGATACGCGAGTCTTCTCGATGGGCCCAGTCACGTTTCGAGCTCACGCACGAAGGGATCGCGTGTGATCCGTGAAGAAACGAGCTTCTACGATTCTGGAAACCTCTCGACAAGACTTTACCGTGACTTTAGCGCGATTTTTTCATTGTGAAAATTTTCCCGTAAAAATTTGTATCATTTATAGCGATAGTGACAACGTACTAAAAATACATTGTGTCAATCTGTACCCGCTTTTTTAAATTTTATTGAAATTCGGATTTAGTTCTACGTTCTTCATTGATTATTTTAATTTTCTTTCTAACATATAAATAAATTCGCGTTCTATAAGCGACACATTTATAAATGTTATTTCACAATATTTTTGACAGACATTTCTTGTGAATATGTAGCACGCGAAGAGAATAGTTTTGCTGATCTTTAAAAATTTAGGTAAATACAGATCTGAAAATAATTTTGTCGGGACATCAAAATAATGATGTAGAAAACTCAAGCATGATGATCAATGCTGCGGAAAAGTTTTAAAACTCTAGCAACTAATTTTAGTGTCCTACATAGTTATTTTGATAGTTTAACCAAATTATTTTCAGATCCGTATTTAGCTAAATTTTTAAATATTTTAGCAAAACTGTTCTTTCCGTGCAATAATGGAAGACACGATGGAAAGCAATTTCTATTTTAAAGGAAACATTTGTCACGTATAATTTCGATAGTATGTAAATTTCATAATACTGTGTTCATAAAGACGAAGCAATATTCTTGAATTTCTAATTTTAAATCTGTACGTCTGACGTTGAAGCTCGGATCATCGGATCACATAGCGAAATTACGTAATGCGATTTGCAGACATGCAGTGAGCCACGGCGCATCTTCAAATACTTATTATCTATTTCTTTTTTTAAATGTGATCATCACTTATCGTGGAATCGTCGCTTGGTACTTCAGTTGAGAGAACGCGGTAAGTGCTATGTCATCGATAGCTATTTCGTGGCGGCTTATGAAGCATAACTTCTAAGTGCAATATAACGGCAACGATTATATTATCGTCTCTTATAATTCTCGTAACAGTGTTGTCCGATGTATAGCAGCTCGTGCAGTAAAGTGGTGTATAGAAATTCATGACAGCCAACTGAGAAAATGATATAATTAAGTCGATTAGGAAAACAATCATGTTATTCACTGACATAATCGATTCTTGTAACCATTATTGTAGCAATACGTATTTAGATATAATTAAGTCTATTCATTTAGTTGTCGCGTAGCATCCAAACAAACGTTAAAATGACGAAATAATTAAGAGGGTATATTTTCTGGTGACTGCGCAAATTTAGTTCATCACGAATGAAACCGTCGCGTTCTCGCCGGAAATGAAATTGCGGCGGGATGTTTGATGGAACGGAAATCAACACAGCCCCCCCGTGACCCGCGCGAACACGTGATCAAACATATTGATGCAACGATTGACGAGAGTCTAATTAACGACCTACCTCTTGCCGGCGTAGCTCTCGATTCGACTAATTGACCGTTTGCTTCCAATGCAAAATGTCGTCCACGCTGATCAATATTCAACGAGCGCCGAGTAAGCGACACGAGAAACCGAGAGAGAAAGAGAAAGATGGGAGGAGGGAAAGAGAGAGAGAGAGAGAGCACGATGAGAGAAAAATGTCGAGGGTGTGCTCGTTTAGGGATGCCGAGTTCAGATACGTGCGATTTTACACATACATTCGCATACACACACGCATGAAAGGACGATTCTAGTGGGTGCTCGTGCTTGGTCAGCACTCAAGGGGTGAGGTCACCCTACGGTCCAGCGAGCCAATGGCGAAGCTGAATCTTTTTCATCGGTACAACGATAGTTGGGGGAGTTCGGACCAAAGAGGGTGGAATAAAATGGTGGATAAAGCGAACGCGGTGGCTGTTTTCGAGCATAAAAAAGTACTATATTTTGATATAAAATGGTAATAAAACGGTACGATGTAACAATAAGCTCAAGTTTTAGAATATCTCAAAGAACTTTTTTTTATATATATTTTTTATACCGACTTTAATATACGTATAGCTCTCATATTTTTTAAAACACAATATAATATAAAATTGGAACTGAGATTCTTAATTTTATGTTTATAAACCAGCTATGTTGATCATGTTTTTCATAAAGTCCTCGAGCTATTCCTCGATCGGTTAAAAAATGTGTATAAAAGAGTTTCATAAAATTTCTAAATAAACAACATTGTCGGTATGTTGGAATGACAAAACATGTCGCGGTCGGGATCGGAATTTTTCCTGGCTTGAGTGAATTTCACATGACTATCTCCGCCAGCCGAGAGGTCGTAGCTCGAGCAAAAATAAAGCATCGGGACCAGGAGATTCATCCTCAGGACGATGAGACGGCGAGATTCTTTGATCGACCTATCCGCGATCGGTTGCCGAGCATCGAAGCATTCCCGTGGAACGATGGAGATAGATAAAGATAGAAATTGTTAGGCTAAGAGGTTCCGGTGTTGAGGTAACCTTAAGGTGATTTGATTCTGTAGATAGCGGGACACTCCGCATTATCTGCCATCGTTATTTCCGGTCGGAATCTTCGATTCACGCCCGAGAGCGCGTGGATCGACCGATCCTCTAGTGAAATGAGAGTCCAATAACTAAAGTAACCTCTGAAAGTCGCGCGCAGATTATCGCTTCTCCCTGAGCTCGTGGCTGGCATTCGAATGGAACTTTGTTCTAAAAAAAGAATCAGGCCGCTCTTAGGCGTGGATGGCCATTCCGAGAAAATTCGTTCGTTAGTGAAGTAACGGATTTGAAGAGATCAAGAAAGAGATTTGCTCGAACTAGTCTCAAAGGGATTCTAATCTACTATTAATCAAAGACTTATTGTAGGGGAAGATGTATTTGTCAAATACGAAAATCTAAGGGCAAGTAACTTTTCTACAGTTTTTTTTTTACAAATGTATAAGAACAAATACTGTCAGTTTTATTTGCACATACATAAATAATTTTATGAACTATATATCTGCGATTGTTTATTATGCTATTACTTTTATGACTTATATGTAAGGCTTTTTCCTACCGAGTAAAATTTCTATACTTTTATTTTAAGTATTTTGTAAATATAGATCATGTTATCTACTCAAACGAATTTTATTCAAAGAAAAAAGCTTTGTATAGATCAACTTAACTTGCAACATTTCATTTTGAGTATATTTCAATTAAATTGTAAATTAAAAAATTTTTATTAATGTTATTTTTATTTGATACAATTTTTTTTCATTTTTACGATTAGAGTGGAATTCCATTGTGACGTTTATGTAGTAACACGTGCCTTGAGTCACGCGAGTTTTCCTCGTAGCAATGTCGTGTGCCGTCCGGTTTCTGACCCGGAAACGGAACACGAAGGCAGCACTGACCTCCGTAGACCCCTAAGAGCCCCTTAGACGTGCCTTAAAAGCGGTAGAGAAACGAGTTTTGACGTCTCTTGACCACGTGCCAACGCCTTCTTCCGACGTGCCGACTTATCCTGCTTTGAGCGTGCTTTGGAAACATACCGTGTGGCTAAAAAAGTAAAAAAGCGCTTATTTCTTGTATCTTCTGCATTTCTGCTTGTCTGTTGTTCAGCGTTAACGCAAAGATTATTACTAAAATATGTGCGATTCTTTAGAAAGTCAAGCTTTAGAAAGTCAGCATATATCAATATGTTATAAAAAGATATTTAACAGAATGACAAAAAGTGACGAATGAAGAAAATTATTTTGATAGTAAATCATGCCTAATAGATATTTATTAATAATGAATAAATGTTTTATCTTTTAATATAACGCATACAGTGAATATTAAGAAAAGTGTGCTCCTAAAATTATACAATTATTACATAATAGTATACACTATAGGAGAATTATTATACGCGGGACGTCTCAATTAAAATTTAGTATTTTTTTGTGTCAACGACCAAGCATTTTGATATGAAAGAGATAGAGATTTGCGTTCCCGTAAAAATAACACAGTTTTTCATATCGAAGGAATAACGAGAGGTCCAAAGTGAAGAAACAGGCGAGTTGTTACATTAGCACCTTCGCGAATCTCCTCTCAATTCTTTTTTTCTTTCTCTCGTCTCTGCGCCCCCGCGCTATCCAAGGGACGATCCTGATATAAAGAACGATTCAAATAGTGCGGCACAAAACATCACTTAGAGGAGCCCATCTCCCGTAACGCAAACATGCTAATGGAGCTTCCACTGACGCGCGGCAGCAGATCTATACATATACACATGACCTTCTTTTCGCACCTACATCAGGGCTCGCAGATACATCGATACGCGAGAGTCTTCTCTTTCTCATCCACCTTTTACCGCTGTACAACCGCGTAGGAGGCCTCTTTGAAAATGTATATTTGGTCCACATCTTGACAAGCCGTTCCTGGAAAGGACACTTTTCTTCCTTTCTCTAAAAGATAATAACATTGAGCATTTTAAATTTATCCATTTTTCGTTCTTTTAATTATAAAATAAGTACGTTGTATTTCTATATAAGTAATTCATTAGATGAGAAACAAGTAAAATCTCTTTGTCTGTCTTTCTCTTTCCCTTAAATACAATTTGTCTGGAATGCTCATATAAATTCATTCCGTACGAAGTGAAACAATATTGGCACATTGAATTTTATTGGAAATGTTGCAGAATAATTTTAGCTACGTGAAAAAATTACATGGTAAAAAACAGCACAGAAATTAATACACTCATAAAAGAATTAATGAAACAAAAAGGTGGCATCGCAAGCTAACGAATAAAATAACTATATTTTCTTAACGAGATAACATCTAAAATAATTTGAAATTAGAACGTAACCGTTCAGGTAGTTATTTAAACAACATTGAAAATGGCCGAACTCTGTGTCGAAATGTATGTTGTGTATATATTTATTTTAATTTATATTACGATTATTAAAGGTTAACAAGTGTAACTCAGCTATTGCTCTCAGTTCTCTACATTTACCAATATAATTTTAAATTATTTTCTAGTTCAAGTTTTGCAATATTTTTTTAAATCAGTATGCATTGTAAACGCATACTCTTAATCCTTAGTTATATTAAACTTTTTGATACAACATGCTGAACAAGAAAGTATATTTTTATTTTTAATATTTAGTTCAAAAAAGAAAAGAATAAACGAAAAAGGTGATGTTGTATTGACAGCATTGACCAACAGAATTGAAAATAATCTTGTCAATTCAATGTATTGATAAAACAAATAACATTTTACTTAACAAAAGCACAGCATATTTGAATTTTATATATATTAAAAAATACTCAATATTTAAATATTAAATCTTATAAGACCGTACATGTAAGAGACACAACCAATAAGAAATTGCCTTTAACGGTCGAGCTGGATCTTAGATGCTATTATAATTCTGTGTAAATTTATATATTACGTATGTAGTCTTCTTTTTTAAACCACTCGCCGAACAATTTTTCGGTCTTGAAACGCCACTCTATGAAACTACCGCAATAATATCACGAGTTAAATGATCAAAATTTAACAATGTTGATGCTCAAAGCATCTTAATTTATTAATACTGTTATTGAATTAGCAAAATTATTGTCAGTTAGAGTGCTGTCGACTATATTTACTGTTAATATATCATTTTTGTTTTTGTAGTTCAGAAAAAGCAATAATCAGTTATGCATAAAATAATATTGGATATTCGTAATTATTTAAAGATAAGCGATCTGTACTTTCTCCCTTTTTCTTTTCTTTTTGCTCGGTGAAAATTTTATATCGTACCAAGATCGAAGGCGGTACGTAACTACTCACACAGTCATCTACATATATGTGCATATGTTGGTCGGTATGCGTCGGCATTTGTCCGCGCGCCAACCTCGCCGTAGATCAAAACGATGTACCAATTTCATGGAGGGGCGCAAGATCAGACAAAAAGGAAAAGAGGACATCGCGTGTGTGTTTGAATTTAAATTTCGAATTTCGACGTGACGTTCTCGCCCCTAAGGGAACCCCCAGGGACGGCCCTGGTCAGCCGTCGGATGCAGTTTTCGGTCTCGCTGTCCTTCAATTTTTTAACAGGATCGGCCGGAGACAGATCCCGCGGGACGTCGACGCGGAGACTTTTCCCGTGGCGCATATATATATGTATATACATGTATATGTATCCGGGATAACGGCGACTCTATCCCCAAACTGTAAACTCGGAATAACCCTCCGTAAAGGTACATCGCCAGGTCGCCATTTTCGAGTTATTTACGGGTGAGCCGCACGTATATTCTATCTATCGACGACGATCGGTGTGAAATAATCATGATGGAGTTAAGCCGAGCATCTCCAGTTTAAGTGATACAAATATCTTCAATGCAGATGTTTCTACGAAAGTGATTATATATTTCATCTCTCAAGATTTATCAACATTGCTACATTAAATCATAATTGCTGCTAAATTTTCATAAAGTGCTTATGAGATTATACATGTTAACAGATTAATTTTCGTCGCAAACAACAGAATTTTTAAGACGCAAGTTATATGAAAATAGTGTCTACTTATAATATTCAGAACGTCATAATGTTATAAAAATTCAAAAGAATAGTTTAGCGACAGTTCGTCTAAATATATTATACGCGCAATGACTTTTTTATAACATTATATTGTTAAATACTGTATACAATCACAAGATATCGAACGAAGTTATAAAATTATATCTTTTCATGATGGCAGTAAAAAATGTTTTTCTCGTATTCAGAAATTGCAATTTTACTAAATGTATTTAAATATAACAGAACGACGTAAAACTTCACACAACTCTCATCTTGATCGTTTAATTGCTTTCGTCATTGCTTTTGATCAACAAATTATCGAAAACAGCGTTCCCCATTTAATTCAAATAACATCGCCCGTGTCTCTTCATCTTCTACTAACATCCACGTAGATGCCTCATAAATCCCGATGCTTGGTGGAAAGTTCCGCAACCCTGCGATCCTTCTTTTACTCTCGTTCCGATCCGCCTGGCGGAAGGGTTTTCCCAAGGACGAGATTGTCCTTCCTCTCTCAGGATATCATCCCTCGCCTGGGGAGAAAAAACCGTTGTGAAAAAAAAAACGCAGCTATGCGATCCCCGTTTGCGAAAGACATCGAGTAGTGTAGGGCAGGGAAGGGGGATCGACCGAGATGGCAGTGAAAAAAAAAAGAGAGAGAGAGAACCGTCACCCCGGATATCGGAACTGACACTAAATCATTAATTTGGCCGGCCGGTTTTTTTCTTGCAGGTAGACGAAACCCCTTTCCCCCGAGCAGGTATACCACCCCTTTTGTGTATCCTCTCGGAGTATGCGAGAGGAAAAAAGGAACGCCGCTACTCTCTACCCCGTTATGTCGCCCCTCCTTACGTTCGACCCCGGAAAAGAAAACACTCCGCACTGTCATATCGGGGACTAATATATTTTTGATCGATACCTACCGAGCTCGAAGAGAAAGAATCGTGGGTCCCGGCTTTCCCACGAGGCGGAAACGAACGGGTGACACGAGAAAAGTCGTTGTCCAAACAAACACACCCCTGGACGTATCCATCGCGCGTGACTTAAGAATCGCGCGACAGTTTCGCGCACTCACGGTGAAAATGGGTTGTGCAACGTGACAGAGGATTGCGATGCAAGTCTTTCGTGACTCGTGACTATGTCATAATGTCATATAGATGATGTATTTTCATGAGAGAAAAGGGTAGGCTACCTGAACTAGAAAAGTCGAATTAAAATATTTATTTTTAAACAGCGAGAAACAAGTATATATACACATATACATTCAAATTATAATAAAAGAATGGATTCTTTTAATATCTTTTATTGCTGATACGTTCTTTATATAAAACATCTATATAAGTTTATATAGAATCCTAGAACTGTCATCTTTAATTTCAATCCTGAGATATTTTAAAATATTTTATATAGCACATTGTATCCTACTTAGCTAACTTAGCTGACCAGAACAAATTTTATCCGTCACATGTCAAGTTCAGCGAATTTCCAAAATATCACGCTAAAAAGAATATTATCGGGAATATTGGAGCACGCGTCCGTATTTCGGAGATCGGTATAGCAGACTCTATTAAAGAGTCGAACGCGACTTAATATGCGACGTCACGAAGTCGGGGTGGGGGGAGGGGGGGGGGCAAAGAGGGTAGGCCCAACCTCTCTCCTGCTCTCGTCTCTCTACCCGCACAATGGACATCTAATTCGAGTGCCGGTTCTCGTCGCCGGGAAAGACGGAAAATCGGGAAATCGGCTTTTCGTCCAGATGAAACGCGAAAACCAAAATCCCCGATGTAATCCTTCCTTTCAACCCGCGATTTTTTTTTTTGCTCTCGTTCCCTCACCCCACACATATATATGTGTATACTCTTTCTCTCTCTGCTGCTCTCTCTTCCTCTTTTGCTCTTAGTCTCTTTCATTTTACGCATCATCCAACCCTCAGAGCATTCGCGTCGACTTCTGCACCCCGTCTGTCTCCGAAAGGTTGGTGCGCCCCAACCCGAAATTTTAAGGGTTAAAAAATTGCACTCGACTCGACAATACGTTACCAAAAAAAAAAAAAGAAGATGAGAAGAATGAGAGCGAATGAGAAGGATTGCATCCCAATAACATTGTAATACGTCTATCTCGTTCTTACTTCCTGCACCCCTTTCCCCTACCATTTCTGTATCCATCACCTCTCTCGGAAATAAATAACGAAATAAATGACAATCGTCCTGAAAACTGTTTTGGGTTTTGTAGCGCGACCATCCTTTTATCCCGGAGCACATTTTTTCATTCGCGTTCCCGTTTCTCGTTCTTTTTTTTTCTGGCTCAGTGGGGGGAAAACGTGACTCTGGCGACCACCCGGCTAGAATTTATTAGATATTTACTGCGTTTCGGTTTTGCACGGCCGGAAGGGAAGATTGTCTCGTCCCGTTCCGGCCGCGTAATTGCCGTTGTACGATACTTGTTTTGTCCTGCATTTCTTCTTCTTTACTTATTGCCACACAGTAGATTTAACGGGCTAATTCATAATCCTTTTATGGCAACATCTTGCCATAAAAAATTGAAATTAAAAAAACATTAGAGATGATAGGTATATGAGATATGTACAGAGATCATTGAAGGAATTCTTTTAGAAAATTATTTTTCGAATATATGAGAATCTATATTCGTGTTTACGTCTTAGAATAAAATTGAAGATTTAAACTCGATAGGGATGTTATTTATAAAATTAAGCATTTAATTATAGCTTCTTTTTACACTGTCTTTCTCTAATGGCCACTTTTATCTGTCTATTTTGGTTAGAGTTTCATTTACACTCTTTTTTTAATTTGTAACGTAAAGTATCCGAATTGAATTAATGACTAAATCTAAAAAACTGCTTTAAACTGTTAAATTGTTGTCAATACCGAATGTTAAATGTAATCGACGATTTATACACTCGAAACGACTCCGCAAATTTAGCTAATGGCTGGAGTAGTAGTCAACGTAATGGTGGTGACCGGAAACTCGCAGAATTCTATGAATAAGAAATGAAAATTAGCGTTTACTCCGTGTCTCGCTAGTTCGCTTTCTCTGCTCTTTACCCGTTTCCCTTTCGCTCGTTCAACGGCCGCGAAGTTAGTTCGTCGAGGGCGTCGTCGTCGTCGTCGTCGTCGTCGGCGAGCAAAAAGAGAAATCAAAAGGTTGGAAAGAATTTAATATTAAAAAACTGTCATTCTGTGTCGATATGAAAATTCCAAGGATATCAGCTTCCTTTCTCCGACGTCTGTTTTCTTCACTCCTTCCTCCGCATTTGCTTCGCGTATATCGCGGTTCTCTTCGCCTTCTCCACCTCCATCTCCGCATCTTCATCTTTACGGCGGCAGACTCTCTACCGGGTGCTCTTATTGTTTGGCAAGACCCGCCGCCAACAGACAAATAAGGTTAAAAGATATTGATCTCGCGACAAGAGCTTGGTACGTGCTTGTTCGCCTCCGACGTGCTCCGACCAACGATATTTATTGTCTCATGTTGTACCATGAATCATGCAATAATTGAAGAAAAATGCTACAGGCATAAATCGATTGCGATAAATAGGTGCCACTAAAAATAAATGTCCAAGATCTACAATGAAATATTTTAAGAATAGGTTTTCCGATGTGTGATATGTTAATTGTTGATTTTATCTCAATTTGTAGTTCGAGAATTATTGTCAAATTTATTTATAATATATTTTTACTTGATGTAAAATGATCGAATTGTGAAATTTTAACGGAAAGTATTTTTATTTTTATTTTATTCGCAAAAATGACTTAGGTTGTCTCTTTATATCTAGAGATTCATGATTCAATTGCAAAACAAAATTGTTAGGAATGTCTAATGGATGATATCATTACACGCAGTATCGATTCTAAAACGCGAGCATTCGAGTCTGCCAGGAAACTTGTGACACATCGTAGGGACGACGTGCTCTTAGCGTCACCCCTTTTTGCTGGGAATTAGGAAATTTAAAATTGAAGGGTGCTCGCAATGCCCACCGGACCGAACTAACGCGAGAATTTATTGGCAATTTTTGTAAAAAGGCTTTAGATTTATTTCCAATTTATGTGTGTGTCTGGCGGAACATTCGTTTGACAGCGTAGAGCGTGCAAAAAGAACGCCGAGTGCAAACATTTCGCACGATGAAGGATAATTGGATACAGAAGGACGAAGAAGTTTGGGAAAGTTCTAAAGTCAGGCTGGTCCATGAAGAAAGTAATAACTTTCGACACCATTGACCTTGGCGTATTTTAAACCAAGCTATAACAGAAACTCGGTTAATAGGATTCGCAGGCTTTCAATTGAGTGCGAACTTCGAAATTGTCTTTTTGATTTCACTTTCTATGTTACACTTTCAGAAAAAAATAATATCGATGAAATATAAAATTGTTATACTTTAACGAAATAAAAGATTGTTGTAAGGATAACAATAGCTAAGGATAACACAAAGTAATATTGAAAATACATTGAGAAAAAAGTGTACTAAATTTTAATAAATATTTGTTCGAATAGTACTAATTTAACATTATTTACGGTAAATAAAAATTTATTAAACCAAGAAAAATGATAGTTAAATTAATGCATGGTTCTTGTGCTAAATAAATATACGTTTATATTTAACAAATATTCAGCTAATATTTAAACAAATACTTATTAAAATTTAGTACATTTTTTCTTAATGCATTATAGAAAAGATCAATAAAAATATATTGTAAGATAATTGTGATAAGTAATTCATGAAATTTAAGGAAGGTTTATTTTGATGTCTATTAATAATGGAATGTGTGATCAAGATACATCTTCAGTTACAAATCTCTCGTTGAGATGCTTCTAAAACGACCGGAAGTGGTGCGCGAAAAACACTGTCTCGCATGCTATTTACCGGAAAGCATGGTATTAGCAGTTTAGGCACTTCAGAACTCAGCGGTGCGATATGCGCGAGTGCGACTTACCTGCGGAAGTACACCGACCAGCCGACGAAGTTTCGGCAGAACGAGCGAGCTGGAACTTAACTTAACTAGTTGAAGATCGTTCCTTATTGTTAGCCTTTCGTTGGACAACGGCAACTGCGACGGTAAACGTGTTAACTTTGCGATGCAACGCCACCGCGGATTAAATTCGAGATTTGTGATGAAATTGTGTCTCGCTCTAAGGAGAGCGTTTAAGAAAATACCATTGAAATGTAACAAAACGGTAAAAAAATAATATTGTTCAAAATAATACTGAAATATATACTTCATAGAGGTATATTTCGCTAGATGAAATGTTTTAATTATTGTAAAATAAATCTCTACAGTATATATTAAATAGACGTTTGTGATGGCACAACCTAACAAATCAACTCTTGCGTAAAAAGCAAGACTGAAACGCAAAGAGAAATAACAGCGACCCAACGACAAGAGATCGAAATTGGAAATTGGCGGGTCGAGGGGAAAGATCGTTGTAAAAACTTGGAGCTTTTTGCGCGGAGGATCGTTAATCAGTCAAGTCGCGAGCCGCGGTGTATCTCTCGAGGCTTCGCGACCGTAGATAAAAAGCGTGGAAACGGGGTAAAAGCGGCGACCTCGGTCGAAAGATTCGAAGATCCTCTGGCGCTCGTCCGACCGTGGAAGAAAGCTAATGAGCGAAAGTAGATCGTCGCGCCGAGATTATAATTAAGCGAGAATAAGAGCACAACGGAGAGAATCGAGGGCAAAAAAAGATAGAGAAAAACCGTCGTTTTTAAGCCGGAGATCGTTAGTCAGGCATGTTGCGAATCAGAGTGCGGGCCAGGAGCTTCTCGTCGAGGACGCCGTTGAGAATGGGTGAGTTGTGGGTGGTCCTGAAGGGAGGGGGATGGATGAGCAGAGGTGGGTTGGTGGGTGGGTAGCTCTCTAATCGATCGTGGCTGTCCACCCTTATCAGGGGGTTGGGAGAGCCGGTATATAGCCGAGGTCGGTCGTGGGGGTTGCCGCTGCTGCTACTGCTGTACTTCTGGCTGCTTTGCATGGCCGGCAAAGCTCGCCATCCCTTCCCCCTACCACCCCTGGCCGCGACCCTCGCCGAGCCGCCCTCTCTCCCTCGACCGAAAAACCAACCCTTAAAATAGGGGCCGCAGACCACGGCCATTGTTGCCAGATGCCCCGCGCATTTGCATTTTCCCGCAGATTCCGTGAAAAATGAAGCTGCCCGTCTTAGAGCGTCCCTTCAGTGAGATACCCCACGTGGTATTAGGACAAGCTCCTGAACTTTTTCCATCCCCTTCTTCGGAGCGCATTTCAAGAAAGATCGTCTTATCCCATTTTCTGAGAAATTCGAACGAAATTACCTGTTATTCGTTTAGACTTTGATGAGCTTGAAATCTACATTAAACAAATTAAAACTATCAATTTTATTGAGGCGAAAACTCGATACATTTTTTTCTTTGGAAAAAGATTTGATTCTATATTAGTGAATCGACTTAGCATTAAAATTACAATTTGGAGATAAGAAATCGGCTATATCTTTTCTTATAAGTTAATCAATCTCGTTACTGAAGTAAATATACTAGTTGGATCTCCATCTGTATTTGAGAGGTCCGTTGTTTGAACGAGGCGCGCGAAATCCGTATTTACGTAAAGCCGACGCCACTCTATTGGTCCAAGACTTATACGCGGCTCGCAATACAAAGGACTAAGAACTTAGACACACACGAGAAATACGAAGTCAATCTGTTTTATTATGCTTGTTTGCTGCTTGTTATTTATTCACTGCTGATCCGGTCATCGTAAAACGGATCGATGTGAACCGTAAGCGCGCGTTAGAATATTAATTTTATCAAAAGTAATAATAGCTTGGTAATTTGTTTTATATACTCGTGATACGACTACGAATTAATACTTAAAATATATTACATATTTTATTTTGTAATTTTAAGAACACTTTGAAACTTACTTTGAAAAAATACTAAATTTTAATAAATACTTGTTTGAATAGGTCTAAATAAATATGTATTTACTATACATAAACATATATATTTGATAAAAAATTAATATTTTGGTTTAGCTATCATCTTTTTTATCGAGTAAATATTTATTTACTGTAAGTAAATGTTTTACTTAGTACTATTCAAACAAATATGCATTAAGATTTAATAATTTTTCGGTGTAGAATTTTATTAAAACTTCTTACCGCGCGCGTTGCCATTTTTTTTTTCATACACTACAATTAAATATTTCTCCTGAACATTCTTCTAATTTTTTTCATCGAAAGAGCTTCCGTATAAGTATATCAAAACAGAACAGTCGCTTCATTTATTGACCCAGAAAAATATCAACCAAATCTTATCGTGCGGTTCGATACGCGTTTCTCGAGGTGATCGTAATGGGAATCGCTTCGTGGCTGCGCAAGGAGCGAGTTTTTCCGGGAGGTGTAACCGGTGATAGATTCTCGCGTCGGGAAAATTTAATGGAAAAATCCGAGGTGTCAGACACAGACGCGCCGGCGATACGTCAGGCCATTCACAGCTCAAGCCTTCGCGCTTTCCTTTTCGCAGCGTGGCGTGGTGAGGCGAGGAGGAGAGCCGGGCGTGAGATGTACGCCGGAAGTAACATTCGTCTACCGGCGAACAATCGCTGCCGTGCGTATGCCACGCGTATGTCGCTCTACGTGGTTTTCGAGAATCCGGCATCCTTCTCCGGCGTGGCGGATCCGTCGAGCACAAGCCGAGCCGAAATATACCGCGTATTGTACACACACCGTCAGTCTGTATGCGATGCGCCGTGTAAATCCTCGCTGACGGAACAGCGTGAAAGAATTAAATCGACTCCTTAAAATAATCGATTGACCGTCCGACTCACTTATGTATTCTGTCAGACAAACGAATTCGGCGCGTACGTATTTCCGTCGGCTCGATTCAATCGATGCGACGTGCTGTCCGCGCTGAAAGCATCATCAAGGATTTATAATCGGGTCACACCAATCCGCGTTCCTGAATTATCTCATACGGGTCACTAATTGTGCGAATCGGACGGCAGATAAATAGCCGCGGTCACGACAAAAGTTGAATATTGAACACGAATAATTCGTCTCAATGACGTCAGGGAGCTTATATCATAATTTTTTTTTTTAAATCTCGCACATGACTGGAGCATCGCGTGGTCTTTCCTCGATAGAATTGCTGAGCTTATCAAGTGTAAAACGGCCGTGTTGGACGGAATACAGTGCTGTAGGGGTAACTAAACTGGCAGTACCGACATCTGCCGATGGTTTCTGACCAAACTAGACACGTCTGAGGACTTCCTGAATAGTCGGTAACATAGACCATTCTAGTTCCTAGATCTAGTTTCTATTTGAGGGGGACCCTTAGGTAGGGTTGTTTAAAGTTTGGGTCTCCCTCTACTTGAAAAGGGACGTTTGATCTTGGGGTGCTAAAGGGGCAACTTAAAATAAAATAATGTGAAAAGCTTAATAATAACATAAATTTCTTTTATTGAGATTTTTCAATTTTAATAAATTTTTTATTAAAAAAAATATAAATATTGATGATTATAGGTTTTTTAATTAAAGAATAATAAACCGAAATAATGAATAATTGTTATAATTTAATCTTATTAAATATACGTGTTATGCATTTACAGTTTCAAAAGGTATATTAATTACATTATACAGATATTGTTCTTAAATACTTTTAGAAACATTACACTTTTAAAATATATAATTATAAAATAATTGATCTCAGATTGAGAAAACTTTAAAATTAATGGGAATTAGTTTTGGGATATTTTATTAATAATCAATTTAACGAAAACGGCATTTCTTGCAAAAATATTCTTAGAGTCGCAGATTTTTATCTGAAAAGGTATTAACATTTCTCCGTTTACTTTTTATTTAATTTTCTTGAAAATAAAATTTTATAAATTTTTGATTAATGAGTCTGAGAACTGTTTCGAAAGATTTGTTAGTTGATTTTTTAATACTTGTATTTTTTTATTAGTGATTATTTTTAAAAAATGTAACTGTTTTTTAATTAAAATTTCAAACATGCAAATATATTTTTTATTATATCGATGAACATGTACATATACGAGATTATATTCTTTCTTAAATTTTTAATGAATTATTTTATATACTACGTATATATTAATTTAGTTAATTTCTGAAATATTTTTGATCACTAAATATTCATAAATTTAAAAAAATGGATACTTGTTCAAGAAATCAGAAAATACATTTATGAAAATTTTTTTCTAAACGTTATACTTTTTCGTTGTGTGTTTGAATCATGTTTACAAAAATTGGCGAACATTTATACTGAAAAGTTCGAAATCGTAGCTTTGTGGATCGCAGACTGCTGAAGGCACACTGGATTAATTTAGCAAATTGAGCCGGTTCTTCAATCGAGTCCGATAATTCGGTGACTACCTATACTCATGGTATATCTGTAAGGTTGTATCTACCCTGCAATTCGTCCGCGTCCCTCGCGAGTCGACGCGACGGTATCCGTACCTGGTAGTCTCCGGGCTGGTTAAAGGAATTCCAGGTTCCTGGGCTGCATAGCTAGTTCCCTAATCGAATTAGAGGAGTCAGGATATTGCGTGCTGCTACGGCACCCTCAATTGTTTTAAGTCGACATCTCCGCCGAACTGTTTCCGTGTACCGTTCTCTGTCTCCCTCTCTCTTTCTCCTCCGGACATCGAATTTGAACTAAACTATCTGCCGACCGGAATATCAAATTATCAGCCTATCGAAAAAGTCCACGCCTACAAGACAGGTTCCTCCTCTCAATCTTCGGTCGGAAATCAGTTTATTGTAATGAAATATTTAGTGTTTTAAACATAAGTAACATATTTAGAAAATCTATATAGTATTTCAAAAAATAGAATTATTATAATAAAAATCGAAATATTAATTAATTCCCGATCGGAGTCGAAACGTATGATTTTGTTAAATAATATTATTATTATTATTTGAATTAAAATAGTTATCATATTACTGACTCTTTGCCTTTATTAATTTTTGTTTATATTGTTTTATACGTACAGAGCCTTATTATTATATTAATTAATTAATTAATTGAATATTATTGCAAATATTATTAATAATAGGTTGTTATTTAACAATTAAAATTATTATTATATTTAAGCAATTAAAATCTTCCTATTTTATTTATTGATCAAAAATTTCATTTATATTGCATTTCTATTCTACATTCTAATTCATACGAGTTTTTAATTTCTTTTATTGCTAATTTAGAAAAGTTTATATTTTTTTAAAATAAATATTAATAATTTAATATTTTTTTTACATATTTATTTATGTCCTACAAGTTATATCTAATTATAAAATTATACAAAGCTTTCATATATGTATTAGTCTGACACGAAAAAATAAAAATTTTTTTTAATCAGCCTCTCAGCTCAGAAGCTTCCATGTCATGCCAAAAAAACCCCCCTAAATTTTTATTTAAAAATATTAAGATTTAGAGGTCGCTAGTAAATGATTTTTAAATCAAAATTTCGATTTTTCTTAATACATGTTTGATTTGATACAAAACTGGCTTAATCTGGATTTTAAATGTGGTACTGTATGTTTTTTTGATCGCTGAACATAATGCAGTAATTCATTTAACTATATATATCTTAAGAAATATTGTCGGATTAATGCGATAAAGTGACCACAAATTTCGATTTCAAGATCGATTTTAGCAAGGTTTCAAGCGTTCAAATGGATCGCTACTTTCCTTAAATTGTAAGTCTGTTTACCCAGAACAAGATCCAGTTAAAATTTTCCCGGAACCTCCTACAGAACTTTAAAAGTTCCATTTAACTGTACTAATATATAAGTAATAGAATATGTTTTTGTATTGTAATAATTGAATTGTATGTTTTTTTACGAATATTTGTAGTGGACCGAAAATTTCCGAGAGTAGGGAGCAAATAACAGTGCATTAATACGTAAATGTGTTTTACTGGAAATTTATTTATACTAAAATATTAATAGATTTGATAGGCGTACGCTACGCGCGCGCTAATGACCATTTGATATTATTAATTTTTATTTATTTTTTTGAAGTATTATAAATAAATATTATATATATAAATAAATATTAGCACATTACGACATTACCCAAAGTGTTCCTGTAATTTCTACTTTGTCTTCTTTTCGCGTATCTTCACATAATAATTGCTTTTTCTATCAAATGTATAAAATAAATCCTCGATTTTCTAAATTTTCGATAATATATTATGAATTATATGGATCTCCAATTACGGTTCCATTAAAATTCCATTTCTATTTCTGTTATATATGATTTCATTCCTTATTTTATATAGGTAGTTTATTTCAATTAATTAAATCATATTTTTGTTGTTATGTACTCATTTTATTTTTTAATAAAGAATTTTTTATTTGAAGCAATTTGAGGCATTTGATTTGAGGATGTCAAGACCACAAAGCGGTATACTTTAAAACTTGTAAAAAAATTTTTTTCTATCTTTAAAAACGTATTAATAATCCAGTTAAATGAAACTTTTAAAGGAGGGGTAGAAGGTTCCGGGGACAACTGGATCTTGTTTTGGGTGAACAGACCTACAATTTAAAAAAAGTAACGACCCATTTGAACGATTGAAACCTTGCTAAAATCGATCTTGAAGTTGAAATTTGTTTATTTTTTTTCACATTAATCAGGCAATATTTCTTAAGGCGTATATCGTAGAGCTAAATGAATTATTGCATCGTGTTCAGCGATCAAAAAAACATACGGTACCACATTTAAAATCCGGATTAAGCCATTTTTGCATCAAATCAAACATGTATTAAGGAAAATCGAAACTTTGATTTAAAAATCATTCACTAGTGACCCCTAAATCTTAATATTTTTTAATAATAATTTAGGAGTGTTTTTTTGGCATAAAATAGAAGCTTTTAAGCTGAGAGAGCAATTTAAAAAAAAATTTTTTTTTTTCGTGTCAGTCTAATATGTATATACATATTAATAATATGTATATACATATTAACTAATATATTATACATTTTTAAATATGTTTAATACATAAAAATAAAAATAAAAACATATATATATATATTAAATTATTGACACATTGCGGTACCAATAAATAGCTACGTAGCAATGTACATTATCATACCTGATAACCATTTGTCAAGCGACCGTTCACGAAGAGCATATCCATCGCTTATTAGGGAAAATGACTTCGCATGCTCCGCCACCGACGGGCAAGGGCCGCCCTTAACTTTCACTAACGACCGAAGTTTTTCGGTGTCCAAGCACCGTAGACTCCCGGTATCATAAATTCAAAATGGCGGTTTCTCCGGGGGTGAAAACAAAAGCCACTCGGCTCGTGTTCGAAGGCTTCGCAGAGTCCGGGTAGGTGGGCAACCCTTCTGAATTCTCCCTTACGAGGAAGCTTAGGGGGTGGGATGGTTGGAGGGAGGAAGCGGTGAGGCTTTTCGAAGGGTCGAGCCACTGAAAATGGCGGACCCAATTAAGTGAGTCTGGGCTAGCGTGATGTACGCGCGTCATGGAAACCGTAAGAGGTGGAAAGAAGAAGACGAAGGACCGCGTCTGAGTCCTTTGAAAGGGACGCACGTAGGAGTTCGTACAGTACTCACCCTTTCTTCTTTATCAAGAACCCCTACGTTCAGATCTCGTTAATCTTTTTCGTCCTGTTCGAAGACAAAATTGGTCTATTGAAAGAATTACAAATAGTTAAAATTAACTATATATATACGTTAATATATATTTTATATTTTATAAGAAGACACTATATACATATATATAGTATACATAATCTAATACATTTGCTCTTTTTAAGCAGCGTCGAGCGCATTATTACCTCAAAAAAATAACGCGTTACAGTTACCGTTACTTTTTTTAAAAAAGTTACTCGTTACCGTCACCGTTACTTGAAAAGTAACAATTCTTTACTTTTTTGTTATTTTTTTTTATAGTGCTGAGTTATAAGATCTTAAAAATACATTAGCTAATAATTATAATTTAATATTAAATGTGAATAAATATTTAAACTTGAAACTCTCTACTAACTAGCTTGTATATGTATAGAGCAAGCTTTTATGTATATTAAATTTAATATTAAACTCTATATTAAACAATTTTACTAATTCTTTATTTTCTTAATATCGTTGATATTAAGAATCCTTGATATTTGAATGTATTTATTTTTATAAGAATTTAGATTAAACATGGTTTTTAAACGTTACTGTTCCCTGGTGAAAATAAATCAGTGAAATCTTTAACAATAGACCTATTTCAGTATAATTTATAACGAAATAAGTCAATTGATAGAGATTTCAGCGATTTAGTTTCATTATTACTATTATGTGTATTTTAATATTTATTGCCTGTACCAAAAAGTTACAGTACACACACACACGTGCGCGATCTATTGAATAGATGTAAAAATAATAAGGAACTAATGTAAGATGCATGGTGCTGTGACCGTCTGAGTGAGGTCGAAAAGCTACCCCAGGGGAGATTTTAAGAAGAACTAAAGTAACTGTAAAAGTACGGCTAAATTTGTTACCGTTATCGTTACAAATAGAAAAAAAAATAACCTTATTAAAAAGAGTAACGGAAACGGTAACGGCGTTGCGAGTAACGCGATATTTCCCAATCCTGCTTTTAAGTAACACAATTTTTGTGGAAATTTATACAATCTATGATTATTTTGTATCATCCTGTAAACGTTTAGAGAGAATAAAAATTCTTATCTATATTTTATATTAATTTTCTGTAGCAGATAAATTATATCTAATATTACACGTGATATATAATATTACAGTTATATGAAGTTATAATTAGATAGTCAATTTATGCGTATTATTACTCTACGATACCAGCTACCGTAGGGTTACAGCCACTTCTCTGAATGAAACACGTTTGGTCCAGAACTGGATGGGCGAGATGCTCACAGATTAACCTATGATCTTTGATCTCACCTGACCGGATGCTGGACCTTCTCTTATTCCATTTACGGCACAGGTGACCTACATGTATCTTATTTAAGATATATTTCCATCGTGTGTGACTATGACCGTTATAAAATATTTTGAGCTTTAATAAATTTTTTATATAAGATACATTGCCATGAAAATATATTTAAGATTTTCTTTCTCTAGATTTTATAACGAAAACATTTATATTAAATTATTATTACATTTTAATATTCGTTTGACTATTTTTGGCAATTAAAATTTTAATTAATATTCTGTTGAAAATCTGCAATCAGAAAGATAAGGCTTTAAACTCGAAAAAAATTCATAAACACAAATATAATCTTTATAAAAACATAATGTTTTATATGTGTGTGTAAAACTTTTACGCAAATTTGAGCAACAAATATTACTTCGTTGAACTAAAGGAAATTTTAATTCTATCATTAATTAAGCTATGCACTTCACCGCGACGGGCCCCGAGGAACTCGCGTCGTTAATCTTACGAATAACGCTTGACGCCGCGGGTGATCATTAATAAAGACGCTTCCGATACAAGATCCACGTTTAACAAAGTTGCACGTTTTCCGCGTACATCGGTATCTCGATCGCGTTTGCCAACCGCGATCGATAGAGCTCGCGACTTGCAACAGTCCCGAAGAAAAGCCCCGTGCGGATCATTATTTCTTTGGATCGTCTCCAAATCTCGCACTAGGATTTATATCCTTGTCTTGGTAGATTCGAGACTCCTTCAGGAGCAAGTTGCGAGAGGTTGCGAGAACGGCAGATTTCCACGGGCGATTCTTGCGTACCTCCGCGTACCTACTTTCACATTACTTCCTACTTGAGATATGCGACATGAAAGGAGACAAAGCAGAGGCGGATCCAGGATCAAGTGGTGGAGAAGGCCCAAGGGAAGATAAGGGTCCGACGAGGATGGTTAAGAAGGGATACGTGGGGGATTTCTGATCCTCGCGGAAGATCACGGGTCTCAAAGGCGAACGATAGCACTGCTTCTTTGAAACGGTATTAACTGAGCGATTCCATCGAATTTGCGTTCTCTATGACCTCGAGAGTTCGATCACGAAATACGATATCTTGTATATTTGTAGAAGTAATAACGGGCGTAGAGGGCGAGATGGCCTCTCCTCAGAGGGATACCGAGGGTGGGCGGCTCTCCCCGGGGGTGGTGGGTCGTCGCGAAGGTGAAGAGGCGAAGGAGGTGGAGGGTAGCTTGGCGACACTCAAGTCCTCTCTCTCTCTCTTGCTTTCTCTCCACCTTGCTCTTGGAGTTGTACAAGGGTCCATCTCATAGCAACGCCCACGGAAACTCGAATCGATACGACGCACTGTTCTGGAAATTCGCCGGATTTTCGCGTTCGTTTTCGAATTTCGCAGTGAGCGCCTTCGTCTTTGACATGAGTAGGGTCAGCGCGACACGGCACGATCGCGTCGCACCGTCGCCGTCGCGCCGCGGGAATTTTCGCGCCTGAGAATTGGCGGCTTTGCTCACGCGGCACTGTTTCATACGCGAATCGATAGCTAGCGATGCTACAATTTGCAAGTGGATAAAAATCCAATAGGAAACCAAAGTCCCGATCGAAACGCAAATAAAAATTTCAGCCTGCTTCAATAAGCGTCTGATATAAAAAATAATTGTTTATTACATACTTTCTCAAAACGTATACACAAAATTTTCACATCTTGATCAGTATTCAACGAACAATTATTTATGAAATGTAAATTTCTACAGAGATCGTAGAAAACGAATAACAAGTAGAATGAAAAGAATGGAATGCAGAAAAAGAAGGGATATCCTGGATCTCTGTATTGTCGTTGATAAAGATGCATCGATCCGAGTTCTTGAAAGAAGAAACGCACGAACCCTCGTAACGCGTACGAGTCCATATACAGAGTCTGCATCTTTCTGTGCTTCGATTACTATCCTCCTTTACGAGACGCAGTATCCAGAGAGGTGGCTCGTTTTTCCTTCTTACCGACGTGCTGTGCGGGCGCGAAAGGCCGACAGAGACCGAATCGAGATGAAAATCGCAACCCCTGTATTCCTCCCTCCTTATATTGATACGCCGCGAAAATCGGTATACATATATTCGCTTACTTATATATTCTTGGGATTATATCGTCGCCATTACACTGTCAAAAATGTAGCAAACTGTTTGATACGATATAACATTAATATATAAAGAAATAATATCAATGATTATCTAATATTATCTACTTTTAAATTTTAATTAAAGAATAATTTAGAATTAACGAGAAATATAGATACTCGTTACGATTGATCTTGTCATTTTTAGTGGAGAGAGAATTGTTACTCGTCCAATTATTACTGTAATTATTTCTGCCAATCAATGCAGAAATTAATTTATGCCATATTAATTACTGTTCGTATATGTTGCAATATTTTTAAGTAAATTATTGTTAATTTATATACAAGGTAGAAGCAATATCGCGCGACTTTGTCTAGGTATCGAACCTGGAGATCTAAAAATGGCACGGTTAGAATGCGAGAGGAGTTTCTCTTCGTTTTTATCGACGTGTCCAGTCAGGCGTCTTGTCATGCATGGCCGATATTGATATGTGCACGCGTGTATTCGAAAGCAAGCCATCGACGGAGAAGCGCCGATCCCTTCCCCTCCTTCATGAGAGCATGTTCCTCTTTCTCGTCTCTTCGTCTCGCATTCGTTTCCAGAGCGGAAGTTCGTGCACGAGAAATCCGGAAAATTGGACGGAGCGATCGCGTCTACTGTTGCCGACGAACGTTCTTCAAATGAACGATCACCTGGAATCCCATAAATCGGTGGAGTCGGTAGTTGTAAGAGGCGATGTAAAACATTTCGAGTGGTTCGCGACGACGCGTGCTTTTATTAAGGGATCGTCTTGCGATCTCTATTATTAAAGTAATTTTAGAAGATATATACTGAGAGGAGACAAAATTGCTTTATTCCGTCTAAATTTAGAATGTATTATATATAGTTCCAGACTGTGGAATATAAATCATATTTTATATATATAATGAGATTTATAATTAAATAAAAGGTGTCGGACGTATTAAAGGTTTGTGCGTATTTATGATTAAAAGGGAGGGTTAATTTGATTTGCGAAATTTATCAATTGTTATAAATATAATTGTTTAACACTTCCCTTGTTTCACTGGAATCTTAAAATCAATATATCTTGATTTGAACAGAATCAAACAGCTCTGATATGAAAAAGACAATATGATGTTTATCTTAATACGTTTTTATGTTCGAAGTGATGTCTACGAAATACGTATATAAACATAAATGTAATTATTATAATTATTAGATATATAGTATTGAATGCGAATAGTGAAGACTCGAGCAAATTGATCACCACTGCCGTAAATTTGTCTACATGGGCGATTGTGGTCAATCTGCACAGGGTGTTCCGAACTACCGGTTGATCCAGTTTCATTCCGGTTTCTTCGGTGAACTTCACCCCGGGAACGAGGCGAGCGCTGTCAACACAAAGGCGCGCGCACGGAATGACAAATGCTGCGCCGACCACCAATGTTGCTGCACAACAAATTATATCCAGGGCGATAAAATCTATCCTCGGACTTAGATAAATAGTGCTCGAAGTGCGACACGTCGTTTATAAGTCCGTGACAAAACTGTTTCGTCGTTTATCCTTCATCCAGAATCTTACACGCCGCGCCGTCGTATAAAACTCCGAATGCGAGATTCAAATACAATTCACTGCACCTAATATTTTTCTTTCCTCTTTTATGTTACAGAATCGACCGATGAACGTTTGGCCAATTTCGTTAAAAAGAAGAAATTCTCCGTCGATTGAGATGTCCGATCGATTCTAAATTTTTGCTTGATCGCAGTAATCGATAATGAATGTAAATGTTACGCAATTCTCGGACAAATCCCAGAGAATTGCGAGATAAATAAAGGAACAAGAGAACGCTCCACCCAGGAATCGTTCCGGCCCTATCCTGTGCTCCCTTGTTTCTCCGTCCTACCTTCTGCTTCCTCGGACATTAATTTCATGCAGCGAGCTGCAGGTGCGCCGTCAGGTAAGTACGTGCGATATTATTGGCCGATGTCGGGCAAACGCGAGGCTCGAGCTGTTGCGACTCGGCACGATCCCTATTAACCGTCCCATAAACAGATAATCGTGAATTTCCCGCCGATACCGTTCGCCCAATCAGATAAGACGGAACGTGGAGATACGAAATTATTGTCCTCGCATTTCTCGGCTCGTATAACGCTGGGATGTTATAGTATAAGTGTTAATTAAGGACAGATGACGATCTGATTATGGCGAAATATCTAGATAGAAAGTTGTGTGTTATGGCTGATTCTTATACTGAAAAGGAATTGAAAAAAGTTTTTGGGAAACAACTGTTGTCGAAAATTATAGCTGTTTATTATTCAGTTAATGAACTTAGTTATGCTATAACTTTGGCATAACGTTATAGCAGAAGCAAAGCATTTAATCAAGTGAAAAATAACGTCAAAAAAGAAACAAGAACAACTAATAATCAAATAAATTCACTATAGAAAAGAATATATTTTAGGACAACACATAATACTTACAATTTGTATAAAAAGAAACTTACATTAGCGTACTGAAAGAATTTCCGTTCCATTAACACGAGCTTTCCCTTTTGTTAATATTTATGCAAAGATACAGAAAACGCAGTTTTAAATTTACATAACAATTCGCATTGCATAATGCTGTCATGTCAAAGCCGGTACCCATAAAAACGTCACTCGCGAATTCGCCTTGACTCGGTGTCGGAGCTAAATGAAGGATTCTCGCGCGTCTCGCTGCCATTATTTGGCAACGCGGCTACGTCTCTGTTTGTTCTGCGAAGTGTGGAACGGAGTCGCGAGGGCTAGAAAGAGGAGTACTCCGTTAATCATTATCCTGGGGTATGTCGAGAGGGCGAAGGAAGCCTCCTTTGAGGCCGGACCACGGCTGCTCTGCCCGGAATTCCAGGGACTCGGATTACAATTTGGCGAGTCCAGGGCGAGGGGAGAGTAAAATGGCCGCCGGCGGTAGGGTAGTTTTGCTCGCCGTAGGGTGGCTAACTGGGTGGTCGACGAGTAGCGGTAGAAGAGGAGATGGGAAGGGGGCAGGGTGGCGGTGCAGGAGATGGAGGAGGAGGAGGAGGAGGAGGTGGAGGTGGAGGTAGCGGTAGGTAAAGGGGACGCGGTGGTGGCTGAGCGTCGGGGCAGCGGGGGACCGACGCTAGCCACAACCCCTTAAGGGTCGAACGAACCCTTGCACCACTACACAGAGTCCAAGAACCTCGACTCTCTCTCTCTCTCTCTCTCTCCCTCCCGGTTATTCTCTCTCCTTCCGTTCGCATTTGCCACTACACACTGTCTCTCCGTCGCGCTTTCCACGCTCGCTCTGACTCTCGATTTGTCTCGCTCTCGTCCTCCTCTGTCCCGTCACCTCACCCCCTAGTCGCCCTCCCTGCCCTGGCGCTGAACAACCTTTATATCCACAGCCGCTATACCCACCACTACGAGTACCAAGTACGTACGTACTACCTAGCTTGCGTTATTCTCGCGTACGAGGGAGGGAAACGATCGAGAGAGAAAGGAAGAGGGAGAGAAACGAAGGAATGGAACACACAAGGGTGAGTGAACAGAACGAACAGAGAGAGAGAGAGAGAGAGAGAGAGACACAAACGTGATACCGTGAGAAAGTAAAGGCGAGACAAAGAGAACGAACATTTGAGGGAAACAGAGATCGCGACAGCTACGAGGAGAAGAGAAAGACAGAAGTTGAAAGGGGCAAGCGAGAGCGAGAGGGTTGAGCGAACGGGCGCTAGGAGCAAGGGTGGAATTTTAGAGCCGGGACCAACCTTAAAATACACGCCGCGCGAAATGCCGGGCGTGAATTAGAGCTCCTGCGTATACACGCTTTCTCTTTACCGGCGTGGCGATGCGAAGCGATGCGAGGCGAGGCGAAGTGAACAACGAACGAACGGACGTACCTTCGGAATTTTCGCAAGCCGCAGAACAACGCCCGTTGTTTCTCTTAGTTGCATTCGCACCGGCCCGAACGGGCTGAATTTCGACTATCCCGTTTGTGACAATGAACGACATGACGTTCATTATGATGATTAAAATGAAATTCTCGATGTTGTTGTCGAGCACAACCTTTATTTCTCTGATACAAAATTCAGTTTTCACCTTACGTAAAAATTGCATATAAATTCATCTCTCGAGTCATACGATATGCTTCTTTATATAATCGAAAACTTTTTTAATTAAAATACTTTGATTTAAAACAACAAAATCTTTATATTATTTACGGTGCAATTTATTCAGTGTATAAAACTATTAATAGATAAATAAATGTCTAAAATTATAGAATCATTTTGATATGCTAAACTGCGCAAAATTAAATATATTTTGTCAGTTGATTATGAAAGTAATAAAGCTTTGCGATTTTGAATTTCACTGCTCACCGCGAATAAATAGCTGCCTAGAATCGCGCTCGAAAATAAACGATAGAGGAAGCAGGACACTCAAAAGACGTAAGTCAGTCGGACGTGAGAAGTTTCACGATGTTAAGATCTTTTACCCAGGCAAAGGACTTGCAAGTGGAGATACAATCAGGATGCCGCGAATAACATAGATGCAAATAGGAGTTAAATTTAAATTCGAGCAGAAAATAAAATTTCTCCTGTGGTTTTCACTAAACATCTTGTTTAGTACATCGAGTTTCTAAGTATTCCGTTGCATTCGTTCTGTAAAATGTATTATATTTTTCTCAACGAAAGATATAGATGGCATCTAGCCGTCAGGAGAACGTCGCTCTGCGGCAGCATGAAAAAAAGGAAACCATTAAAGGCAGCGAGACGAATAGATCGCGATGGAAATCAAGAATGTATTGTGAATTTTAACATATGCTCCGAGAACATAAGGCCAATATAAGCATCGAGATTTGACCGGAATATAGGTTAAATCGAAAATACAATAATCGTCGACAAATTATTTCTCCGATAGAAATATCACGAATGAGATACCGAGTAATTATAGTATGAATGTTTAAATGAATCAATTAAGTGTCTCGTAGCAGTTAATCTGTTGCAAAAATAATATTTTGTCATAAATCTCTTAGAGTGATGTAAATGCTGCTATCAATTTATACGTACTGACAAAACGTAGCAAGATACTTTATAATAATTATCGATTAACTTTATGAACTTTATTCTATTTTTTTTTAAATAATTAGATCCATCTGAACGCGGATAATTTTTAAATAACAGTCGACATTTTATTATGCATCTTGATAAATACATACTTAAATCAGAACTGTAGGATAAATTATGTTGAGGAAGGTTGAGCGTTATATCGGTAAAGTTCCGACGGGCGGAACTTTTATTTAAGGATGCGGCTGTGGGGCTTGTCAAGCGTTTCATTACCGGTGAATTTAACCACGGCTAATTTCGTACAATAATTGCACCTTATAAAGGAGATTTTGTCTAATCTAATATCCTCGGTGTTCATCTTGTATTTATCGCCGTTCCCCGAGAGATGGACAACTCCACTTTTGGTATCACAGTGGAATCTAAATTTGAACATGACGCAGTAAATTAACGATTTTGATAATCGATGAATATAAAAGTCATAGCTACGTATAATATAATGAAATATAATATGTTTTCTTTATAATATTAATTTAAAGATTTTTTTCTATTATAATTTTGCGAAGCAAATCATACCTATTATCAAGTTACGCGGCTATAATAAAATTACTATTAAAAATTTAATATATTGATAGTTCAAGTGGTACTATTAAATTTTCCACAAGAGCAGTAGTAATAAAATTTCCAATATAGTCGCTTTAATACTTTTAACGGCACTTGAACCAGGACGTACAATTGCAGTTTGATAGCTTCTAGTCTTTCAATAATAAGTAATGGTTCTTGGCTTGAAGATTTCAAAGAATGAACGTGGCAAACTGTATTTCGGCCGCAACGTATACGCGCTTTTCTCGTAAGTGAAAGCAACTCTTTCGCTCATATGAATTTTTCATCGTAAACAACATTGTATTTACATTGTCTTCAAGTATACCCTCCAGCTTCGCCACGCACACGCCAATATTAACATACGCGAGTAAACAAGGAACGTACAGTCCTCTGACGAGACTGATATTTTTCCGTCGCATGTCGCCGCGTCACATCGAGAACGATGACGACTACGCGCGCGGATTTAACTAATAAGAGCAATTAATGCCGGAGGTAGTAGCTAGAGGGTGGTTTGTCCGCCATGGCATGTCTCTCTTGCCTGGCGGTCGCCTCGGTCAATACCCACCGGACAAGATGGCCGACGCCCACTCCAACACAAACTCGGAGTTACATACATTTATGTACTCAAATGTATAACCCACCGGCGCCCCTCCCCCCTCCGGACGGAGTTGCCTTTCTCCTTCCGCCGGCTTCAACCCTCCTCGGTCTCGCCAGCCACTCGGCTACACGGACACCGAACTTCATCATTATTATCTCGCCGGCCTGGTGTACCTACCTTCCTACGTCGAGTCTGAATTTTGCAAAAGCCACGCGGTACTCGCGCCTTTAACGATAATATTGAAACGGAAATTCAAGAGAATTTTGGTTAATAATTTAAATTATGTACCCTGCAACTAATTACGCTACCATTTTTAAAGTAAAGTGAGATTTAATTTTGTCTTGTTTGTTATGGACGATGTCAAGTTTTTATTTGTCCTTTTTCGTGTAGGTATAATTCACGAAAGAATCTGTGATGCACTTTGCTGCAACTCGCTTTATTTATACTGTCACTCGCTCTATTTCATGGTATAGTAATGGATTTAAGTTTTAGCGCGTTAGCACCACTATATAAAACCGACAACTTGTTTTTCTCGCTTTTTATCATTCAAACATAAAATTTAAAAACTTAATTTTTTAATATACTCCGTTTAATGCCATTTTCTTATTGCAATTATACTAACTTTATTGCAATAATTGTTTTCCAAATTTAGTTGTAGCCAGTGGAAGTTAATATAAGGTTGCTATCAATTAATATAAGCTGCTACTCCATTATTGTTAATAATAAATACGTGCTAATTGCATTTAAGTGTAGACATATATGTACATTTTGTAAAATTAATTCCGTATAGAGGAGAATATATACATTTGTAATACAGCGAAACTCAGAACTCGTAAAACGATCAGTTTTAATAAGATATTATTTAGTCCGAAAAAATACGGCACAAAATGATTAGCGAATATTAAATATTAAATTCGCATTTATCATTTAAAGAGGTCTATTATGTGAATCTTCAGAGAAATCTCAAAAGGTGAAATAACATTTGTATGATGTTTAGTGTAATGCCGTCACTTTTCTCCAATACGCATTTCTTTTTTAATCACGTAGCGTAAAGTGCAGATTTTTTTTAAACTCGACACGGTGTTAGTTCGTTAGAGCATATATAAGCGCAAATGAATCGTGCGAATAGGCACGTCGTACAGAATCTCGATTGGTCAGTGCAGAGGGGTGGCCAACCCACGCGTCCGATTGGTCAAATCCACCCTTCTCTCAGACGAATGCTGACCCTTCGGGGGTGGGTTCTGTCGTCGGGAAATATCGCTGATCTGTACCTTAACAGAGTGCACGCTCGCGGGAATTGAATTATATAGTTCTTCTTTTCGGAGTGATAAATAAGAAAAATAATGCAACACACAGCACGTTGCGTCGTAATACTTATCCGCGAGCAAATTGCACATTACACTCATAAACCGTGTAAATAGCGCGCCGCGCCGTGAGGACTTCAGCGTACAGTTTTTGCATTTTTACCGAAAGACACATTGATTCAACGTTGCATTGAATGAGAAATGTAAAATCGATCGAGAAGATCTATGCAGATAATTACAACAATGTGGAATATAAGCAATATCGTAAAATAAATTCAATACTATCAATTTGATTTGAATGGAAATAATAACAATTATTACTGTATTATTCCGCGCTTACGATGACCAAATTTTTCCTACCGTGAACAACGCGCGTTCAGGAATATCCGAGTGTAACAGATCTAGGAATTTAATCCGTTCTCAATTCAGGAAGAGCCGCGAGATCGAGAATCCCGCTTGACAATACTTCCCCGCCGGTTCTTTATCGGGAAACCGAGTAGGACAGAGTCGCGAGTGGAGTATCGGCCGTAATGAGATTGAAATTAATTCGACATCGCGGTGCCGAGACACGACGAGATGTTCAACGATAAGATAATTCGACAAATTTGCTCGAGTAACTCCGCGAGATCCCGCCGGGGTCTCGCGAGATAAAACGACTTCTCGTTCCCTTTGCTTCTTTTTTCTCTCTCCCCCCTTCTCTCCCACCTAGTCGGCGGGCGATATACACGAAGCACACAACCTCTTTAAACGGAAGACGAATGATCATTACTTAATCTTTTGACCGAGGACGAGGCGTCGCCGTCGCCGTTGGAGTATCCTGGCTAATCCAGCGCAATTGTTTTCGTCCATGTTGACTGCTTATCTGGCTTAACAGCCGACTAATTCCGCGATCTAACAAACTTCGAGCTTCATGGTCTCCCTAGGCACTTAACCTCCGTTACCGTGAGTTTTTTGTTGGGCTGCGAGCGACTTGCTGAATTAAAATTGTAAATTCCGCGAGATAACACGGAGACACCGAGACAACAACGCACTACGGCAATGTGCGATAAAGGGCCATTATGTTTAATGAAATTATCTTGGTCTTCTGTAAACTGACTAATTACTTATTTGTTTATTCAATATACCTTTTGACGTAGGCTTTTTATTGACAGAATATTGTAATTAAAAAGTGATAGTTACTTAATATTAAATTTTTAACCAAAAATATGATTACGAGATTTTTCAGCTAAACTTAGACCATATCTATAAAAATAATTTTGTACTACGATAAAAAATAGTTAGTACCAAAGTAACTGGCAAATATACCAAAATATACTACCCAAATTTTTATATTTATATATATAATTTGTGTAGTCTTTGAGAATTTTACGAATAATATTCTGATATACATTGTGCCTTCATAATACAGTTTTATTATGTAGAATTGAACAAAACAAAATCGTAAAATCATAACTTCGTATCGCAAGCAAATACAAGTACTTAATGTGTAACGAATAGTTTTTTTTATTAGTCAGTGAATGCAGATCAGAATTGTAACCTAACGCTGGCACTTGAAGTTCTCTTACGCTGCAGGGTGTATAGCATCAGCAACCCTACTCTAAGCTCACTGCAGCTGATAGTTTTACTGACTGGACTGTACCTCCTATTAGCAGGCAACCGTGTACTGCACCGGTGCTTTTCGAGTTCGGGTACTTTGGGTGCGAGAAACAGGAATAGCGAGGTACCACAAGCAACAGCGTATTATCGCGTGAATCAGAAATTGTTCGTATCGATAGAAGTGTCTTCGTTAACGTGAACTTATTCATACTTGCTGATTTGGCAGAACAACTTTTTTTTATTATAATTATTCTTTTATATGGTCAATAACACTTTACATTATTTTAAATTTGTTTGAGTTGTCTGCGATACATTTTGAATAATAACTGAAAAAATATAACGTAGTATCCTAAGTATACTCTCCCTCAAATTTCTATTTAAATTTTATATTATACAGATATCTAAAAAATATTTATCGATATTTACAATACGTCGTTTAGTATATTTTCAAGTATGATTCAAATAATTTTATAACAGTATATGATAATAAACATTTTGATGAATAGACAGAATATATCGTAGAACCTTTTACGTATATTTGATACAGTCTTATATGAAATAATTTTATTTTACAAGTAGATTTACAACTTCTGTGCATTTGTCATTGCTTTTTCGTTTAGAAGTTTTATTCTGATTTCACAATTACATTTAAATGAAATATATAATTGATAAATAGTACTTATTACAATGCTTTTTATGTGAAAATATTTGTGAAGATAGACGATAGCAATACTTCGCTACTTGTTTATTATTGAAAGTAGTCGCGAGCTACGAATAAGAATAAATTCCTGCTATTTACGACGCGGAAATGGTCGCAATGGAATTCGGGGGTGGTAGCAAGTGTTTGACATATTTTGTCTGGGAAACCGACAGATCAGAGACGGAAGCGGCGGAGCAAAGGGTTGGCAAAGGGAGTGAATGCAGAGGCACCTCTGTTTCTGACGTGCAGATTAGTGTCCGCCATTGTAGTGACGTCACCTTAGTTAACACGCATTCAGACGACCCGAGGAGAGGCCAGCGAAACTATTGACCGCGATCATTTGTGGAAATCTACTAAATTCTTCGACTTGTCTAAGATTAACGTGTTTCTTTTTTATACGCACTCGTACACGGAATTTTCGACATTATCGAAATAGGTGGAATGTTTCGCGGCAGGAATCAGGGATTGACTTATAGAACGGGACGTCCTTCCGGCTCGATCGCGCGAATGCGTCGACTGCAGAACGTGTCAGAAGTCGGTTCGCCAGTTGACAGATGAATATGCCCGGGGAACAATGGGGGCCGACCAAAAATTAACGGCATTGTCCTAACTTTGCATTCTGATGCCGCTGTTTGCTCCCGCCGAGTCGATTGCTACGAAACACGAACTGAGACCGGCAGACGTGTACCGAGAAAGCTTTGAAAGCTGTTCCCTCCCTCCCTCTACTTCCCTCTTTCTCTTTCTCTCTCTGTTTCCTCGATTACCGAGCAGCAGATTAATCTGATGTTGACGGTAGATCCCGGACATCGTGATCTATATTTCGCTTGAGGTTTTCGAGGAATCCGTGGAATGATCTCAATGCGAAAGCGAAGCAAGCGAAAATAGGATGGAAAATAGGAAATGACGATAATGTTGAATCGATATGATTTCATAATTTACTCTTGCGAATTGGGAGTAGCGAAAATAAAGCAACAATAATTTTTTTAATTTTTTAATGATAAATTAATGTAAAAGAACTTTTTTGGACTTGCATTTGTTAAAAATCTTCAAATTATGGATATAAATGATTACTTTTAATTCACGAAAAAAGCCTCATTAAATAATTTATTGTTATATTTTTATTTAAAAAATAATGTAATACATAATTTAGCAAGTTAATAGAACATGATAGAATGATTTAGCAAATTATTTGCGACATAGAACATTAAAATTATTTTTTTCTCAGAAAAAGAAACAGAAAAAAGAACTTATTCATAAACTTGTGCGAATTCATATATATAAATTTAATATATGCTAATGTCGTAAAAATATTGTATACTTTATAAAAATAATTAATTTTGTTATATGTGGCATTTATTAAAATTTTGTGTTTAATATTGCTTTATAATATTTTCGTAATATGTAATATGATTAAGAAATATGATTAATGCATTACCAAATTAATAATTTACAATAATTTTATTGATAATAAAATTAAAGAAAGACATAAAACAAAGAATATTTTTGAAGTATTATTATACTGTTTTTATAGATTGAAATAGATTTAAAAAAATAAGCACAAAAATATAAGCCAAGTACCTTTAAGCAAGCCTTTGAAAGAGCAACCCGGTATACTAGTAAGTGTATGTCCGTCTAGGTGCAGCATGATTGTCCTCACCTGAGATTTCGTTTGTATCGTTACATCTTCACGCTAGATGGCACAGTTGATTCCTTATTAAACAGTTACCTGATTTCGGTCTGATAGACTTGTCCCTAATGGCTATAATGTCTTATATTTTTTTAATAAAAAAAAGATCACCCGATTTTCAGCGACGACTATATAAATAAATAAATATGGTACATATATATACATATACATTTTTGAGGTATATTTCATTTGCAAATTGTAAATTATAAATTTGAAATAAAACTAATATTGAAGATCATATTGACAATGAGATTTACTACAATAGAACATTTAAATTTTAAATTACATTAAATTTTAAATTTATTAAATGAGCAATAAAAAAATGCTCGAATATTTCTTTTCGACGTGACGAATTCATTTTAATTGTGTTTTAAACTGTTGCGAAACACATTATGCAATGGGCGGCGAATGATAGTGACTCGGGACGAGTTAAACAATTTATGTAACAAGCTTTCTACGCGTACGTTTGACAGACGCGTATCGGAAACTGATGTCGCAGACAGATAATTGAGAGTCTCTCATTTTTTAAAGAATCAATTAATTAACCACATAATGATTTATAAAATATAGGTATATATAACTAATTAAAAATAATTTTACGAATACAAATATAAAGTTAAAACGAGTGATATCACACGCGTAAAAAATTTCGACTTTTCTAGAAAGTTAAAAATTTATAAAAATATTATGTTTAAATTGATGAAAATATATATAAATCCGTTATTATTATTTATTCTTGCTTCTAAAAATATATCGAAAAGTTAAAAAGCACAAAATTATCCATAAACTATCTTTTTATTTGAAAATCTAAAACATACGTAGAATATTAATAAATTAATTAAAACAGACACTCGATGTCACTTAATTACGCTCGTGTAAGAACCGCAGTAAACAATAAAGACCCAACCCAGGTCATAGATTAAACGAGCTTAGATAGAAACGTGACAATTTATTTAATTTTCATTTACAGCGTGACTTTCTAAATTTCACGGTACGTTTCGAACTTTATTTAATCCTCCTCAACCTAATTACGAGGTTGTCCCATGTATAATACGTAGAATGTACATAGAATATATACAGTTACAAAGAAACTTCTCTGCAGTAACTAATATCCATAAGGATTAAATTGTTACACAATTGGCATAAAGACCGGAAGGATATGGTGTAGGAGTGTAAGAATGAAATGAACTCAAATAGTATAGGTTATTTAAAAACAATGTCGTTTATTTGAATCGCACAAGACATACACCGTATCTGCTATGTTTACAATTAGGGACCTCTGCGAGGTAAAGCTCGGCCAACGTTTGTCGCAAGCCTCGGCCGGAGTTTACTCGGAGATGCCTGGGTTTTTTTTTATTTTTCGTATTGCCTTAATGTCGATCCTCGGTTAAAAGTGTTCAATGCCAGGTTTAACCCGGTCACATATTCTGTCCCTAGAAACCGAGCTTCGGATTATTTACCCTGGATCAGAAGATTTCCTAAAAATCCAATTTCCCTGCTATTATCGTACTCTTTCGCATCTCTTTTTTCCCCGTAATCGACTCTATGGAAAAAAAAATTCTTCCCTTTGCGCTCTCTCTTTCTCTTATTATAATTATAGGAAATACTTCGTAGTTTTAAATTATATCGACTGCCTAGATACTTTGCTCGACTATACTCCTGATGTTCGTTCTGGGATTATCTTTTAGCATTTTATGTGTTTTACCCTGTAGAAACGTTAGAAACCAACCGGAGGATACGACGGGACAGTCAGATTAATTTATTATTAATACGTCAATTAATCGAGATAACGTGGAGTTCGCGCATTATTATATTTTAGGTAACACATTAAACGCTGTTGCGCGACTGGTGCGAATAAAGCGGAAATTGCCCAGTGGCAATATTCATATCGGATTTACATTACAATTTATTACGACTACAGCGTTTACCGTGTATCTCTCTCTATAGCGTAAGGATATTTTTCCATGTCGCCTAAATTTGTTATTGCCCTCGTCGCATCCCGCCGGTCCGATCGCCCGCCGCGAGATTTGCATTTGACACATGTCACTCCTTTGTTTCGGTGAGGCAGGGGAATTTGGTCCTATGTGGGATAAACGTGAATTAAAAAAAAAAAGGAAGTAGAGTAGGAGGAAGAATTTTCCGAAATCAAAGTACGCGTATTCGTGTATAGTGACGTGCCGCAGAATTTTTATTTCGTCGATTACACACACGGTGCTCGATCAAAAATTTCTCTCGCTCTCTCTCTCTCTCTCTCTCTCTTTCGCTCTCGCTCTCTTTCTCTCTCCATTCATTCCGCGAATTCTCGAAGGGGATTATCATCCCCATATCTCGCTCGATCGTTTTAGATCCAATTTCCGTTCACAATAATTGTGAACAACAAAACACGTCGTTACACAAAAAAAAAAAGAAAAAAAATCATCGTATAACTTATCTTTTTTTTTTTATTACGATCATTAAATAACTTTTCGACGATGCGGCTCTCTTTCTGCTTCCGAATCATCGCTACGGGCAGTGCCATTATTTACAGTATGTTGTATAAACGCGGAGCCTGGCATGTACGTATTTCAGGAATCGATCTAACAAACTTTTAACTAGATAACGAGAGTTTTTTTTTTTATCTAGGGCCGTACACGTCTAACACCGAGAGAACTATCTGATATGAGTTTTTAAAATCGCTTTATGCTTTCTCGCGTTCTCACCATCAACTTCACACATACGCGCAACATTCATCCCCGGAACGAGAAGATAACACGCACAATGAAATCACATAAAGACACGCAATCACATCGATATTCGCATTCTCACGTATCGCGAAGTTATTTTCGTTTTCACCTTATTGCCTATGTATATATATATATATATATATCTCTCTCTCTTTAGGAACAGTTCTCTTCGAAAACGTTTATGTCGACGAGACGTCGTTGAGGAAAACAAAAGGAAGGGTAGAAAGAAAAATTATTTCGCTACTTAAAATGGAACGTAAAAACTTGTAGAACAATCGTCGCGTCGCCCGAAAGCCTCAGTCTTGGACGAGGACGAGAGAAAACGGAAATTCGATTCTGATTGCGCCTCGGTCAGGCCGCGGGACGATTTTCGCTGGATCAATGTTCAGTATCGATCCCGCGAAAGCCGAGCACGGTTCGACACCGTTGCGACAATAAATATAATCAACGAACAAAGCGCGCTGATGATATTCTCGACGTGGCTGCGAGGTGACCGTCGAAGGAGGAATGTTCCCGATTGGAGTACTTTATTCCAAGGATAGAATCGATTAATTTATCGGTTTCGATTACGATCATAACAGTCTTTAGTGAAATGCAGTTTCTACAATTTTTCTAATTTAAACGATTCCTCTACCTCGATGGGCACATCGCGCGATGCAAAATCAGCGGCTTATAAACCTAAACAACTTTGGCATTTCCTTAACCTTTAAAAACATCTGCGATAATAATTTAATATCGGAATAAAATAATGAAAGCGGCGCTTAAACTCACTGCAACCGTAATGATAATAGTGACAAATGTAATAATAATATAATGATAATAATAATAATAGAGCAATAATAGTAATAATGACAATAATAATCATGTTACAAAACAATAATAATGTTAATAATAATAAAGACAATATAATAAGTGTAATAATAATATTAATAAAGGTAATAGAGTCGCCGATAATAGGTATAATTACATTGTACATAGGATCGAGCTAGAATTTATAGGTACTAGCTTCTCTTTTCATCATATATTACTTAAATCGAATATTCTCAATTATCCTATACATATTGATATATGTATATATATAACAGTGGTTCAAATATCGATGTTTTTAAATATGTACATACAGAATCATCGAAGTTGCCAGTTCTCCTTATGTGCTAAGGAAATCGATGCATTTTAAAAAGACGCGTCGGTTCCATTGACGCGTTCTTACGAAGCGACGTCGTGTAATGTACAAAAAGACTGCATTCCAATTTGTCCCTATATAATACACGGCCAGTGCAGATTTTCATAATATTTATATATATATATTACGTTATACAATATGTATATATATATATCTATTATTAAATAAATAATCTTCAAATGCGATAATAAATTTACGAACTATTGTTCGTTATCTTATTTATAATATTTATATTCTTTGTATTTGCATTTCTTTTTATATTTATATATATTTATATATTTATATATATGTATATTTATTCATTTTTTTTATCTGTATGTATATATATGCAGCTTTATATTTATAGTGTCTTTTCCCGTCATTTATAAACTATATTTATAGAGACATATATATATAATTTAAATAGCTGTGTGTGCTGAGACTCGCAAACTGGTAACCATTTGTTTGTTTTCTAGTGGGTTAAACGCGGAGTAGGGTTTCTTGTCGAGTACCTACTTTCTTTATCTGCTGCCTTTTATTTTCGTCATCTGTACATCGCCTTCACGATTGCATTCTCGCGATCGCGCGTGAGGATTCTTTCTTCCTCGAACTCAGTCGAAACTCCAGCTATGCTAGATTTTTCAGTTCTCGATAATTTTTTTTTACTACTTGATGACTCGACCGACCATTTCCAGGCCGTTCGGTCAGAGATGCTCGAGATCGTGCATCGACCTACCACCCCTCCTAATCCCGAGAGGTAATAACCTCGGACATTTCGCGTCAAGAGATCCTTCTGAGGTCGCGCCGTCTCGATAAAATCCGATCTTGCGAGACCCACAGTTGGGTTGTTCGTCTCTTTTTTTCTCGAGGTCCCCGAAGACAAAAGATTCCTTCATCTTCAGTATACCGGATAAGGCGGCCTGTGCGGCCACAACGGCGGGATTGGCGGTAGGCTTCCGTTCCAGGATCAAGTATCCTTACTACTAAGTGAAGAGTCTTCATCCTTGATCACTGGGTACGGAATGTCCAACTTGGGGCCCTGTTGTACCACCACTACGCATTTCCTCATGTGCTTTTCCAACGTGCTCGGCACCGAAAATGGCATTTCACAGAAGCGACATTTATACGTGTCCTTGCCGTGTCGGCCATGGGTCTTCATGTGCCTGGTCAACTTCGAGCTCTGGGCACATGCGTATGAACAGAGCTCGCACTTGTACGGCTTCTCGCCGGTATGCGACCGCCTATGCACCGTTAGATTTGAGCAGTTCTTGAAAACTTTGCCACAATACTCGCAAGTGTCGTTTCGGCCGCTCCGCTCCTTCTTCAGCAGCGGACTTGGCAAGCCCTGGAGCGCTAGAGTGGACGTCGTTGCCTTGCTCGCTTTACGAAACTCATTATTCTCCAGGTAATGCGGACTAGGTAGCCAAAGACCTCCGAAATCTGGCCCTGAAGATCTAGGAAATCCCTGACCAGAAAAAATATTCGGCGTTGTTGAGGAGTTAAAATTCGTGGGCGAGAGAGCGCTTTCCTTCTCCTTGTTATTATTGAGCGTATTAGTGAGGTTGCACGGCGAATCAGTTTTGAGGAAACCGCTGCGATGATTTTCTTGTAATGCTTGTCGATAAGCTTCTGAGTATTGAGCGATGTTGCTCAGACCAAATTTCTCCATGAGATCGCCCACCAAACTGGCCGGCTTCTCCACCCGACAACCACTCTCCTCGCCGTTCTGTCCTTGAGTAGTGCTTAGGTCCTCCGGTGTATTTTCCTCTGCATCCTCCCGCTCATTCTTCTGCTCGTTCTCCTCCATCTCGTCCAGGTCCATGTTTTCATCGCAGCTGGACCCATCGTCCGGCACCGTTTCAACACTGCCTTGCGGACTGGCGGCCGAGTTCAAGTGCTCTTGATGTTCCTTCCTCATGTGTTTCCTTAATTCGGTGAAGCTCGCTACTTCAATGTCGCACACTTCGCATCTCGTCGGTGTACTCTGGCTGTCTTGCGTGCTTTCTTGTTGCTGATATTGCCTTTCTTTGTCCCGATGACTGCGACGATGAACGATCAAGTTTGATTGGAAGCGAAATTTTTTGTCACAGATTTCGCACGTGTACACCGTCTCCGATGAAGAATCATTAATAATTGGCGTGGAGGCTACTGGTGGGCTAGTCTTCTCGCTGTCGGTCGAATTATTATTATTATGATGACCCACTGGGCTTTGACTGTAACAAGGCGGCGAGTTCTCTTTTTGATGACCACTGTGGGTTAAATTCGCGGGGTTGGCTGAGGCCGGACTAGGCGGTTCCACTGACTGTGAATGGGGTTGAGATTGTTGCTGCTGCGATTGTTGTTGCTGTTGTTGCTGCTGCTGCTGTTGCTGCTGCTGTTGAACACTGCTGGCGACAGGGACTGGCGGTACAGATGGTACCGGTGGAGGAGGGGGATTTGTCGTAGGATTACCGCTAGGTGTAGGTGGAGCCGCGCCTAAGGACGGATTAGCGAGGCTCCTTAGGCGCGCTGAGTAAAAATCCAGGTTCGCTTCAAGTGGTGGTGGGTGTGGTTGGCCTGCGAGGCCACGGCCGTGCGACAGTTCGGCCAGGTTCGCCAGGTTCCGGGCATTATTTAGGGAATCCAATGAGCTGCGTACCAGTGGATCCCCCAGATTTAAACCATCCATACCGCGAAGCGGGTCACCCAGGTTTTGCAGATTCCGCGTGGCCGTCTGCAGCTCCTGAAGACCTCTATATCCCGCCAAGGGATTCAAGGTAAGGAAGTCGGGCCTGAACATGGGCGGGAAACTTCGTTCCAAGTGTTGAGGTAGCCTCAAAAAACTATGAAGAGGATCGCCCACCAAGGACGAGGTCTGAAGCTGTTGTCGGCTACCACTACTGCCACTCGTGTTCGTACCGCCGGAAGAGTTCGCTGCCGAGGAACTTCCGGTAGATTTGCCGCTTAAGTTTAGATGATTTGGCGGACTTAAATGATGCGCGTGCGTCGGTGTAGGCGTCGGTGGACTAGGCGCCGGAGTGTTCGACGACGAGTTCGCCGACGAGGAGGAGGAGCAGTAGAGACGGGCACCGTGCATGCTCTGTACATGCTGAAGCAGCTCCCATGCTGAGCACAACCGTCGAGAACATTGCGAGCACTGTAGCCACCTTGGTTCTGAAACAGACAACGATGTTGTGGTGTTAAGACTTAAGTTCATTGTCTCTAAAACAAAACGAATTTTGTTTTAGCATTCGAAAAATTTAAATATATCAAATTCTACAAAGTTTATGAAAACGTTAAAATTTTATGGATTCATCGTTCGTGTATAATTGTAAATTAAATTCTTTCATGTGCTTTCGTGAATGTTCTTTTCATAATTAATATTAATACGATATATATGTATATTACCTTGTAATACTTTTAAAATTTTCCAAAAAATGGAAAAGTTTATGTTAAGATAAAACGTAAAAATCCTCGTAATTCTTTCTATTAAACGTACTCGGTACGTAGTAGTACGATTATTTTAGAAATTGAAGTTTATTTTTGAATGAGAAAATGAGAGAGGGTTGCGTTGACGAGGCTAATATAATTCGACGGGTTATAGCTACGGATAAGATGATTATAAGGCTCTAGATATATCGTAATAATCTGACGACAGGATTTGAAGCTGCACGGTAATTTCGCGAGCATGTGACGACAGCTCGTAAAACCCGCACGTACACATATAACATGTGCGCGTACATGCCTTCGAGCAACGCTATCAATTTTCGAACCACCCTTAATTTCGCGGAATCGGGACTGAGATCGGACTTCGACCGATTGAATTCGGAATTCAAACGGCGCGTCTGTGTCAAATTGCGGTTCGGGCCGGCGAGTTGCGGGGGCTTAAAAATAATATCCTCGTCGAGAGACGGTTGTCGGGGAGCGCGGGAGAGGATCGTTGGGCCAACGGGGGTCGGTTACCACGGCATGCGGCTGAAACTGACCCTTAACGACTTCTCGACCCTCCTTCCCTATGGCGCGCGCGGAAGCTTATGATGCGGGAGGGACGGGTTTTGAATTTCAATGTTTTTAATCCGGAATATCAGATTTTCGGCCATTTTTCACACCCCGCTTAGCACAGTAGACGCCCGTCGCGCGAATCTGAGGGCTTTTATTAATTCGACGTCGCCTTGACGGTAGGAATGAGAGAGGATTGTTGAAAAAGGGAGAGAAAGGCCAAGGATGCACGCACCATGTGCTTAAGGGCGACCCTCACTTTGCGAGTAAAAGCACCGTGGAACATTACCCGGACAGCATATTCTCTCGAATCATAATACCGGACGTCAGGGATTGCAGGAGAAGATTTACATCTTAAGAAACACTACGAAATCCCTTAAAATATTAATTAATCATTTTTATGAAAATACTTTCATGCGCGTGCGTATAATGTATTATTTCTTTTTTTATTTAATTCTTCCCTTTTTTTCAAAATTTTGTTTAAATAAAATATGTATTTTTTTTGGATACGTGGATGTCTCTGAACAGAAACAATTTTTTAATGCAAGTACAATTTTTTACAGAATAAAGTACGACTTATTCAGCCGTCTTAGTACCAAAGGAACCTTTTGGCTGCGAAACTTTCCTCAAACTACCACGAATTTCTTTCTCTTTTAATTTGGCAAAATCAGACCTGTCGAATTTGAGAATGCGAGCGTCTCGCACAGACAAATAAATACGCACGCGACATTATTCAGGAAGAAACTTCTTAGACGAGATAAATACGAGCGCGTTGTAGTGGGCAGGGGTATACTTCCTCTTGTAAGAGATTAAAAAGTTCGGGACTTGTCTCCTCTCCTCCCCATTGTACCTCACTGTCTCGCAGTACTTGGACGACGGGAGGGAAAGTCAGCCGGAGACAAAAGGCTGGAGTAAAATAAAGTGGTCCTAATTAAATGGCCGTTCGAGATACGAAAAGATCTTTGTTAGAAATAAAGCTCCGAGATCGTTTTAAAGCTGAAGGGTCGCCAGACTGAACCATCCTTTTTGTGTATCATATTAGAAACATTATTTCGATGAACATTATGACAAAAAGTTGTTCTTTTTGGTAGTAAATAATAATATCCACTGATTTATTCTAAATATATAATAATCTTCAAAATAGTAAATTATGTAGAAGATCTACGAGTCAACGATATTGTTTAAAATTATAAACATTTTAAACATTATTTGTATTTTAAATATTAAACAATATTATTGGCTCGTAGCTTTTCTAATTTATTTTGAATTTTATTCTCATTGAGAGCCATATTATTATTTTATGTATAATAATCTATTTAACCGATATGATACGAATGTAAATATATTTTTAATGAGATTTCAGAATTTTATTTCCTCACTTTTGTACGATTATAATTTTACATTGACGTGAAATTACTCAGAACAGTTCGTAGAAGTGGCATCTCTTTTAAGAGATCAGCCCGATGAGCAGGATGCGAAGACAATGAATCTTAAATAAAATTAGGAACAACTCGTCGCGCGCGTCAACGGGTAAATGATAGTTTATCTCGCGACAATACACAATAGAACACATTTCGTTGTATATAACAAGGTGCTAAGTAGAATAACGAGCCCGACAGTGGGCGAGAGACTTTTCTTCCTCGCCTTGCTGACCTTTCACCAGGATTACGCTTGCAGCGTTTACGCGTCACAGCAAGCATGGAATGAAAGACACTCGTTGCAATCTCATCTCATTGACGCGCGTGATTTTTTGATTGACAGAAAGAACGTGGAGAAAGTCGCAGAGAAACAAGGCACAAAGATCGCAAATGAATAGGCTAGATATCCTCAACGATTTCCTGATTTACTAAGAACTTTGTTCAAGAAGAAAAGCATGTATTAAAAAATGAACTATTTTAATTTTTTTTTTGTGTAATCGTATTTCTAGCAACTTCAACTTTAATACCTCAACTTTTTGTTCTCAAAGAAATGGGCTCCACTTTATCGCAAAAATTGTACAATTAAACTGTACTTTTGTAGAAGTTTCATAAAAAAAAACTGTTACTTTTTAATTGACGTTTCAATTCTCAATTCAATTTCCTTTCAAAAAACATTTGTTATGCTTAGATATAATATTATTTATTTACATACTTTTAGATAGGCAATAATATTTGTAAGTTGTTAATATTAAATACATTAAATATTTTTATAATTTAATAAAAACTAATATTCTGAAAATATTAAATTTATAAGAATCTAAAATTTTATGAAATCGTGGCATTTTTTAAATAGCCTTTCCTTTTTCAAAATTTGTTTGCTATAATTCTCAGTTCAAATTAAACATAAAAGAATACGGAAATTGCGTACATACATATGTCAAGGAAAAGACTGTCGTTCGAAATGGGTAAAAACTTTTCAGACTTCGAAATTTTCTCAAGTCGTCTTCAGTTTGATTCTTTGACGGAAGGAACGTGAAATACAAATTGGTATGAAGTTTTGGTTCCGGATAAAAATTAAAACATATGTGAGAGAGAGAGAGAGAGAGAGGAAAAATCATAAAAGAGAATGAGGACAAGACGATCGGGTCATCCTGAAACAGGCGTCAGAACCAAATGGTAAAGTGCGAAAATTCGGTGTATTGTTTTATTCGAGTATTCACTATATACGCTACTTTTCTTCGCCCTCGTCCTTTTTCTTGAGCGGCCAGGCGGTTCTTTTTTTTCCCTAGAAGTCGAAAATATTGCCGACTTCCCCGGGGAAGGAAGATGCCGACGGGAAGACGAGAGAGATAAGCAAGTGCTTGAGCATAATAAAAGTGTATTGATTCACGACCCAGCGCTTTTCATATGCAAACCTCGCGGGTAGCCATCTGTTAGGATTATTTCTCCAGATTTCATGACCATGTCTATAGGAAATGGCTGGCTAGCCGGTTGTAATTCGGATGCGCGTTATCGCTCGCGGTGATTTTTTATCGGATAAGCACAGAATTTGATATGTTGCACAATCGTCTTGGCGTATCACACAATAGATTAGTGCGTAGTTACAAACTTTTCTTTCAAACAAACTTTACTTGTGTGAAAAATAAAGATAGATGTAATTATGACTTATGAAGTTAAAATAATTATTAAAATTCTCTCTTCAATTTAATATTATATTATAGATTTGGTTACCCTTTAAAGAACACGCGTGAAAGTAAACAGTAGAATAAAATTATTGATCGACGAAAGAGACAGAGAATATGTGCGCATTAAAATACAATTTGCGTACAACTTAAATATTTTTCAAGACACGTATATTCGTGTAGAAAAGTTTAAATGTCGAAATAAGATTGGCGTACACAGAAGGGCCACCAGAATCAAATGAACAATATGTCTGTACATGAGACTCGGCCCTCCGACGATAGTGACCGACCGATTTTCTCCAGAAATTGCCCGACAAATTGGTCTATGCGACGTTTACGGGCAAATCGTTCGGAACACTATTGTTTAAGAACGATTCGAGTCCCGGTCATCCTACGAATACTTCCTTTCAACCCTTTTACGGAAGACTTAACACAAACTCCCTTCTACCAATTTTTCTCAAAATACAATACGTTTCCATAGGCTTTTTAAATTTGTCCCTTTAAAATGTCAAAATACAAATGTAAATTATTTTTTGCAAAATTTAAAATAAATATAAAAGGCTGAATAATTTTTATTCGACAATTAATTAGTTATAATTAAATAAAATAATTGAACGTTAAAATAATCGATATGTAATATAAGCATATTTCGTTTTATCTAAAAAAATATATTTATTTATTTATTTAAAAATATATGTATATATTTGAACTAACAAATACCGATGAAAACATGTAATGGTCAAGCTGGATCTTGGATGCTGCGGTACTTATTAGTTTAAACTCTCATGGTCCACAATAAGATTTGATATTGTTTGTATATATTTGAAATTTGGTATTTAAACTGAATCAAACTATTATAAATCTTGAACGACTCTAGAGTTATAAAATTATATCTTTTCCGCCATATTAATGCTTCAAAATTTTGTACACAAGTTGAAAAAGATCATTTGCGATTACACATATGATCGTAAGTGTTATGCCTAGTTTTGTGCATACGAGCAAATTTTAATCGTGTAAAGGACATTGTATCGTGCTCTAGGAAATCTTTTTGGACAGAACATCTGCCGCTCAATGACGTCATGATATACACACGCATGCACACACAACAACACACATAAAGGCCTTTAATCCGGAATGGCGTGTGACAATATTAAAATATCGATTAGCTAACGTATGCGACGTATGCACTTTGTCGTCGATACAAGGGCTGCACTTAAAAGGGACAACGCACAACGGATTATGTCCACGTGGATAGTTTGCGGGTGATTTTAATCATTTTACTGGACCTATTAATTAAATAACCAGCTGAGATAAATATTATATCGCAGTAACGAGATGTTGTATGTTTAATATATACCAAAAATAATTTTGTAGTGAACAAAGGAATTAAGTAATATAAAAAAATAACAGGATATATGACGTGACCTTTGTTACATCGAATGTCAAATACACTTCAAAGAAATTCAGATAAGTTATGTCAAAACTACGAATTAAAGTTATCTAACTTCTCTTTCGTAATTTAAATATACATATACAATTCTAATAAAATGTAATCAATTATCAAAACAAACATATATTGCATCATTAAAATATAAAAGATCGCATATTATTGCCAATAATATATATCCGCCAATAATATCATGTAACCCTAGCATGCAGATTTTTTCCAGTGAATTTTTATTTACGACCTGTTCAACCTACCGCAGAGTGTCGCGCGACAAAGAACCAAAGCTGTTAAAATCATGAATATGTCGACCGGTACGTTTCCAGCCTCTAAACGAATATTCGAATGGTCGCGCAACATACTCCTTGTGGTCACTACCATTTCGCGATAGGATTGGTCAGACTGCTCTTCACGAGCCTTTATGTCCTCCGTTACTCAGTTTGTCCGTTCCAACCGCAAACCTTGCGAATGGACCACTCGCTATTAACCCTTTCAGAGAGGGCTGAATCTCAATTTATTAAAAGAGTTTATTATTCGAGTTTTTCATGATGACTTAACACAAGAAGAACATGTTCCTAAAGCGAGACAACAACAACAGAGAATGTATAAAATTGAATTTTTATATGTCATAAATACAATCAAATGTATTTGTAATTACGAGTATACGTTTAATCTGAAAAAATTGAGAGTAATACAAACGAAACATAAAAACGCATAAGAATGTTGGAAGAACTGGAGCGAAATCTAATATTATCCATCTCTCATCGAGAGAGATCTAAGAGATCTGCCTTTGCAGGTACTTCGATTTTTCTGTAATACAGTATACCACCGAGAGAAAGAGGAAAACGCGGATGACGGACTCGTTTTACGACACAAGGATGTAAGGAAAAAAAATTAATCAAAAAGCCACTCGACCTGGTAATTTAAACGCGTCGTAGCGTGTTGAAGTCGTGTATATTGAACTTCTGAGCTTTGTAAGCTTTGATGACGTTCTTCCTCTTTCTCTCTCTCTCGTTCTCGCGAGCTTTCTTTTACACGGAACGCGCGAGGCAAGAGCAAAGGAAGCGAGAAAAGCAGCTATTGGTAAAGAAGAAAGAAGGTAAAGTACGAACTGAAGTAGTCGAAACGGGAATAAACTTCTCAAAGAACCCGACATATTGATGACACACGTTGATTTTTATATTAGCACGCACTCATGTATCATTCTTTTCATTCCATCGACAAAAAATATTTGTAAAATGCACGTGATTAAATTTTTTACATAATATATATATTATTTACATTATCAAAATAAAGCAAAAATGAAATAACGGACGGGCATGAAATAAAGTAGGCTGGTTCCGGCGATTCGCGTGATATATAGCCGAAAAAGTTTCTGACGCCAGTTTTTAGGCGTATCGCTCGCACACCGTTCTTGTCGACTTCCTTCCGCGAGAACGGAGGAAACGGAAGGATGAAGGACGAGAAAGTTGCAGGATCCCGAAACCCCGAGCGACAGCCAATTCGCAAGCAATTCTCCGCTCACCTCGGGCGGTCCGGGGAGTCGTCGACTTTGCTAGGAAGGAAAGGATGGCGAGAGAAACGCGGGAGGGTCGGAAAGGAACCATAAAGCTGCCAGAGAAAAACCTCACCCACGGACGAGAATTAATATTCTCAGACAAACGTGACAGATAGATCAAATCTGCATCTCACCGGGAGCGCTGGTTGGTGTCAATTTCGACGGATTATCGCTCCTTTTTCGTCGCCTTCCTCCTATACTCTTCAGCCTTCCCTCCGAACTTATTTCGTCCGTCACGGTTCTTCAACTCATTCTTTTGCGCGATGCTCTCTCTGTTCTCTATTTCCGCACATAACTGAATTTTTCCCGAAATCACGAATTCTTTAAAATGTGAATCTTCTTTGAACTCAATTAGATGAAAATGAAAAAAAAAAAAAATACATTTCTAGAAAGTATTTTCTACTTTAAAAAAAAATTGAATCGTATTACTGTCATTTTTTGTGTGTGTCTCATAGAAAAAAAAAAGGAAAATAATAAAAATATCAGAATTATTGGAAAAGGGAATTATACCGGTTTAAGCATCGAGGGTCCTGGCACATCCTGTCAATGTCACCCCACGTGTGTGTATCTGATACGCATTTTGCTTTACCTGTTCGTACGCAACGCTCGAGACTTGATCATCTAACATACACCGGCACAGCTCACGTCCGCCCATATGGGCACGCTTTCGCGTGGACGGCTCGTGCGGACCACGTGGCCGAACAATAGGACGATTCTAATTGGGCTTTTCGACGTAGTTGTCCGGTGGCAAAAAATTCAACAAAAAAGGCGACAAAAGGGGCTTAACCGGCGAGCGGCGGGATGAGCACGGACGAGGAAGATTCTTATGATCGTGGACCAGTTCGGAAAGGGTTAAACTCTCTATCTCGCTGCTGGAACGTGTAGCTAGCGAAAGGGGTTTGGGGCGAATGCCACAGAGCGTGATGAAACTTTAAAGAGACACCGGTGTGCAGCCACCGACATGCTGATCCTCGGGAGATACAATCCGCAAATTTTAGCCGCCCTCGTTTCTCGAAGCGATACAAATTTATACATATATATATATATATATGTATATTTTTTAGTGGACTCAGGTTCTTCGTTGCAAATAGAAGCAACGAACGATTTAAATAATATTTATGAGATCAATTTTTACTTGTATTATTCAAGAGATGAATTCACATATGCGAATAATACAATTTTACGAAAATAAAATTTTTTATTTATTTAAGAAAGTGAACTTGTTGCTAATATTTTTTAACTGTTGACATTTTTGGGATATTATTCGTAAAGAAAATTTTTCTCGTATACGATCATAAAAATGATTTAACTGCGAAGAAAAATAAAAAATACTAATTTTGGTTTAGAGAACGAAGGCCATTCTACATTGTAAATTCATTACGTTTGGTTTGCACAATTAAACATTGCATAAGAATGTCAAAGAAGAAATATTTCATTCATCGAGAACGTCGCAAATATGAGATCACATCATATAGACTCTTTAAATTAAAGAGCAAAAAATTCGTTTTTAGAATTATTTTATTGTTGCAAAATCAATATATCAATAATAGTTATTTTATTCGTTAAAAAATAAAAGATAAAAGTTTATCTGATAAATTTATATAAAAATGAAGATAGAGAATTATAATATAATAATATATTTTTATAGATCTGGATTTATTTTAAATAATACAATAGTTTTATACGAATAAAATATATTATTCTTTTTTCGAAATTCTTCTGTCTCTTTTTTTTTTATAGTAGTACAATCATTGTACAAACACATGTACAATTGAAATTTTCAAATTGAAAACACAAAAGCTAAGGCAATTTTTCAACTTCGTTCCGATGCTACATAAAAAAAAAACCACGAAGAAGATAACGTAGTACTTTCGTATCCAGGATGTCGCGTCGCCGAATGAGAACGCTCGCGCGTTAAACCCTTCGACATACGACAATGTACCGCTCGACAAAAAGGGGTCAAAGGTGGGGCGGGAGAGGAGGCATGAGGGGCAGGTTCACCCCAATCCCCGAGCGGGCGGTTTAAATTCAAAAATCGAATCCACTGATCCATTGTTCGTGTCCGTTCGGCCAGGTTCGACATCACATGGCAGCCCCCTATAACTGTACTTTAAAACACCCTCTTCCACCCTTTTCGAGCAAACCAACAATTCGCCAAACCAGAAAGATTTCGAAATATATTATAGTTTCCTCGATGCACACTTACCACGATAGGAAATTCGTGACATATTTTCTCGTTTAGACCGTTGCCAAATTCAGAATCTATGATATAAAAGCCGAACGCGAAATTGGGGATTGGAACTTTGAATTATTTCATGACTGAATCTCACGTTGCACATTTAATTTCACAACACAATATAAATTTACTGATTGGTTCTAATAATAAAACACTTCAACAATGATTTATTACTTGAAATGAAATACGTCTAATAAAAAATAATCCAGAGAAAGAGAAGCAGAAATTTACCAGAATTGACTGTGTTCGTGTCGGCGTCCACGGACTCGGTCTTCTGCTTCTTCGGAAGATCTTCTTTGTCCTCATCCGGTGCTTCCGTCCGTCTTTTTGGCGTCGAGCTGGCGCTTGCCTTCAGGTCGATCGGACTTCCGGTATCCGGTCCCGGACCCTGAGGCGTTGGCGGACTCTCCAGTCGGCCACTCCTCTTGTTGATGGGCGCAGAGATGCTGGGTACCGAGTTCAACTTCGAGTCCGGATCGGCAGTCTTCAGGGTGAGGGCGTCCTCCGGATCGGAATCCTCCGGCGCAGCCGTCGCCGGTGGACTGTGGCAACCCTGGAGGGTGCTCCGACAATGATTGACCTTGTGTTCGATGAACCGGACAATCTCTCCGAGGGGGTAGGACGCCCTGCAGCCCCCGCATTGGACGGTGTCTGGGGACGTAGTACTTTGCGAGGTTTCCGCTGTAACAGAGAGAGATACATCTCGTTTAGATGGAATTTTTATTAAGCAGTTGGCGAGTTAGTACGTAATTATAACTCTTTAAATTCTTTGAAATCTCACTCTAAAGAATGAAAATTGAAGCAATCTCGAAAGAAGTAAGCTTTCATTCTTTAGAGTGAGATTCGCTTTGAAGGTTTTAGAGAGAAAGATATACATAGCTTCGAATTTGCTACACTTTTATTTTGTTTAATTCTATTTAATTATATAACTTTTTATATATTTGATTATTATTTTTGTGATAGTAATGTGAACTCTTTTTGAATTATTCATTGATAATGACATCATAAAAATATGAAGTAATCGAAATATTGATTTTTGAAAATAGGACTTTAGCTTTCTGTGTTTGCAAAAGAATATAATAATATTTCTATCGCTGTGTTGTTTATTTGAAATAATTTTCTCTATTTTAATAACATAAAATTACGTTATTAAAATTATGTAAAATTACATGGTGCATAATATTGAATTCTATAATATTATATAATAAACAACACATTAATGCAATTGTGTGGCAAAAAAAGAAACCCAATTATCGTTTCCCGACTTTGACTACGAATAGTGAAAGCAGTATTACTATCGATATGTACATGTTATAGATGCCATTATATAACCAAGTGTAGACATATGTCTTGCGCATTATTCACAGCGAGGCATTAATCATTACGATTTACGATACCTATTAACTGACTGCAGCCATAATCCCGTGATGAGATATCAAAACGAACGATTCGATGAGCATTTCGTTTCGCCGGGAGCCGTAAAACTTATATGTGTATAGATATGCGCGTGTGTATGATAGCGACTAATTGAATTAAGGGAATTAAAATTAGACATCATGTTTATTTTAATGAAAATTGAATAACGAGTTTGAAAACGTTTTCTATGACAGGCTTTGCTTTTCATTTAGAAAAAAGTAAAAATATCAATATAACAGAGAAAGAACGAGTTTACTCAAGTACGTAAAAATTTAATTAGATCGGAATCTGAAAAAAAAGTTTTGTTGTATCATTAAAATAATTATACAGGATACTCAAATTATTTGCAAAATATCAAGATATTAAAATATTTTGCAGCATTGTCATCAACGCTTAAGCGTTCTATATAATTATTTTGATGGTCCAACAAAATTATTTTCAAATTTGATTTAGCATCCAGCTAAATTTTTACATACTTGAACCAAAACCATTCTTTCCATCCATATGTACTGCATAAGAAAATAAAGGGATTCTTTTGTCTCTCCTGTAAAATTTCGATTTCGAATTAAAGTTTCCTTTTTTTTTTATTTTCATGATTCAATCATTTCCTTTTGACGATAAAATAGACCGCAGGCGGTATTCGCCTAATCTAGACACGAACGAACTTTCCTCGTAACAAACAGGACTAATTTCCTCTTACGCAACCGTTATAATTCACCGTCGTCCAAGGGGCAAAGGGTCCGAGGTCAGCCGCAGACGTAACAATTCACTTTTGAGTGTCCTTCAAGAGAAACTACACCAGAACTCCTCGCGACGTCTTATATCCTTTCTCTCATATGTTTCGCGCATTAACATAGAGATTGGCAGGAGTTTCATACATCGATCTCTCCCTCGTCGAGTTGAGTGTCCGTATCTATCCGAATAGGGACGCGGCAAGCTCGCGACGAAACAAGAAAAACTCTCCACCGTCTTGGCAGTCGTTTTCTCTGCTTCCCTCCCCACCCCACCCCACCCCTCCCTCCCCTTCATTCCCGTTTCGCCTTTCGAGTTTCTCCCTTTGTCTCCGTTTTTGTTACGTATCTTCGTCTCACTTTCGTCATGGCGCTTCTCAAGGGATCTTCGCTCCTCTTTTTCGCGCGCTTCTTTTTGCCTTTACACCAACCCCTGTTTGTTTACCCCTAGTAGTTACTGGTGTCTCCTTCTTCGTTTCTCGCTTTCTGTCGATGCGCAACGGCGTTCGATTCTTTCTGGGCGGAGCCCGCTTGACCACTGACCAGGGCGCAAACTCGAGCACGCTTCAACCCTTTAGGATTACATCTTGATCGGTGGGTGGAACTTGAATTACAGTCAGCTTTCAGTAAATTGTAACTATTTTACATATCTTTAATTATTCTTTACTTATTTTTTACTTGTTTCTTTTTTTACGTATAAAATGCTTAGGTTAATTGTTGAACTTATGTATATCGGGACAACATTTTTATAATATAATCGTATGAATTTTTAAATATGTTTAATAATGTGAGTACACAAGTCTCTAAGAGATCTTTGATATTGTGTTTTGCGTGCATGCATCATCAAACATATGAGAATTTATTATGAATACAAAAATTATCCGATCAATCATATATTTATAAATTCTCTCAACATTCGCAAAAACTGATAATATTTCCTACCGTAAAATCATCGCAGCTTAAACGATAAATACATCTCGGCAATATTCCATAACAATTCGTCGATATCACATTTCGATGTATCTTCTCGACAAGAAGCCAAGAACGAGGTTATAAAAATATTTTTCCATAGGTCTAAACGTATCGAGAGTTTCCGATAAGAATCAATTTTTCGACCCATTCAAAATCGGTCCGGACGAGCTGTGAAATTTTTTTCGCGGCTGCTATCTGTGACCTCTCGTTTTTCACCGGAAGAATGACGGTAGCAGGAAGCGAGATAAGTTTGCAAAGTCTCAGTGTGTCGAGACAGTCGAGACTCGTGTTCGAACGAGACAATTGCGCCTCGGCGACGTCCCGCATTCTTCGTAGGAACGCGAGATTTTAATCGCGTTTGTCCGAGATCGTCGTTGACAATCGAACGCGAAAGAAAGGAGGGAGCGAAATAACGATGGTAAAAATCCGATAAAATTTTCGATAAAAACCCCGGAGGTAAGGCGAGGCGACGTCTGGCTTGTGGTTCTGTTGCCGGTGGAAAAAAAGGAAATCGGTCGAGTTGGATACGACGACCGAAGAGAGGTTTAGCGAGAGCGAAAGGAAGGAACGGTGAGTCGCCTGAATGGACGGGCCTCTCGGATCCGTTATTCGCCTACGATTCAAAAGCGCTCGGTTAGAAACAAGAGACGCGCGACCGGTCGTTAGCGACAATGGGCTTTTGTTTTTTCGGGGGCAGATGTTGGACTAAAACTGTCGGTAGCGTAGAGAACCCTCCGCAACCCCAGCGCGAGGACCGGCAGCCTCACGAGCTTAAGGTGAGCGAAGGAGGAAGAACGGAGCAGACACGTGTCTCTTCGCCACTTCATAAATCACCCGCCTATTTATCCGCGTACGTCTTCTGTCATCGTTTAATGTCGTTTTTTACCCGATATGACCGACATTTCGTTTCGTTACATTGCATTTTTAATAGAAAAAATTTTACGCAAATTACTAAATTCTTAATATACATTTTTTTTCTAAGTAAATATTTACTTGCAGTGAATGCATATTTATTCAATACAAAATGATAGTTAAATTAATTTAATGGTTTTTGTATCAAATAAATATATGATTGCATTTAGTTAATGTTTACTTAGAACTACTCAAACATATTTATTAAGATTTAGTTCTTCTTTATTGTGTAGGTATATAAACGTTATATATTGCTCCTTTCTCTAAAAATTATTTTAAAATAGTAATGCATTGAAAACTATACATATATTACTAAGAACATACATATTAATAATGAACAAGCTTGTAACAAATTGTAACTTCTTCACATTGAAATTTTTGGTTGGATGTAAAAAATAAACATCTAAAGAAAAATTTGGTATTGGTATTAAGGATATTTTACATAATTTGTATAGGTCACTAATTTAGAAACATTTTGAAAGAATTTTAAATTGTTATTATATTATATTATAACGACGCAACAAAATTTCATGTGAAAAATAAGAAACAATTTCATTATCAGTTATTATCAGTGTATGGAGATATTAGATTACGTACAATATTTACGGCGCGGTACACATTTCTGATTTTGATGAGGACAATTACTTGCCGCATAAAAATAAACGCGGTTGCATCTGAACGAATCATGTATACTGGAAAGAGGGGAGAGAGGATGTGAATTGCCGAGAAGGAAGATAACGTAAAAATATAATATTGCCCGGCGAATCTAAGTTGGATTGCTTACAAATTGGCCTATACATCTGTAATGTTGCGATCACCAAGCCCGGTGGCCCCTATTGTGGGCGTCCTTGTAATTTCCATCTACGAGTGGGAAGGACGCGTACCAGAATCTCTGCGGGAAATGTTCCGAGGTTATTAGTTTTCCACATTAATTTTCCTTCTTATGTCCTTAGCAAGATACGCCAGATCAGTCGGAGGATCGATCGATTCATCGCGATAGTCGTGTAGAATGCTATCAATCGTCTTTCTTAAACATCCAACGCAGACAAATCCCAATTCTTGATCGAAAATCAATCTAATTTAGATTTTATGATTTGCAATGCCGATCGATGACGTAATCCTTTGAAGATGGATTTAATTCATGATCTTATGAACGTTACGCTATGTACATAATATTATTATATATATTAATTTTTCAAAAACGTAGATCATTTGTCGTAACGTCGAATCGCAGCCTAACATATAATTGCTTATAATTTCACAATAAGACGTTAATTCCTTGCGTTACGTTTGACCGTCGATGGGAACCACGTCTGCTACAATTCACCGTTTTTCCACAAAATTTTCGTTAGAAGGATTCACGCGAGTGCACGTCGCCTGCACACAGAGAAACGAGCGAAGATATCCCGAGGCGGTATCCTTGTTAGGACATCCGTCCTGTCAAAACGTCCAGAGGACACATCGGAGCAATTGAATTACGATCATCCCCAGGGCGAGTTCCGACCGTAACCAATAATTCCATTATCCATTAGTATTGGGTCGCGGCAATTTCCTTCGTCGACCGAGGAGGTATCGGACGCCACCACCGTTGCCGCCGCGACGCGACTTACGTGGCAGCCGCCGATCTCCCAGCGAAATACAGAAACCGATCGGGAAAACGGATAGATTCCCGGCACACGTCCGTATCGACGCGCGCGAGATGGACAGATCCGTGACGCGATCGCAAATATCGTCTTATCCATAATAGAACGTCGTCGCGTCATTTATCGGCGCCTCTGGCACGTCATATTCTCGTAGCTATCTAAAAATGATTTCTCCTCTCGTAATTTACTGTAATCTGATATAATGTAGTGGTACCTGCATTTGACTTTTTCTCATTTAATCTGGAAATTTCTTTCATATCATTTTTCGTAAAAAGTATAAAATACTTTATAGAGAGTGATATGACAAATTCAACACCGAAGAAACATGTATTAAATGCGTTAATAAATATTTATTTAAACAGAGTCAATTAAATATTTACCCAATAAAAAATTATTGTTTTAATTTAATTAGCTTGAACTAACTTTGACCGTTATTGGCTTTCTTCTCCTTGTTTGTTTAATTTAATTGTTAAATATTCATTTAAATTCAATAAATATTTTTTTAGTCGATACTATTCGAACAAATGATTTATTAAACTTTAGAATATTTTTTGCAGTGAAGATATTCCAAATCCAAGCGTGTGAAATCGAAATCTTTAAACATCTCTTCATTACACATGCTCGACGAGTCGTGATAACATTCGGGTGGAACTCTCCAAAATACCGTCCCAAATTATATATCTCCGGTACCTCAGTAGCAAGATCATATATTCACGTAACTTCTTGCAACGCTTCATCGCAGGTTATCTGGTTATATCACCGCTGTATTAATGTCTTGCGCAAATCGCGCCTGATAAGAGATAACATCGCTTGCTTAGAAACTGCCGACTTTGTTCATATCGGCCATAATTACCTTTGTGCGCCATTACTCGTCGTCCTGCGCCGGTTATTACGTTACAACGCGTATCCGTATATTCCTGTCGGGGCCAAATTCACTGTTAGAATCAATCGTGAGGATCGATCGAGCGGTAGGGGATCCGATTGTGTGGAACACGACGCGAAATCGCCGTTCTAGCGGGGCCCTTCGTCCTCGCGAGCGACGCTTTCGTTTAATCTTCGGGGAACGCGGATCGATTCTCATTGCCGTGTACGAGATCTCATTTCGCCCATGTTCGGATGCTGACTGGAGCATCGGGACGTGTACAGGGCCGGCCAAGGGCCCCGACAGGATATCAGAAGAATAGAAAGGACCTACCGGTATGCGCACCGATTGGAGGGGGCAATTTTTATACGAACCCCCACTTTATTTTCTGTTGTCCTCTCCTTCGCGGCCTCTTTCTTTCTCTTCTTTATATCTCTCTACCCTTTCTCTTTCTCTCCGAAAACACCCTTCGTCGTCGAGTTTTTCTCGCGGGGTCGAAGAGTTTTTCGAGTTAACCCCGACATGTTTCACCACCGTACGTTTCGTTCTACTCCGTACAAAGGATCCAAAATGGCGCTTAGTGCGCGGATCGTTTTTTTTTTTTCCTCTCTTACAGGGCCTTTCCACTCTGCCGCATCTCACGTGTGTGTGCACGTCGTGAAAAAACAAGACCAACCAGAAAAACGAATCCGTTTGTGAGCGAGCTAGATTTAAGACAGACCAATGGTAAGATCTAAAGGTCCATCGACCTCGCTCTGACAATTGGATCGATTTTTTTATTTCGCCGTAGGTTTCCTCGAATTTCTTTGGCTACCTTTTTCGATCTAAGAACTTCCCCCTGCTGTATCTTCGATATCACAAACGGTACCTCTAACGGGTTTTCTCTTTTCAAGTGAAATAGAGGTTGAACGTTTTTTTAAGCTGTCGTTGACCTCGCTTTGAAGAGAGTGAGGGTGCGTCAAACTGGATGACCGCAGGTAATTTTCTAAGCGATTTCGAATTATATCTCAAAATTTTTTTTAGATTGTTGATCTCATTTATACTTAGTTTTAAGAATAGTAATATTGAAATAGAGAAAAATAGCTCTCTTATAGTCAGAATAGCATTTAGAATACAATCTATAATTACGTCTTGTAAGAATAACTGTAAGAATATTAAACACACATACAAAATTAAATTAATATATATGCTATTTTATTCTTGCTAATCCCATTCTTGCAGATGGTGTTAAAACTTTATGACTTTAAATTAATTTAAGATACATATTAACAGATATACTTTTATCAATCTCGTAAAAGCGTCCAAGTTTAAATTATTATTGTAACTCCTATATCTGTTAAATACTTCCTTGGATTCAAAATTGTATTCAGATTCATTTCTTTTTGCATCTCTTGCATACCGTCAAATATAAATTATTTACAACAATCATATAATTAATTTCATACTTACGTCCATTTCCACCAATGCAGATTATCTTAATCTCTTTAATCTCGGTTCAATTTACTCTTCGTCTTTTTCTAGTTCTAAAAATGAGAAAAAGATGAACAGTAAGTTAAACCGAGATTGAAGTTAATCTATACATTGGTGGAAACTGGCATTAATCAGTTAAGAATATAAAGGGGATTTAGGGTAATAGTATCGCTACATATTGTGATTTCAAAAACCATTTCCATGATTCACCCCCATAGGAAACTGCTTTTATGTTCAATAAATCGCACAGGATCCTAAACAGTACCCTTCTCGGAAAGTGGAGCGTATCGCCAAGTAGTACCAAAATATCAGCTCGATCTCAAGCCGAGCTATACGAGAATGAGTCCCGAACAAACGGGTGAAATCAGTGACCACCTTGGATATCAGAAAGGCCTCAGGGAGATCGGCAGCCGCTAGAAAACTGCGTTCCACTGTTCCGCGCTCGGCGACCAGACGGTTATGAGAAATATGAAATCTGGTTCTCACGGATTCTGAATGGGGTACAGGCCGTCTCTCTCTCTCGCGCGCGCATAGACGCTCGCCATCGCATTCGCTCCCGCGATCCATCGCTCCACATGCGTATCGTGGGAGGATCTCGAGACCCGCGGGTCGCCCTTTGTGAGCCCGCCAGCAGGACATTGTCCATTGAGAGAACGGGCAAACAGGTCCTAGAGAGAGAGTTGACCTGTCCCTCCCGTCCCTTTTATTCGCGCTTCTTTCAAGAAAAACCCCTTTCCCCGATTTTTCGATCAAAATAAATCATATAGACACGCAGTTATGCGTTCGCGAACATACAGCTGCATTGCTACGTGACATGCGGCTGCTTGGACATCACGCGGACATTCCGTATTCGCGTTTACCTTGTCCCACCGTGCCCCCGCCGTGTTTTCGGAGACTATTTCTCAGGCGTGCATGGCCATGCGTATGGCCTTTAATGCAGCGCGCGATGCGTTTCACCTTTCGTGAGACTCAGCTTCGACGTTTCTCGCATCTTCGTGGACTCCTGGGAAACTTCGTCGTCGTCGCGTATCCAATCGCCGCTGCAATCGTTTTCACAACTGCGCCGCGGCTTTATGGTAGACGTGGGAAGGCGACCGGCGATACGGAACGAAAAAATTCCGCGCAGTTTTGATTTCAAAATTTCGCAAGATTTCATTTGAGCCGACCGATAATGATTAAATTAAAACATGATAATTGAAAAATGAGCGTATTACATGATTGTTATACATTTTAATGTTTTAATTATGCACAAGACGTCTGGAATGATTTGAAATCTCTTTCTTATTAATGTTAATATGAATATAGATAAATTAATGTTACGCAAAATCTGCGTCGGTGGTGACATATATCGTTAAAATCCTGATAGGCCGGCGCTGACATGACACCCCATTCAACTAGGACCGCGGACATGTTTTTCACCCAATGATGATGAAATCACGCACCAGTGGTTCGCTTCCATGTTGGCCCACAGTGCCTAACAATGACGGAAAAACAAACGGCGGGCAACGAGAGCGGCAACGAGAATCGCCAATGAAAACGCGACGAAACGCAAAGCGCAAAGCCGCACCGTGGCTTTGTATTGTCCGGCACCGCGGTTTCACCCTTTTCCTCCCACATCCTCTCTCTCATCTGCTTTCTCTCTCACACTTGCCCGTTAATTAGAAAGTTCTGCGGTAAAGAGACGAAAGAGGGAGGGAGGGGAATAGAGAACGACGGAGGCTGGGGTTTCGTTGTTACATTATTCAAAACGTTCCTCCTCCTCTAACCA
>NW_017275954.1:1012324-1040355 GCF_001594065.2 Cyphomyrmex costatus | reverse complement strand
ACCCCCCCCCCCCCCCTCCCCTCTGCCCCGCGACGAAACTCCGCGTTACGCCACCGCAAAACATCCGAATGCGAACTTTTGACAACGCGCGAAGTGCCGAAGCGTGTCACGCGAAATAATTAACGATCGCGCGAGTTTTCTCGGGCGAGAATTAATGCGCGCGCGTGGCTCGCGGAGCTCGTCGTAATTTTCGAATTGTGCATCTCCGGCGCGTCGCACGGAGATGCCATAGTTGCGAATACGCCATACACCGACACGCCTCGGATTTATGAAGTGCAAATTTATTCGCGGCACTTCGCAACTGTCTAATATTTTGTTTCCCAACTTTCCATGTGTGCCCGCGATTACTAGATCAAAATTAATGTATATTATTTATTTTAACATTGCGAAACGATATTACTTCTTCAGAGAGAGATTATATATATCTGTTAAATGTATATCTGACTTGGGTTCTTTTGTATCGATTTGTTTACACGGAAAGAACAATTTTGCTGAAGCATTTAAAAATTTAACTAGATACGAATCTGAAAATAATTTTGTTGGATCATCAAAATAATTACGTAGGAATCTCAAGCATGACGGACAATGCTGCAAAAAGTTTTCGTTTTAGCAATCAGTTTGAATGTCCTACATTTATTTTGATGGTACAAGACAATTATTTTCGGTACCGTATTTAGTTAAATTGTTAAATACGTTATTAAAACCGTCCTTTCCATGTATTTTTTAACAAAGTAATCTAATTATTGGAATTAACTTTAAAAAATACTTTTTAAAAATATTTTTTAAATTATATGTCAAATCGACATTAAGTTTTGTAGTAAATTTTATTCATGAAAATGTAACTTCGTATTAGAATGGTTACACAGTGCGTAAAATATAACTCAGTAAAATTTATCAACAAAATACTTCAATTATTTAAATTTAAAAAAACGCGCTTTAATAAGATCTTTAAAAATTACAAATTGACAGACATTTCGACTCCGATTAGATCATAACTCAGTAACTTTATCGATTTTTTAAAATAATTGATTAGTGCTAACGGAAAAGACATCATTTGCATCTTGCGTAGCTGACGAATGCAACCATGACGTCGCAACCATTATAATTTCCGCGCGTCCGACAGTGCGTAAGAAACTGTGCGTAAGAAACTGTGACCCCAATCTCGGTTTTTTTTTAATAATAGTAGCCTTGCGTTCGGGGCCTCCTGCGGACCTGTCTCGCAATTGGTCCGGTTCCGCAACAATGGACTCTCCTCGGCCAGTCCTTTACGCTCTCCTTGTCTCGATCGGGCTAAAAATCGAGAACCCTGCCGTGCAATTCTACGTCTGGCAACCAATCGAAAGCCCTCGAGTTTCAAAGCTGACAGTTTTTCCACGTTTTATTCCGCCTTCGAGTCGTCGAGCAATGGCCGGACGTGATTTCTCGCGTCGCCTTTTGTTTCACCGCTTTGCCTCAAGTCTCGTCTTTTTGACCATTACGTCGCTCCTTTATGCCGCCTATTATCGCCTTGTCAAAGCAAATATCCGATCTGACTTGCCGACTCGAAAATCATGTTCGACAGCGTCATTTCCCTTTCCGGTATTCAATGACATACTAAATCTAGATACTATAATTTGTTAATATTTTACGGCGATAAATATATTGTATTTACGTGCTTACAATACAAATGCTTAATATTGATAAAAAATGTTGAAGACCTTGTCTTTTAAACTTGATAATAAGATAAAGCATAGTCAAGATTTTAGAGCGAAGTATTTAAGAATTCGGTCTTAATTCTATATGTAAGTATAATCCCGAAACTTCATTTTATTACGAAAAGCAGAATAATCCGAAACTTATATTCGATGCTGTGTTGTATTAATACTGATTAGCTAAGTAGCTCAATGATTTTCAAGAAAAGACGATTTTGTGCTTATTAGTAATATCACAATTTGCATTAATTTTAATGTATTATAACATATATATGTAAAAAATGTATCAAGGATATGCTTGATAAATATCGACACGAAGTTATATGGTAGACTACACATAAGATTGAGAATCAGTTCTAATGTTGAACAACCCCATTGTATTGTTGTTTCATTATAGCAATCTTACTGCGCGGAAACATTAAGAACGTGGGGACAGTTTCGTAGAAACTCGGCTTCAGACACTTCCTTGGTAAATACGACTTCCTCAAGGTCTCGCCGACACGACCGGGAGGCAACGAACCCACCAGGTATCGAACGCGTACGCCTCGCGTGAAAAGTAATGTTCAAGGACGCGCCATTATGCGAGAGATCTTTTTTCCTCCCTTTTAATTGCATGCTTCCGGTATTCCGGAGCAGTTCCGCGAGTGTTCCCATTAAGAAACGGGAAAGTAGCTCCTCTGGTTGAAGCTTCTGCGGGGCCAATGCTCGCCGTGGGGCCGATGGCGAGAGAGTACAGAGAAAGAGAGAGAGAGAACGCACAACTAGATCCAACCTCGAACCCGACACGACGAGTCCAAGGGAATATCTATAAAAGCATCACGTTCCTCCCTATTCCCCTGAACTTGGTCTCCAACGCGTCGTATTTATAGAATGCTGCGAGACGCCGTGTATACGCACCACGTGGTTTACATACGCGCGCCGGTCGTAGAGGATTAGATTATAACGGGTGGCCACGGAAGGAAATCCACGGATCAGTAACCTAAGAGAGCTTGCACATGCTTTCACACACAATATAAATTATCCCTCTGTTTAATTTTGCTTTTTAAAACTTAGTAAATCGTAGCTCCTTCTAGCTGTAGAGCATATATGTAAATACTTGTAAATACTTCTCAAATTTCTCTTTATAATCTTACATTTGGAGAGTGCCTCATTAATTTACTTTTATTTGTCAACTAAAGTAAAAGATAAAACGCTATAAAAAATAATTGTTCTTATAATTAGTTCTCAAAATACTCTTCTTAACAAACAATACGTGACACGGTTTTGTAGAGAGACAATAAACAATACCGTGGAGAAGTAACTATGTTCATGCGATGATGGAGTCGAGGAAAAACAGAGATATAGCGATCTTAATTAGATTTGTCTCACGGATTCACTTGTGAACCGGTCAGATCAGATTGCTTCACGGAGGGAGATGCGCGGAAGTGACCCTTGTCTGGTGACCTACGAGGTGTCTCGTCGGTGATTATCCGGAAAGGGGACCGGCCACCTTGTACTTCCTAAGTGGAAGGAGGCGCTTCGTAGTGACCCTTGGTCAGGTAGCCGATGGAGAGTCGGTCCATCCCCTCTTCCTGCTTGCCGACAAGTGAACGGCCGACAAAGCGTATAATAATACGAGCAGATTATCGTCTCGAAAGGTGTTCACACCTCGGGAGGAGGGTCTCTCGGACAATAGTGGACAATGGACCGGGAAACCGACACCGCAAACAACATAAATTTTCCTCGCAGCACCTCCTCGTCGTATGGACAGTCTCGACTTACCGACGGACACCTCCGTGCCCTTCTTTTTTTTTTTTTTTTACAAGTGCAATTCGATGCTGTCCCAATGCTTTTCTTCGGGGCGATCGTCTTTCCCCGCGGCAAGATCAGCTGGCCACCATGGACGCGCGCTTGTAAATCCATTATTTTGAATAAAAGTCGAAAAACGACCCGATCCTCTTCAAAGTCTATTCTATCCTCTATAGAATCGTTATTTGAGGGGACAAAATATTTTCGCTTGTGACGACGTTAAGACGATGAACGGGGATTTATCTGCGACGCATAATCGCAAATTATTTCTCCCTCTTTTCTCGACCTTCTAAATATTTAATCTCTATAATGGTACACTTTCCGTTCCAACGAATTCTCAGTAAAAGTTGAAATCAACGTTACGGATTTCCTGGATACTTCGCTTATCGCCATTCTTTAATTGTCGGCCGAATTTCCAAGTTACAGTTCTTCTTATTTTGCTCAATATGGATATGGAAAAGGGTAATTTCTCAAAAAACTTAATGCCGGTCTATGACGGATCTCAGATTTATCAGTTTCACAAGGTATCGATCGTATCATTACGTTCATCATTCCGTTTATCATTTATATCCGCATTTATCGTGAGAATACGACCATTCGCGCACGGTTTCGCGATCTTAACCCCTTTCTAAGAGTGGGTGTACCACGAAGGCCAATAAGTCGTGTCGACGAGTCTCGCGAACGAACCAGACGACATCGTATTTCAGCCGAAATTGCCCACCAGCAGATTGGATGGACGATATACAGCCCCGTTGTTGCCGAGTTCGGCGAAGACGTGGAGAAACTGTATCGACGTCGTCTGTCCTGGCGGTAGGATCAGGAGGATTGAAGGAGTCCGATGAGTAATTAATGCCTGTCCCATGTAGTCTGCCCCATTTTCCCCTGTAGATAACTATGTTCGATGCTCCGTATCAGAAATTTAGTTTTACGTCCTGCGCTGCTTCATCTCGTCAGTTTCTTTTTGGTATATTTAAATATATGCAATAATTAACGTGGCGCAAACTAGCCGTGCTTTCTCCGTGGAAAATTGAGTAAGGAGCTTTAATAATCTTTGAACACACACTATCATACCTGCTAATTTTAGTGGACCGAATTGACTTGAGCGAAATTCATGAGATATTTAAAATTAATCACCAGCGTTTATTAGTATTTAATTTTATTCAGCTTCTCACTCTTACGCGAATAATTTAAGTTTTTGTATCTTGAAGTGATTTCTTTTTCTTTCTTATTTGCTGTTTGTTTACTCTCTCGCTATCTTTCACTTCATTTTATAATCTACATTATTATTTGAATTTACGCTTTCTTCTTTTGTAATAATAACATGCGGGAAAGTTGCTTCTGGTTTTTTTAGTTAGCTAAAAAAAAAGCTTATCAAAGCAAGTATTAACATTCAGTAGCGAACATCAATACGACATCAGACAGCGATGATAAGTGGTGCCATCTCGATGTCGGTCTCTGAACCGATTGATTTCTCGAATGCATTATTAATTAAAATATATTAATGAGAATATTATTAATTCCGAGTCTCTCACATTAGTCATACGGCGATAAATCAATAATAATGCATCTATTTAATTTTTTTATTAGATCGATGTATGTTATATGCCAATTGAATTATTTGTTCATCAAATATAAGTTTTGAAGATATTAAATATCATCACTAAATAATACTAAAATATTGATAATGCTATCAAGATGTTTTACATGGTTATATGTAACTTTGAATTCAAAATTTGTTTTCTTTTCGAGTAATACATTTATCTCCTACATGCGTTTTCTCCGCAAAGCAAGCTCGCAAGCTTTTTCTTTTAATCAGTGTCACCCCGTGCATGAAAAATCGAAAGTGCCTTCGCCTTACCTGGTCGCGTGCTGGATCCTGATGTTAAGGAGGAGGAAGGGAAAGGACGGAGAAGAGGGATCGTGAGAGGGAGACGAAGGAAAGGGTTCGCCACGCGCCCGACGCCCTAAAGGTTAATCTAGAAAATCAAATCAAAGCGGTTTTTTTGGTCGAGGACTTGCCGGAGACGCGTTGGAAGCAAGAGGAGAGGCTGGATCCGTAAGAGGACGAGAAAGTGACGTGGAGAAAAGAGACACGAGGAGGAGACGAAGGGCTTCCGACGGGCTGCGCATCAAAGACAATATTCAACACGTACGCCGTACGCAAAAGGCGCATATGCCGCGCACGTGCCGGCGGGGGGCAAAGCTTTAGCGCTCTGTTTGCTAAATAACATCCTTGGGAGTACCTCGAGACTAGATACAGGGCGAGCAAGAAACCCTTCTCGCGGGTCAGCGGGTGTAATTGCGCGCTTATTAACCTTTGCCGCGCTTTGCGTTTGCTTATCAACAGAAGAGCTTTACTTTAAATTAACATAATTAATTTTCGTGCATTCTCGAACTCCTGCTGCGTGTCAATAAACTGAATATTGTAGATATACTATATAGTTATCCACATAACTTCTGGATAATTATTTTCATGACAATTACATTTTTAAAAAACAATTTTTGCCTGACGTAAATACAACTAATTTAAGTTTTGACAATTTCTCTGAAAGATAATTAATATGCATCGGTTAGAAGAAAATTACTTCGAAATATATTAACGCTATTCTGCGAAGGTAAATTAAAAATGATTGCGCGATAATCGTCATTCATGACAAACCACAAACGCAGATGGATAAAATCTCGTGTGGCCAGTTCAAGAAACTTAATTCGACGATGAATGACAATGCGGGCTGGACAGTTAATTAATCATTCGGCTTCTAACACTTGAAGACTCATTGCATTGTTGCGATACCTACTACAAACTCTATTGACTGGAAATTATGTGGTTATCATATACGTAGTTAAAAACGAAAGCAGCGAGTGATTTACAGCATTAGATTGCAATCTGGTTATTCAGAATGTCTTGTTATTCAGATTTACAAAAGACTTGTGGTAAAATTATGGTCTTGACATTACCTTGAATTTTAAATCATTACCGTCAGTATTGATTTAAAATTTCATATTTGGGAAAATATGTCTGATATTTTAATGTCGCTGTTTAAAAAATGTATATACAAAAATATATATCATAACAAACTTGTATATTATTACTGCAGAACACAATATATTAAGCATTCATGAAAACTTCTGCAATACATAAACATATTTTTATATTGTTTTTAAAATTAGATTACCGAAGTACAGTAAATTTAATATAATATATTAAGAGAATCTTTATATGAACTATCCTAATTTAACCAGCCATGAAAATTATACTTAAATTCTAAAGCAGATTTTAAAAAGTCCTGTTACAGAACGCAGAAGATTTAACGTTTCTTTTATTTAAAATTATAAATACAGTACTTATAGTACTAATCATACAGATTGAATCAGCCTCAGATTTAAATCCGAAAATTTTCGCCTCGGATTTAAATGACCCATAGTGAAGAGTTAAATCACAAGTTAGTCTTTTATGATACATTAATGAATTTATTCTTAAATATCGTATTATATACATATATAATTTTATATTCTATTTTTTGGCAACTCTTGTGCTACATTTTTTCTTGCGACGGTCGCCGTCAACTTTGCGATAATTCGCAAATGTCGGGTGACCGAAATAACTCGTATATAACACATCTCTTTTGCATCATTGGAAAGTGATTGTATGATAGGATATGATACTTCAACATGTACGGGTAAATACGTGATCTATTTACCGTCGCCTATCTACATATGATACGCATGTAGGAGAGAATATGGGATAGCAGGGAAACGGTTAATCAAGTTGCGAGCACGCAACAAATGCATCATTTTGTGGAAGAGGATAATATCCTGCATTTGCAAACGCGAATTTAAAAGCTAAAAAAAACTCGAGATGAGAACGCGATGGCTCGCCGAAGAGCCGTAAAGTTTGCCGCATTTTCTTCAATTATTATGTAATTATCTTCGTGTATTCAGGAAAATTTTTCTGTTGTCCGATCGATCCATTCGCGATTTGAAATTATAAAAAAAAATGAAGATAGTCTTATTTAAGGTGGCAACTCACCTTAACACGAACGATAGGCGATATCGTTCGCGTTGTCTTCGATTCATCGATATCAAATAAGATATGATAGAATGATGAAGTGATACGAAGCACATCCATCATCATTGTCGCATCTACGTTCATGAGGCAGTCACTTTGTCGTCAACCGTCAGGTAGTTGGCCGAGAAGTAAACAGGACTTTCTTACTTATCGCGGGAAGAACGGGTCTTTCTCGGCATCGTGTTCTTGGAATCAAAATCAGTTCAAATTAAGGAAAAATCAATCTCGATTCCGCCCCAATACATGTCATAAAAAAAAATAGTTATATTAATTTGATTTAAAGGGATCTTTCGACACACTGACACTGTCCATGCATTTCGCTTCAGGTTGGCGGGTATACGCAAACTCGCGAATTCGCGATCTTGTTCAATGGGATGTTGTCATCCTTCTCCTCCTAATCGCGACGATCGATCGTGTGCCATTATCGGATCTCACCGTCTTAGAAACCCATGGCGTTACGTTGGTCGTCGTCACTCGCGAATCGACATGGCCCATTGTTCTATCGATCGCTACCCTGTGACGAAGGCTAACTAATAAGAATAAGGGGATAATCGGTGCCGCAGAAATATTCCGGTATCTTTTCGCGGCGGCGTCATCGCGCGAACTAAAGAATATCGCAGTTGTAATTAAGAAAACGGAGCCGCCGCCGCCGCCGCCGCCGCTGCCGTCGCCGGCGTCGCCGCCGTTCCGTGGAGACGAGGGGGTGCCTCGCGGGCGTCGCGGGGGCGGGTGTTGCCAACGGGGGGTAGCAGTCGCGGGGGTGGAAAAGTCTGTGAAAAACGCGCGCATGACAATGCCGCCCTTTCTAGTCCACCCCGCGCCTTCTACCGTTAGCTCCTCTTCCTCCCCCTCCTCCACTTCTACCTCTTGCTTCTCTCCGACTCCTTTTCCACCACCTTCGCCGCCTCCTCTACTCTCCTCGCCTGGTGGGGGCTGTCGCGAACTAATTAAAAATTCAGCCGACGACGAGTTACCCGAAGACGTTGGCCTTCCATCCCTCTTTTCCCTCTTTCGCTCTCGTTCGACCTCTTCTCCCTCTAGTTCATTCACTCACACACACACTTTCTCTTTCTCCTTGTACCTCATCCCTCTCTCCTCTCTCTCTCTCTCTCTCTCTCTCCCCCCCTCGCTCTTTCTCTCTTGTACTTAACTTTCTCGCACTTTTCGTAGCTTTTTTTACCTTCCCTCCGTCGTCAGCCACGCGACCGCCGATCCTTTTCACTTTTTTTCGTTGCACCACGCCACGAGGAACGGCCGCGCGCTTACCTCATCGACAGGTTGCCTTCTTCATCGAGGCTATTCGGGTGCTTTTTCCAAGAAGACGGAGTTAATTATTGGATCACGACCGGGATACCTACTCGATGCGGAAGATTTGTATTATGACTGCCGCATTCAATTCTTTTCTCCAAAAAGCATATCGCTTGCCAAGAAATTAATCGCAAAGGGATCTGATTTTGAAATTCACCGTTCCATACCGCTTTATTTTTATTATACTATGACATAGTCACCGACGACGCATAACGCCAATGAATCGAGACGAATCATGAAATGATTAGGATCGAAGTAGAGCGTGCCGAACTTACGTGACTCGATTGAAAACGATTTACAACGATTCGATCACGGATCGCCGTGGACGGATTTGCAAGCCGCCGATGAACGCCGAGAGTTTCTCGTTACAAATGGCACGGATTTGTCGACGGCGATTAACAACCAGCAGAGAGATTACTTTTGATTTGCTCTCAAAGAAACCTTAAAACGAGTTACGTCGACATAATCGAGTGGATCCGCGAGTAATTATGCTCTTGATTAACGGATGTCTTAATGTACGTTGATACAAAAAATTAATATTAAAAACTTCCGAGAAAAATGCAAAATATCTTAATGTATGAAAAATAGGAAATATCTTGATTTACTATTTCTAATCTATTTTTTTGCTAGTATCAAAAATTTGGCATATACATAGTAAATATAAAACAGAAGTTACATCTAGAATAGAATAAAAAATATATTTGTTTATTGAACTTCTGTTGAAAGAAATCTTTCCTCGAACAAAACATAACAATATTTGTGTTTTGGATTTTCGTATCAGTTGGAATTTTAAAGACCCATTCTTGTGATTTTCTAGGAATTATTGTTCTGTTTTTTTGTTTTAATATAATTACTTCAATTGCTTTTATTTTCTTCTTTTGATTCCTAACTGTTTCAAGTTTTGACTTTTTATATGGAGATACAATTAAATGTATATCATGTAAATTATATGTAAAATTAATTAACGCTGATGAAAATAAGAAAATCTGGGTATTTATTCCTTCAAACATTTATAGATCCTGGTTATTAAAAGCACTCACGAGTTTTGTTTCCAAGTAAAATTGAGATTTAAAAACAAGAATTACACTATTTTTAATCTAATCGCGCAATAATAGGATATATTATCTAATCTAATCGTACTTTAAGCGATGAGGCGGTGTATATATATATACGAAATCAAAATACAGTGATCTTTTTTTTTTAGTATTTTGTAGTAATGATTTTAATAACTCTTCATTGGTTCGCGTTCAACCGCGCGGCACAATAAATACGCTCGTAAACATGATACATGATTTTGAGCGCATTGTCTTCGCAAACGTGACAAATATCATGCATTTAGCGTGTGTCTAATCGCGTGGTTTCGCACAATCACGGCGTGAGCATTTCGCCACGAATATTTCGCTCTCGTGTCAGTTCGAATCCGAAGTGACTCGCGCTGAGTGACCAACGATATCGAACGTGTTATCGTTCTTTAGTATTCTTGCCAAAGATACAGCGGCATGTAAACACGAAAGAAAGAGTTCGCATTAACGGGCAAGCGTGACATTGCATGGAAATGAGATTTTTTTGTTGTCGTCACTCACCTTGCGCGATCCTGACCGCGGGCATTTTGATCCTCATGGTGGCGTTCGCGATCTTCGACTCTGGTCGCGTAGCACTGTCTCTTGAAAAACGAGCCTCAGCTCCGGGGGTCCAGGACGGAAAAGGGGTTGCTGCAGTTGCCGTGTCGTTGGGATCCAAGGACCAGTTGTTACCTTCCGATCTCCTAAATCACATCCGCGGAGACGAGATGAGAAAGGAGGAAGCGACAAGCGCACGTCGGAGGCAGAACAGCAGGACAAAGAATCCGATCCCGATTTCGGCCGTCGTCACGCTTCCGCCCTCCTCCCTCTCACCTCCACCGCGTGTTTTCACCCTCCGCGAGAGGGTCCATCCGATTTTTCCCGGGATATCGAAACACACTGTCCTCACTCTGTCCTTCTGTTTTCTTTTTAGGGACACGCCGCGTCCAGTTCTTTCTATCGCGAATCGCGTTCTCTCTTATGCTATTATTCGATCCGTGTCTGATCACACCTGATCACCGCAACCTGGACACTTCTTCGTCAACTATAAATATCGGTCCTCATGTTCCTCATTGGTCGCATCTTTTCGCGACTGTATCGCGCTTATCGCCGCGATAAATACCCGCGACATGTATGACACCGCGATTCTGCGAACGATAGTATCAGTACCAAGCTGACCGAGTGACTAACTGACCGGAACGATCAGCGCGCACAGGTGCGGGATGACGTTTACGTGCTCGGCCGGCGGGAACGGTGGCACCTCTTCGCCCGGCGGTTGACAGTAGTTCTGTACGTTGACTCGTCACTGACCAATTTCCCTGTGGCACCTGCGAAACCGATGTTGCGCCGACACGCGGCACACGTCCGCAGGCAATTTGATCGCACCAACGCGGTGTTCGTCGCCGTGATCGACAGAGTTCACAGTCACAGTCGATTCCTCGCACAACAAATTTATCTGGAATTGCTTCTCGTTGACCGTTCGCGCTCACTACCGTCACCTTCGAGTCTCGCTGATACGGTATTAAAGTGAATAGAAGAAGGGAAAAAAAAAAGGAAAATATAAACAAGTCCGAAAGCGTCGTGCCGCGAGTGTCCCGGCGTGATGTTTTGCGCGAGTTCGATGAACCGACGGTTCCCAGACGGTCGTCGTCCGGTGGTATCCTTTGACGTCTCTCTCTCTCTCTCTCTCTCTCTCGCTTCGTTTTGTTTTTTTATTTTGAATTGCCGGCAATCGGCGTGGTGCACTCACGGTCCCTGGACCACGCGCGATCACGGTGACGTGACGTCGACGTGCGACGATACCGCGTCCTCGTTGACGTACGACCTCGGCGGGCTGGTGTGGCTGTCTGGTGCAGCGGTCTGGTGGCGACGGCGCGGGTGCTGGATGCCTGATGCCGGCGTGGACCAGAGCGACGACGGTCCAGCATGGGTCGTATCGCCGAGTGGACTGTGCCGGACTGTGCGCGCCTCTAGTCGTGTGCCGTACGGGACCTGGTGTGTGTCGGGCACTGCGCTCGCTTCGGACGCGCTCGGTTCGTCTCGGCGCCGAGGCCGGACACCCCACGCGCTCTCGGGGTAGTTTTCACCCCCCGTGGTGGGGGTAACGCTACCTCTCTCTTTCTCTCGCTCTCCCCCTCCCTACGTCGCGCTCCCTTTCTGCACCTCTCCCCGATTCTTCTCCCTCGCTTTCGCTCTCTCTCCCTTCCATGGTACTCGCGAGCATTCGCGTTGTAACCGCTCGTACACCTACAGATTCGTATACACACACCCGCGCGTTCGTCTCTCCTCGTTTATCGCCTGGGATCTACAGATCCGCTCTCTTCTCTCTTTCCGCTTCTCTCCTCTCGCTCACTAATACCGGCGTCGGTGTGTTTGTCGTCCTTGTCGCGCGGGAGATAACCGCGAAGAGGGAGATCACGTCTTCTCTTGCGAGTATCTCTAACGCGACGGGTAGTAGGGGAAAGGCGCGCTTTTTCCAAAACGCAACCCTTCCATCGCGTCGTGGCGCGAATGCGGCGGATACGATTTTTCCGGCACGTTCCAACGGACGCGAGGGACCAACGATTCTGTATCCGGCGCGAAAAAAATTCGCTGTTGCGTACAGAGAGCTCGGGAAACAAGTGTGAAACTCTGTGTTAAGCTAGTACTTTTTATTAAATTTGATATTTATTTAATTTGCTTTTCGATAGAACAGTGATATTTGACAATTTACTCAATTCTTGCAATTATCTCCAGTATAATATGTTTGATAAACCTTTAATTACGTTACAATTTAGATTTCTAGACTACTTCCAATTTATTTATATATTTTATTTTATGTATAATATATATATATATATTATATATTTTATTTTATTTATATATATTTTTTATTATATATTTTATTTGACAAATACACAGTATTCGTACTTTTATTACTTCTTGTCATTTATTCTACACATATATGTATAGATATATATATATTCATGAATGCAAATGAAAAAATTGTTTGAAAAGAAGAACGCAAGTGTTTATCGCGATTAATGCTGGCCAGACATTTAAGTTTCTGCAGTAATATCCAAACGTATTAATGTTGCTTGGAACGATGCCAAGTTTTCGTTGCTGATCGTTGCCGCACTCGTTACACCCGCAATGAGTTTCTGTAGCAGAATTTTGGCCCGCGTGACAAATTGCTTCAAGTTACTTTTACTAACTACAAAAGACTTTTTCGAAGTTGCAAGCCCAACTGTATCTCATCAAGTTCACGAAAGACAAATTTATTTCAATACTACTGATTCGAAAACTTAATTCTACTATTACATTACATGGCGCAATCGGTATAATATATGCACGAGACGTTAATTAATCTTTCGGTTTAATTAACTTTTTTTTTAAATATATAGTCTATATTTGTGAAACAAAATAAAAACCTGAACAAGATAAAAACGTAAACGGACATAAATATATAATATGATGTAGTAAGAAATTTAGATATTTCGCTATAGAATTTTCGAAATTAGTTTAGTTCTCTCTTGCATTATTAAACCATGTATTGAACGAAGAAAAAAGGTATCTCACATTAACCGACGCGATGGTGCTAAATGCATGAGTCGCAGCCAGATTTACGAACCGATCGTACAAGAAGTGCGATGCACGCTCGTCGTCCCTCGTACTCGCCGTAAACACACGGCGTCGAATCACAGAGAAAGCGGAGAGGAGCACACACAGAAGTACCTGCTCTCTCACATTAATTATTCCGCGACTAAAACCCCTCATTCTACTCTCTTGTGGGATCGATATCCGCGACACGGATCTTTCTACGTCGGGATTACTCGCTGGAGGATCTCGATCCTGCGACCAGGCGAACGGGATAAGATGCGGAACTGCGGTAGGGAGAGAGCAGAGAGAGAGAAGAGGTAGAATGGAAAGAGACGCGAATGTGGCGAAGAACCTCGCATTATCCTGGAGGATACGAGACGTTCATCCGTCTACAAAGAGACACCGCGGTCTCGCGATAGGAAGTTCGAAGTTTCAAAGGAAGCGTGTACAGCAGCGTACGCTTTACGTACGCGGCGCATTCGTATATCTCACGTATTACGTATTATATGCACGACGTCGTGTCTCTCTCATCTCCGGTCCGTAGTGACGGACCGCGCAATAGGATGCGCCCTTTAATTTTCCGCCGGGGGAAAGGCGAGCGATCTCTTTTCTACTTTTCTCGAGTCTCTCGAGCGGCGAGAAGGGGCTGCAGGAGGGGAGAGACGGGCGCCGAAAATGCTTCCCAGGCCTCAGATGCAGCCTGTCTTCGGCCTGTTTCTCGGTGGAGGCGTCTCTAAAGTGACTTCTAACAATCTCCAAAAAATTATCTAGTGCCCTAAGCGTTTCGGGGCCTCCTGGACAATGTTTCATGGATATCTCGACCAGCCCATCGGAGAAAGAACGAGATGTATTTCGAAAAAGACGATAATTTAATTTATTTTTCGATTAACCTCGTGAATTTTGCATTTGACGCTAAATTTAACGGTTTATTGATAACGAAAAAGTATATTAGAATTTTCACGATTAGAAAGAAAGAGTGAGAAAATAAAAATAGTACCGCGACAGCTTAATATTTACATAGAAAGTCTGACTGCAGAAAAAATTCACGCTTTAATTTCATATGAATAATTTGATGAAGTATATTTTTACAATTCTTTTTTAAACGAAAGGAGGTCAGAGATTTCTTCAAACTAAGAATAAATTTCTCTTTTCATCCAGCAATATGGTCATTGCGGTAGTATCGCAATTGCGATACCTAATCAAGCTGATCTCGACGCGTTTAGGACTTATTACTATTACGATATTGCCGAACGTATATATAGTGCAAAAAAACATATGCGATTTCACAATAAAGAGTAATGAATGGATGGCACGCGGATCAGCAGCGCAAGTCTAAACTCGGCGAAGTGTTTCGAAGATTAATCCGCGTTCTTTGCGATGCTTGCATAAACGTTGCGGATTAGCGCTTATTTGAATCTATTATCTTTTCTCCTTCCGTTGAGATCTCTCCATCGATGACTTTGCGATGAATGGTTTTCAGAAGCGATTCGTTATACGCTCGATCATGAGAATTCAATTCGAATATGTTAGATTCGTGACAGGTGCATTTTCAGTCTGATACGTGATGAGATATCGCGTACGAGAGTAATCATATGCAGCAATCTATTTGGTGTATATTAAACGAACACGAGCTGTGTAAGTATGAGCGGTAGAGAGTGTCTCCTTCAGTTTAATTACCTGCACCAGATGAATTAACGAATCCAGATCGCGCGCGAGGAAAGTTTCCGACGTGCAATTTAGCGAGTGCCTTTCGCGCGGCACCGCATCGGAAGGACCGCGCGCATTTATACGATGCGCTCGCGAATTTATATGCGCCGCATCGAGTTTGTATATCTTATTTACGGCAGCGCTAGATAGATAGTATCGCCCATTCGGAATGCATAAGTTATCAAGCGGTTTATTACGGGCACACACGTTAGGATACTCTTTGACTCGTCCTACACTGGTGCAAGAAGAGAAGGAGGATGGGAAGGAGAGGGAGAGAGAGAGAGAGAGAGAGAGAAAGAGAGTGCACTCCAAGTGCACCTCGCACGTATCTCTAGAAAAGGCAGCGATCCGTTGACCCGTGTGAAACTCCCACATTCATTACCGCGGGGCCACTGTATTCCGGACGACCGCAAGTTCATAGAATTTTTCCGCACTCTGTGCCTCTTGACTCATGCGTGTTTCTGCGATTCTTCTTTAGACCACGCAGACAGCGCGGTTCCCCGCCGTTATAAGACGCCTTCTTCTGTAGCCTGCAACGAAATAGGCAAATAGAAAAAAGAATTGACGAAAGCTCAGTTCCGGCAGATAATGAATGCGTGAAGTTTCTCCGACTTTAGAAATAATTCTCAAATATTCAGCTTTCTCCTGTGTCCGTTTCAATTTTTTTATGAGAATATTTTAAATTTTTAATCAGAAATGTGACGTAAACGTTATAAGTAGAAACGTTCTACAAAAATCGTTTGATAATATATAACGACAGCGTTATTAGAAAATTATTAATTAACATCAATTGGATAATTTACATGTTAAATAATATAATATTTAAATAATGTATAATCAATGTTCAAGTTATTCTGGAAAGAGTTCGAAGAATTCTTCAATTAATTGTGTCAAACAATAACATATAAAAAAGTCAACCTACAATTTCAAAGATTAAGAATTTATTATATTTCTGTTCACACATCATTTACGTATCCTCTTAATATTAATTTATTTTTTGCAAAAGAATCATTCGCACTTGAGCTATTATGTTTTCCGGAGCATTCTGTATCGGTTTTGTTGTATGACGACACATGCCCCCGTACATTGGCGCGTTCATCTAGTTAAGTCAAACAATACCAACAGACCGCGATAATGTACTCGTCACGCGCCCGCCGAAGTGTGTCGCCGATACGACCACCGGGTGATCTGTGATAGCACAATGGCATACAGTTGCGAGATGTCGCGTCTTCGCAGCTCAGTTCTTTGCCGCAGCACAACAAATACGACCGTTCCAGTTTCCTCCGTCTTAATCGTTTATACGATAAATATTTCCCGATAGAACAAAAAAGTGTGAAAGTATTTTTATATTTAACAACTTTATCGATTTCTCCTTTTCGTTGGAGAGAGAATTATTCTCGAGTACTCTCAGCCTCTCCCGGTTTGCAATGATCATCACCCAAGCCGCATTTCCGACAGATGCCGACGAACGCATCGAGTTCGACGCGAGTCAAGGGACGCCTCCGTGTCGCAGGACGTTAATTTCGGACACCCGTTACGCAGGGAGACGGAGCCGTCCAAAGGGTGAAAAAACCATGGCTGCGTGGACCGTCTTGGTGACGATGCCCGCGCGTTGTCCTCCTCCCCTCCCCCCTTCTCAGCTCCCCTACTCGTGATCCCTGCCCTAACAACGCATCCTGTTCGGGGTTTTAAAGATTATTTTTACTTCGGGACAAAAAAGATCTGTCTGGCGACTCGGCGACGTGCACATGTGCCTCGCACCAACGACGACAACGACCACGACGACGACGACGACGACCACGACGACGACGACCAAGACGACGACGAGGAGGAGGTCCAATGGTTTCGGCCGCGCTCTCGTTGCCCACGTCCAGCTCTTCGTGGGAGTTTATCGTTCCCTCTCTGTTCCCCGCGGCTCACTCCTCGGCTTCCCTTGATGCCACCACGAAAGAGGGGTCCGGAGATAAAAGCAAAGCGATCCCTAAAACGACTGCGCGCCGGCGTTGGTATCGGTGACCAACCAGAGATGGTCAAGAGGTCACCCGAAACTATACTACGAACTCGATACTCTCTGAACTGTCTTAAAAAAATTTTATTACATTTTGCGGGACCTATTATAAGTAATAATTACGTAACTTTTATAAATGACATAAATTATTCTAATACTTTATTGAAACAAGTACTTTATATTATTGCAAAACATTTAACTACTTTTTTTTTATCGTTCAATCGTATGGTATTTATTTTTTATTTTATTTGGACGTAATTTAAAACAGAAAGCAGTTGTTATACAGTATTAGCAATTTTGTTTATTATACAATTTACAACACTTACGTCTAAGTATATCAAATATGTCTTTTTTGTCTCTCTGATGACCAGAATTTATTCTGAAAGAAGCAATTGACCACGCAAACGCGCGATCTATTCGTGGCTACGCCATTGCGGCATGTGTGTTGTACTCGAGAAGAGACAGTTACCAAATATAACCGGAGGACGGACCCCTTGCCAAGGGTGTTTAGAAGTTTTGGACCTTCCTTGTCGCAAGGGTTGGCCCCGGTCTTTCGTGCACGCGGGAACGGCGCGGCCCATTTTTCCCGGAAAGTCCCCATCGGCACGTACGCACGTGAAATCGGCCACCCTGCACGTCTTATCGTTTTTCTCCTCCCGGCCGCGAGATATTTCTGGAAGAGCCCTCGTAACCGGATATGCCTCGACTAGCCGCCAAGCAAATTTTTGACAATCGTCAACGGCGCCGCGCTGCACCATCGAAACTCGCGCGAACTTTGGAGGTCGTCGAACCAATCGCTAATCTCGATACATCCTACCGATCATTCTGCATTGCTCTACACAGCATATAGTTGATCTTATAACATACTCCAATTATCTTTTTTAAAAAAGTAATACGATAAAATATTCTACTAATATTCAAAATATCTTAAGAATGTGAACTATATATCTAAATATTTTAATCGTGAAAATATATGCACACATACATAATTTTTAAAAAATGACATTAAAAAATTGACATGTCGAAAAACTGTGAGAAAAGTATTATACGTGCGCATGCATTTATTTCCTTGAATTTTTATCTCTTTGATAAGAGATTGGCTGTATGGTGAAAAGCTTTGGATCGATATGTATCGGTATGTGCACATCGACGATGCCTGTCCGATCATCGCGGATGATTAACGTCGCGCAGAATTTCGCATTCTCATGGGATACCTTTCCGCGCCCGAGGACAGGACGGTCGCCATCGATGATTTAACGGTGCACTAAATCAGGACAGCAGAAAACAACGGAACCAAAGAAAAGGAGTGAGAGAAAAAGATAGAAAGAGGAAGAAAGAAAGATTACACGAGAAAAAGGATCTATTTATTATTTTAGACCGAACAGTGTCAGAACATAAATACCTATAAATAGAATATACATAAAAAAATAATAATCTATGTATATGCATAAAATATATATTATATGATATATAATTATAACAATATACGTAATGTGAATGAAGAAATAATAAATTATTTTAATTTAATGGATTTTTTCTAAAATTTCCGTAGAATGTGACATTATAATACTTTTATAGGTTATTTAAAAAGAGAGATATTGTTGATTAATCTAAATCTTCATTTCTAATATACAAATTTCTTGACATAAATTTTGGTTCATATCACCATTGGTATTATATGTGTGCTTCGTTGAATTTGCATTATAATCACCTGCAAGACGAATTATAATTATCTGTAAGATCGCTGAACTCAGATCTCAAAATTTTAATTTAACTTCCAGCGTAATCTAATTTCCGTCACTACAGATGGCTAAGTGGGTCACGCTAGATTCTGATAGTGAACCTAGTCTATTTTGTTCACAATTAATGACATACATACGACATAATTAATGACATATATACGTACGCTGTCTATCAATGTGGCCCGAAAGAACAAGTCAAAAATCTATTTGATATAATTCGTTTATTTTCGATTTATTACGTAGACCGAAATATATTACATATGTTACCTTCACTCGAAAACAATGAAACATGTCTTATTTAAATCGGTTTCCTTTTATCATTATATATTAGATATAAATAACAGTATTATTCGAAGTTTTCATCAGAACATATATTTGAATGATACTGTTATTTATAATAATTATAAATTTATTTATAATAATAATATAATTTATAATAATAAGAAAATGAAACGTCTTAAATGAGAAAATGTTTAATTGCTTGCGATTGAAAGCACCGTACATATATTAAAATTATGTATTATTTTGCACATTTTATAATACAATTTATATCTACATAATATTTCTTCGTTTTGTCAATTTCTTTCTAATTTTATAATCATTCTTATCGTGGTTCTTACAATGTGAAAAATCACTTTCAGTAATAATTAAAATACTTCCGGTTACTCTCCCGATGCATCTTATTGTTGCACCTGGCGCACAAAGTCGATGATCCACCGATGTTGGTCCATGGTCTCCCGTTTTTTCCCATGTCCATTTTTGCATAAAAAAATTCTCACCGCGCCGGCTTTCGCACGGCCCACCGCGGCGCACCGGAAAAAAACATCCTGCGCTCCTCCCGAGGGTAACGCACCGTCGCTCTAGGTGCATTCCTCTTCTATCATGACACATAGTATGTATGTACGTACGCGGCGCGAACGGGCATCGTGGGGTGGTGGGAGCCCATCGAGGGTGCCCGAGTATTTTTTTTTTCTTTTCTTTCTCCTATAGGGACCAATGAAGACGGTGAGGAAGAGGGGGGATCAGGGCGCCGGAACTGTACACGGCGGAAACACCTTGTGGACGTCTAGAAAAACGACAGAATCGAGAGGAGGGGGACCTACTAGATGAAAAGAGAAAGACAGAGAAAGGGAGGGAGGAAACGACCCTTACGGTACCCTGAATGGCATGGATTCTTCTCAGCGGCGGAAGGTGCAAAAAAACAATTTTCTGGTGGGGAGTAAAAAAACTAAAATACTGCTAGGTTGTTAGCCCGAGTCCACATGCCCGCACGGTGGATCGACGAAAAGTCGATGGCGGGCTCGCTGCTGAAAAATTTCGGGAAAGCGCCTCCAGTTCGTGAGAACGGACCGCAGTTGGCGTGGCACTAAGTTAAACAAAAAATCTCTATTTTGGGATAACGGCATCATCAAAAGAAAAAAGATATGTTTCACATGACACCCGAATTGCTTTTACCAAACAGTTCGATTGACTGTAAAAATCGATACTTTGTGAAGGTAATAGAAAATATTTAACTATAATGATTGTTTGGGTAAATACAAGTAAAGTTATCATTTATTAAAAAATACAAATTTTCTTAATATATATTTTACTTCAATTACGAATTCGTTTTTTTTTAAAGAAGATATCATATATAATCTGCGATATTATAAAATAAATAAAATCTAACAAATAATCATACTTTTATCAATTTATACAACAATTCGTTACTTTCATTACATTTAAGTCACATTAGAGAGAACATTTTTAATCAAGTATTTAAGTATTAGCTATTCGGTCACTTCTTATAGATTACTTTTAACCGCAGCCTGCATCGGCGTCATCGAACCGATTCTCATAGATGTGAATCTTATTCCACAGACATAGACAGCTACTAGCTGAGATCTTAAACTGGGCCTTAAGCCATTACCCCCGGATGATGAGCTCCCTCGATCTCCTCTCTATTCTTCATCCATCTTCCTTCCTCTCAAGTACGTTCTCCGCTCTATCGTGGATCATCGCCTGCCGTCTCACCGTGTGCGCATCCTTCTTCCTCTTTTCTAGCCTAACCCCTCCTCATAGATCCTGCATCTTGGCCGCCCCTTCCGTAACAGCAGATGGCCGGCCAAGGGGTAAGAAAAAAATCCTAGGGCCCCGAAAAAGAAGGAGGTACATAAAAAGCAATCCGAGAGAAAAAAGTAGGAGGGGTGGAGCGCCGGGGGCGACATGAACCACGTGTGTTCTTAAAAATTTTCCCGAACGAGGACCCTGTCCTTCTTCGTCGCCCAATATGGCCGATCGCCCTCTTTGATCGAATTTCGACCATTCATCGAGGTCGATTATACGATCGAGCTTCCATTCTTCGTTACTTCGAAAGCTCGATCGATATCCAGATCTCCCATTAGCGTCTCCGGTGACGTGCCATGTCAATTTCCGAAAAATTGACTCCGCACAGCTGGGAGTGATCTCTACGCCTCTTATTTTCTTTTTCCTTCGTAACTCAATGAATTGTTCTTGTAGGAGAGAGAGAGAGAGAGAGATTCTGTAGCGCATAATTTACATAATTTTACAAATTTGCATGAATTTTCGTGAAAAGTTCAACTATTGGTAATTGTACAATTGGAATACACTTGACGAGTATGTGAAAAATTTTCCTATTATTTTATATACATGCGAGGCAACGATATGTCTTTATTAGCCGAAAATATGTTCAACGGTTTAGTGTTTAATCTTGTGGTTTAACTGACTTAAATGTACACGTCGAAAATAAAGTTTAGGAAAATTTTATACTACGGCTATTCGGCTATATATATACAATAAGTCCTCATCTGGTATCTCCTGCGGGAATCTCTTTGCGTAACGGTAAAAAGAAATGTTGCACGCTATCCCAGATTTTGGATGACTCGAGATAGATCCCAGGTAGAAAAATCGAAATTCGTAAAAAAAAAAGACTGAACAGAGGAAAGTGGAAGAGAACCGAACAAGATGGGCGGATAGAGCGAAAGATCGTCGCTTCTGGACGCAGGCCAGCTGACCAACCGTGGGAAGACGTGATTTGGCTGGCCTCTTTTTTAAAAGGATTCGAGAAAATTACTTTTAAATTGGCGAGCCACCGGAATCCCTAGATGCACCTGAACAGGTAGATCGGTCAGTCCCGTCGAGCGTTTCCAGAGAGCTAGTCTTTCAAAAAGATTCTTTTGACTTTGCTAGTCACTATAAGCAATTAAATTGTTCTTATCCACGTAATGAACATTAAAACATTAATATTTAAATATCTTTTTTCCATTCATAAACCATTTCTTATTATTTGCACAATTTCATAGAATGTTTATGCAATATTTCCGTTGCCGTGTAAAAAAGTCGTGAATATGTTTGTAATAAAAAGTATAATCTTAATTTAACCAGAAAATTTATAAAGTGTTCGAGATCTGCGAGTGGCGTGCGATTATACGACTTTACGATCATGCGTTTTTCGTGCGCCGTCTGCTACTCGTATTTTTTCCTCGTTTTTGTTTTGTCACGACCGAGTCATCAGGATGGATATCGGACACCTCCTTGAAGAAGGGATTTGACGGTATTTGTAAAACACTTGAGAAGAACAGAAAGTTTTCTTGACCGGGATACGTGGCCGTCTCTCCGAAATAAACATTGTCAAGAATATCGACGACGGACAAAACAACCTTTCTCTTTCCTCTTCTTTGGCCTTCTTCCACTTGTCCTCTTTCTCTCTCCCTCGTCATTACTGTATAATAAAATTCGCTTGCCCCCGTTTTTCTTTTCTCTTTCTCCGTTTCCTCGATTTCTTTTGGAAGAGGGCTATGCATTTTTCGTGCGTTTAAAAATAGGTGATTCGCTGTACCGCAGACTCAGACTGGCCAGAGGTCAGTAACTCCTTGGGCGCAAGACTGCTCAAAAATAGCCGGCAAAACGGAAAAAAATAATTTCCTTCTCTCCGAGAACTCTCTCTCGTCGACAATTTCAGATATGCAGCGTCGTCTCCAATTGAAACCGTCCTCATCGTTGATTCGCATTCGCCTAATTTTGAATTTTGCTTATATATTAGATCTTATTAAGGTATCTATCAAGCAATTTGAGATATTTTATCGTGATTAAAATCCTATGCTGGTTAAATCTCTATTAAAATACGCAAAGTAATATAAAATCTTCCGTGTAATTATCACTGCAGCATTACTGACAAGAAACGTTATGTGCATAGTGTTATGACATTTGTAAATATTTTCTTTCACAATATCCTTGCGCCACATCTCTAACAGAAGTACGTTAAAATCTATTTCAAGCGGGGATTGTAAACGATTTAACGGCGTGCAACGATTCGGAAGGTGTCCAGTTGCGTCGCACGTTCCAAAAGAAAGTCACACATTGGAAAAGGGCCTCCTTCGCCCTTTCTACTTTCCTTCTGGCGAATACTCGCCTCTCTTACCTCACTAGGCCCCGCCGATTGCGAGGTAGGTCCGAATCTGCAGCGTCAGTTCTGTCAGATTTTTCACGGTACCGATCCCCTTTGTGGGGGGCGCTGCCCGCTTGTCATATTTGCCTATGATGGACGATTCGTTTGAGAAAAAGCCTCGCGACGTCCCCAACAGGAATGACGAACGCACTTCTCATTCAACGCGCGGACCACATTTCGGCAATTCCGCCGATCCTGATTATCGTCGCTTCCTCGGATCGGCCAGTCAGATTTTTTTTTTCCTTAGAATCCGAAGCCAAGCATCGCGAGCACCCTGCCTTTTCTCGGCTGAAAAGCGAATCGTCGTCGCCTCCGATTCGTGGCATTTCTCGCACGATTTGACCGCGAGAAGACCCGCAGCTGGACAGTTACGTTGTAGGTTGAGTAAAAATAGCCGCCCAGTGTCCTAGCACCCGCTTCTTTTCGTTCCCGAGACTGCAATCGTTGAAATATACACGAAGAAGCCTTCAGAAAAGTACATTCAATATGACTTTTTCGCTCAAAGAAAATAAACGAATTTGAAAGTTAATGTAAAAATTTTAGCAAACAATGCGAAATTATTTAGTAAAATATTATTTAATTATTATTTATGTGAACAAAGAATTGCAACGTTGTAGTTAAATATATATTTACATAACAAAAATAGATCAAAAGATTATAAAGAAGAATAATTATTAATATCTTGTGTGATTGACGGTTGTTCGGCTACAGAATCGTTTATCCTCTAATCGTATTAACATTCAATTGAAAAAGTCAAGTTGACATCGTACGTATTCATCGATGCAAATTAGAATTAACATAATCTTGTAATGATTCCAATTCGATAATAATTTCGTAATTAAGAATTACGACAGAAGAAATCATACAACGAATCAATTACCATCAACAATCCAGTATTCGATGTCCTTTCCGAGTCTCTCTTTTGCTCCTAATCCTCTTCCTCCCCTAATCCATCGCATCCTAAACACGCGATCTCAATTTAGAATCGAATCCCGGATCCGAATAAGCAACGATGAAAAAAATCCCCCATGCTCCCTACACAAATCATGCTCTCCCCGCGCGTTCTCCGACAAAAGAAGAGGAAAAAAATCGAAAAGAACGAGGAGACAATCGGCAATATCCTCGCGGCGGAAACGGTTCGACGCCCCGGGCGTCCAGTACATCGCTGCATCTCCAGATCCGGCAAATCGCACGAGATAAATTTCCCGATGACGCCTCTTCCCTAATTCCACATTTCTCTTGCCTTGTCCGAGACTCACACATCACGCAATAGCTTACTGAGAAGAATAATGCAACAAGAATAAGAATAGAGCCATAAGAAATAGGTGTTACGAAATGTACGATAAAAATAGAAGATCTCTCTAGAAGCTGCAGATACATCGTGTAACTGAAGCTTTATGTTTTATTATATTTATTACGTTTATTACTTTCTCATCTTTTGATTTAATTATCATCCTTTCAATTTGTATATATTCGGTGTATATCTATTTTCTGCATTTTCATTTATTTTAAGAATGCTCGGTACATTCTTCTGTTTCTCCCGGTTTCTAAAGAAATCTTTATTAGCCCTCTCTTCCGGCTCTCCTCTATAGATTTGGATACTGCTCGGGGGATATTGCTCGAGGGACGGAAATTCAGAAAAGCTGGACTGTGCCGGAATGAATGTTAGGTCACGGTGATGCCCTCGCATCGAGCGACTCACCGCGACTTAATCGTTTTAGGAGTCGACAACGGCAACGTGTCTGTGGATGATCCCCATCGGGCGGTCGAATCGGCTAAGGAAAGTACGTGAAGCTTGCGAAATTTTCGTTTACACAGCCGCGCTTGGCGAACCAGCGCGCTTCGCCCGTATATCAAAAGTTTAATTGAATTTTCGGCCGTGGCCCCAGCCCGAGAGAGATTAGGATCGTCCGCCGGCCCGTTTTCTCTCCCTTTCTCACTCAAGGCTCGTCACCGCCTTCTTGCATCTACGGATGTATTGTGCCCGCGTCTTGAACGTCTCGGTCCTATTCCTTATCCATGCCTTTATCTGGTCCGTGTGCATCTTTACGCGCGTGTTATTCTAGCTGCTGTACGGTTCTGTTTCGGGCGCTCACGAGCGTATCGAAATGTTCTTCTCGAAAAGTTTGTGTTTTCCGCATTATTTCCATCTCACAAATTTATACATAATTTTATACGAAATGTTACGTAAAATTTGCAGCATGATTAAGAACCATTTTGTCCCAACAAGGGACATTAATGCTTTTAATCGTTTTTGTACTTAGATTGTTAATGAAGAAGAGCTTAAACCTCTAAATATCTAAAAACTAATTTAAACCGCTTATTGTTGAAATAAACGTTTTATAAAAATTTCTTTGACTTGAGATATTATCTATGGCAAAGCAATTCTCGCGTAATAGCGAAGATACGTGCGACCTTCTTTCCGCTGGAGACTTTATTGGAGATTTGCATAATTACGCGTTTTAATGTACCCTCCGGTCATGAGGGTCAGATCGAATTTATCTCATTGGCCCTCACCTGTCCCATACGATGCGGGCCTCGACGGGGCAACTGACCACCTGTACAGTCGTGGCAGCAAAAAAAGGAGGACACCGGTCGAGAGACCTGCGTTATAGTACTGTATATAGTAGCCATGAGAAAAAAATCCTAGCAATCGATGAAGTCTCAGGTGCGCGCATGATTATAAGTGTTCTGAAAGATTAAAGGAATCGTAAACAAGTTACGCCCCTCAAATTAAATAAAACTGCGATTAATCGATTTTATTATCAAAAGTAAATTATCGAAATTAAAAAGAAAAAAAGAAAAATATTGGTAAAAGTTAATTACGCAAACCAGTTTTCAGCTCTGTAATTTTTTCATCATAAACCTAATTACGTCCGAATGAGGGGATTGAGCAGTTTTTCAACGACCTTTTAACACCGGGGTGTCATTGCACGTCTCGCTGAAATAAGACACGGGACATATCTTCGTCGCGGGCGCTTAATTCAACAGCGATCGTCGGCCAGGTCGAAGCACCCGCGCGAGACAATAGAAAAGCCATAACTTTCTCTGCCGTGCTCGTACAACCTATATCCTGTCCCCGCAACGTGGTCGTCGTCGCGTCGTCGCGGACGCGCCCAAAAAGATCGCGCGCGCCTTCTCTCGCGGTCGCGCGCGCCGGGGATGCGAAAGGAACGACTTGCGGCTTGGCGTACGGCATTTACGACACACGCCGACCGATGCGTCGGACAGAGAATTGCCAAATCGTCGCCCGAGCAAGGTCGTGAATTTCAGCACCGTTATAACGCGCCGTTTAATCAGAAAATTGAATCGCCCCGTCACCGGCGGTTTTGGCTCTGCCCGTTTCCGAACCCGTTTCAATTCTTACTTCTCTTTCATTTTTGTTTTTTTTTTTTACAACGATAGCGATCGAAGAGGGTCTATATCTTCGTCCCTTTCTCTCTTCCTTTTTCTCGTTGCCGCTTTTCCTCTTCTTTTTTTTTTTTTTCGATCTCGGACTGTACGACCCGCATAGTCCGCGTTGTGACGCGCGAAGAGGTCGAATGGGTCCTCGTGCGTGAATATGTGTCTGCGCGTCTGGAGAGGCCGCACAATGGGGACACATGTCAAAACAATTGGCACACAGGTGTATCGAATTTACCGAGGAACCGATGGAGGACGTCCACGTCGAAAGAATCGTGGAGTTGCGTCATGGCGTCCCGGTCGCTATCAATGAATTTCCGTCGGCCATTCGGGCGACAACGAATCATCGAGTTGCCTATGAGGACGTCGTATTTACATTCGTTCAACAAATGTTCCTTTTATCAAGAGTATGTCACTTGTCTGCCTTTTTTCAGCCGAACGACTGCTCGAAAATAATTCTTGCTTTTACATATTCATGGTGGAAATCGCAGTATCTCATTATTTTTTAGTACAAAGTTAACTGAAAATTACATTTAGGTAACTGTGTCACATCTTTAATTGCGTTTGATAATTTTTAATATTTCTTCATTGACGCTTTATATCTGCTAAATTTCTTCTCTCTTTCATAATTTTTATTTATATCTTATAAAATTCATGTTAAATTAAACTCAGTATATTTCATTTTGAACTGAATTTATGACGTGTTTATTGAATTTTTCGGTAAACCGATAGTCATGCAAGTACATAAACTTGGAGAAATTGAATGAACATAATTCGCCAAGTTGGCGAACGCCCGCGGTCGATTCGTCCCGCTCGTTCGTAACGGCCGATCGTTTCGCGCATCATCGCCAACGAAAGTTACGATTATTGTCGACGCTTGTATACGACGTACACAGGTATACGCGGTCCGCGGTCGGCCAACAGAGGCGCGCGACGATGAGCCTTCCTCTGCACGCGCTGAAAGACACGGCACGACAAAGATACACACCGGCGCGAAACCTTTGGATGGATAGAGAGGAACTGTTGGACAGACGGGGAAGGAACGAGCGAGTGAGAGGCGGTATGAGGGAGAGTGACACGTCGAGAGGGACGTAGGAGTAAGTCGAGACTCTCGCGACGATGAGCGGGACTAAGAGAAAGAAGAGAGTAAACGGGACGAGAAGGAATTTCTGAGTCCTCCACGTGTCTCTCTCTCTCTCTCTCTCTCTCTCTCTCTCTCTCTCTCTCTC
>NW_017275954.1:932824-1012311 GCF_001594065.2 Cyphomyrmex costatus | reverse complement strand
TCTCTCTCTCTCTCTCTCTCTCTCTCTCTCTCTCTCTCTCTCTCTCTCTCTCTTCTCTAGACGAAGGAAAGATAGAGGGAGAGAGAAATGTCTTTTTCTTTCTCTCACAGGGCCCACGAACGGAGGTTGTGTTGGTGGCCGGGCACACAGTGCCTGGGTAGGCGAGGAGAAGACGGAGAAGGGAGAGCACTCTCGAGGAGTGGAGGGGATGAGGGGGCGAGGGGACAAAAATGACAATCATCGTCATTTTAATAATATGCAAAGGCATAGTCGACTTCCACGCCGGGCAAGTGCGGCCACAATGGCGTTATATAATGACAAAGACACGCCGGGTCGGCTGGGTGCCTTTCGCTCGACAAAAGGCGCGGCGTTAGGGTCATCCTACCGGACCGGAACATGTTTTGTCCGGCGCGGACAAATGTCACCGATAATGTTCTCCGGTGCCTGCGGCCGTAAAAGTCAAAATAACAGTCGGACCGAAAATACCGTCGTCAAGTCGAGCGCCGCAAGGAATTGCGTGTATGATGCGCACGCTCTAATGCTAGCCACTCTACTCTTCTAAACGTCCGCAGAAGTCTGAATTTTGAGACGATTCAATTATAGGAAATGATTTATTCCCTTTTTATTTTTCATTTTTTTTGTATTAGAAAAATGTACTTTAAGCTTTATATGATAAGTTTTATATAGCGCATGTTATATTATTATTTTATCGAATCTATATTTAATACTGTGCTTTAATTAATATTACAAATATAAATTTTTGTTTCAGGTAAGTGCACTTTCGATGTATGATTTGGATAATATACAGGCGACACATAGCGATTAGGCTATTGGGTATGTGCTTTAATCTTTTTATTTTTTTTTATTAGTCTACTCTTAACAATAATGACACGATCAGATAAATAAAAAAATCACGTTGAATAATATTCTGAATTAAATTACTATTATAATTAGCCTGCCAAATCTCGTAACTCTGAATTTAAGGCTCAAGCTAAATTTTAAATATACTTCTTAAGAATCCATTTTATCACACATTCAAGATTTGCATGTTTATATATTTCGTCTGAGCGACTTATACTTTTTTCTTTACGACAGTAAAGTCGATATGACAGTCACATCGAAAATATCGCAGTATGTATAGAGGGATCAGGCGGAAGCACTCGATATTTGTTTCTCGACAAGTCTGTAGAAATTCAGGTTTGAAATAGTTAATTGCAAAAGTTGAATCTTCTCATTTTCTTCATCCTTTTTGAAGGCAGAAAAAAGTAGATACATCTTTCATACGAATAAACAATTTGGATTCAATTTGGACTACGTCATACGGCGAATAATCGAGATGAGTAATCGCGAGGAAACGAGTCATTTGAATAAAAAGATCTGATACAGTGCTTTTCAGAATTGAAAATTTTAGAATAACAAAACGAAGACGTTTCAAAGAAACTATGTATAAGAGACTGAGCTAGATATTTTTACTGTTATTTTTATTTTCCGTAAAATTTATTTTTATATAAGGTTTTATGACGTATTATTTATATTTCTACGTGATTATTCGTTTAGTTATTCTTTTATCTGATTGAATGAGAAAATATGCAGTTAAGAGAAAATAATTAGCCACTTCTACAAAAATATATATTTCTGTTTGCACAACGAAGTTAATCTATAGCTGTTTTTATGAGTGTATATTTTAACACGTCATACTATGATGCTACATTGCTGAAAATAAAGACATGGAAAGTTACGTGGAATGGCAATTGCGAAATGGTCGAATCTGACGTCTTGAGAACGATGATGCGTCGAAGTAGGAATTTGTTAATAACGCGTTCTTTCCGCGATTGACGCTATGAATCAGGAGATTTTGCGCAAATATTATAGAATTGGTACGATCGTCTCACTCGATCCACGTGCCCGACAAATTCGTTTTAGTAAATTATATGCCCATTACGAGAATTCCCTTGTCACTGTGAAAAAAAACACCGTTCGTTTTTTATTTCCATCCGGTGTTTGTAACCTTTCAGTGTTAATTCTATATGTAAACCGATCTTTTTTTTTTATTTCAATATGGTTTTTTTATACTTCAAATTAAATTTTAATATTTTAACAATGCTACAATAACATTTTATATTTTTGTATGTCAATTCCAAGCATGTAAATTTATTTTCTCTACATATTTCTTGTTTTAGTTATTCACAGTTTCATTTTTTGTTTTCATTTTATTGTAGTTTTAACGTATCGATTTGTCTTTGTATTTGCTAATTAATACTTTGTATTTAATTTTTTAATGTCTTTTACTTTTGTTGAATATTTTCTTATGATGTGAAAAAATGGTTTCTTTTTCTTCATATTACACATCACGACTAGATGTAACGGACAAACTTTAATGCACTAATGGCCATATCTTTACATGCCATAGATTCATATCTAATCGGAATGTTCTGATGGTCATAAGTCCTCAAAAACGCTAACCGCCACTTTACGCAACGTTTATGGTCACGAAGACCAAAATGATCTCGATCGTTTTCTGGAATTCATTATTATTCGTTGCAGTAGTTAATTATACAAATTCAATATTATTATATTGTTTTATTTGTTATTTTCTAAAGAATATATTATATATATCTTTCTTTACAGAGAGAATTTGATTTGATTACTATCTTCACATAAAATTGAAGCTTACAATATTATATATTCTCGTAATGCAATCTTAAATGTCTGAACATATAATATGAGGTTAACGTGCTGAAAGAAGAGTGAGATTTTAATAATTAATTAATAATTCAAAAATGAATGTTCCGAAGTCGATGATCAAAAGGCATTGCTCCAAAACTGTACCTTTTTTTTTTTTATTAAAAAAATGTGATAGAACAGGCCGATCGATTTGATATCACATCAGCAATTATATACATTATTGCCATGTCTTTATTTTTACGCGTTTTGCATCTGTCAAGAATTCCCGTATAGGTTTCCTCGTAATCGTATAAGTTTCTTTTCTATTGGATACCACGAATCGTGTAACTTTTGTTCGTCTATGTACGTATATATATAAGGTACTTTTCGCCGATTTACAATCTAGATACATGGGTAGATAAAAAGTGTCAGAAAAAAAGATAAGATCTTATCGCGATTAAAAAAATCGTACTTATATCATTTGGCTTGCAACTTTATATCGATTAAGGGCAAGGCTCTATAGTGCAATTTTAATTCGAATAATATATTCGCTAAATTATTATTGAACTAGTCTTAAGATAAGGATGTTGTTTAAATAATTGATATATAAATTCTGGATAAAACAAAAATTCTAAATATAATTCAAATTATACTAAACTAATGTAGAATGAATATCCGTCTAATTCACATATCACAATTTTAGAACAGACAATCGAATAATCCGAATATAATATGTATTTTTAAATATTTGACATTTCCCGATTTTCCATATTTCCATAATTTACTTTAATCATCTGAATGACATACCTCTATTTGAATTACTGATATCTTTAGTTCTCTAATACTGACACGATGTTTGCAATATCAGCGTTTGACGGATTTTATATACTTTGTCGAGCAACTAATGCCTCGCCTAATTTAATTATTATTAACTTATGTAAGTCGATTAACATCCTCGACGGGACATTCTATTCTGTACACGATGATCTTTCACGATCGATCTTCTGAGCACTTATACAAGCATCGTATATCGAAACATCGTGTGGCTCCTCTCGATTTATCACCCCTTCTCTTTCTATCTAGTTCTTCTCTCTCTCTCTCTCTCTCTCTCTCTCTCTCTCTCTCTCTCTCTCTCTCTCTTTCTCTCTCGCTTTCTTCCTGCGAATCTATATTCAAATTGCAGAAGAAGGCTAATCGCGAGTATGTTCTTAACGGTATAATACAGGAACAAATGACATCATAATTCTCCGATGATATCAGATGGGCATAAAAATTTGTCGGTGTCGCCTTTTAACGTATTTAGTTACGAGTTCCTGAAGAGAGTATTCAAATTCACGCAGGTATAGTAGCCGTAGAAACATTTCGTCGCTCGTAAATGTCGCGTGCTATCATAAAAAATAGTTTATAGTGTATCTTCACTATAAGCAGCTTATAATATTACGCGATGGATTCTTTACTCGATGTTAATGTTTTATGATATCCATTATTATTATTTTACTGCTGATATAATAAATCTGTTTTTTTTTTTTTTTTTCATAATGTTACGTCCTTTCGCTTTATCTTTTCTTTTTCTAAGTAAGAGTGTATAATCGCTTCGTTTTTAAAGGACGTAGTAGGAAAGTGCGATTAAAAAGAATGCACCTGTTACGTCAAGAACGCGATTTCTCATTCGACTAACGTTTTCCTCAATGTCTTCTTTGAGCTTAATGAAAACCTCGCGCTCGTACCCCGGAGATCGAGCGAGGAGTTTTCCGGTTTCGCCGATGAGACGGCATCTTCTTTCCGGCTTTTTCCCTCCCCGCGGTGCATAAATTTACATGTTTCGGGAAACAGGTAAGACGAAGGACGGCGCGCGAGAGGCAAAAAGGATGGAAGGAAAAAATTGTGAAGGCAGTCAGGTGGTTTCGCGACGAGAGCTCAAGAAATATCGGTCACCCGGGGACATGGTGTTCCCGCCGTAAGCGCGACGACCACGTCGACGATTCTCCCGCTTCGCGGCTCCTCGCGCGAAGCTGCTCAAAAATTCGGACAATACTTCCCCGGGCAGCGGGGCGCATTTAAATGTATGTATTCATACGCTCGTGTATCGCTTTGACGAGAGGTGTGGTCAAAATTATTCAAACTGACCCGGACTCTTTTTTCTCCTCTCGGTCTGGGACACTTTCTAGCACCGCTGCACCCACGTACCACCTCGCCCCTTCTCCTCCCTCTTCTGTTCCTCCGTCCTCTTTTCTTTTCTTTTTTTTTTTTTCCTTTCTATCCTCCTCTATCTCGACGTCCTTCTTCATCATCATTGTCTCCTGCTTCCTCCCCGTGTCCCCATCGTGCTCTCTAGCCATTGTCCCGATGCCGAATTCGAGATCGCGCCCGATGACCTCGTTGCTTTTATGTATTAGCTTCGCGGGTAGAATGATTCGCGGATCGCGCGCGTCACTGATGATTACCGAGTACAATCGCGAGATCGGGATGACGAAGAGGTCGAGGAAGATGCGTATCATCCACGCAAACGTGCGACGTAAAAATCGGCTTATTTGAATTTTATAGTAGGATTAAATCCGATTAAATAAAAATTAATCGATTTATTCGTAACTAACATAATTCATTGATGTGTTCTTGATCAATTTCTAAACAACATTGGATAAAAGAATTTGGCAATAGCTGTCAAATGTTGAGTGAAATAATTTCAATCGAATGTTCGGTTAATATGATCAAAATATAAGTTTACTTTTTTAAATATTTGATATATAATTAATTATTATCAAACGATATATTATGTTTGATAATACTTTCTAAATATTCAGAAAAGTAAAATTATTTTTGGTATATTTGATTAAAATTATTTCACGCAACACACATTTGATAGCTATTACCAGATACATTTTTCCGTAAGGAAATTGTTTATAAAAATAAAAAAATGTTTCCCGATATATATTTAATAACAGGAAAAGTTCAATTATGTTAAAAAACTTTTCCGAGCAAGACGCCTACACGTCAAGTCGATCTCCCTCTAATAAACCGTTGCAATCGAGTAGATGCATCCACGTCGAACGAATAATTTCGGAGAAAGGATCGGCGAAAGTGCTATTCGTCGAAGAGTCGAACAGTAAAGCGAGAAGGGGAAAGAAGTGATGTGCGCGATGCGGCACGATGCGCGCGATTATGGCACCGCCGATCTTGTGTCGGCCACCCACCGAATTTTCTGCCACATATCATGAATGGACAGAGAGCCCAAGCTGGGCTTTCTATGCCAGGGCATGTTCTCGACCGGGCCGGCTATGACATATGGGTAGCGTCCCCCCCCCCCCCCCCCCTCTCCTTTACCCTCTTTTTCTCTCACGTTTTGGCTTTTATATATTAGTCGCTACCTTTCTTGGGGCTGCTACCGGAATAGCGCCGACCAAAGCAAACACATGAGATGAAACTATTCGCGCTGCAACGAATCTCGCTTTTTATTCCTCGTTGACTTCTTCGCGCTCTCGACTGACCACGATACTCGCGATAAAATAGTAAGGGTTTTAAATTATGAGGAAGCATTTAATAGATTAAATGACCTACGGCGAGACAATTATTTTTTTATTATGGGCTCTTCTCCTTGGAGTTTATTTATCGCGGAAGACAAGCCATCGCGTTCGACAATTCCGCAATAAAATCCTAATTGCATTTGAGCAAATATATACGAATTTAATTGTATCATCAAGTGTCTAAATAACTAAAGTTCACCTGAAGTTATACACGTAAAAATGTTATTTTTCTTCTGTTTGAGTTTCTGAAATTTAATTTGAGGGACTCCCTAGATTTCTAAATAAATAAACGACTGTAGGTGCCTCTAGCTATCTTTTAAGAAAAGATCTACTCCAAATTGCGCGAGAATCGATTCCTGTATACCACTTTTTAGAATTCCTGTGTGTGATATTTCTCTCATAATACCTATACATAATATCTCTACGATATTCTCAACACACGCAAGTATAGGTTATAGCAAAACGGTCTCAATTCCAGAACGAACGGAGAACCTCGATCGGCGATGCGCGCGATCGGCATCGCGTCCGATATATCGAGTCCTACAAACGACGTCTATAAAAGGTCCCCCCTCCCCCCCGTCCCTCCCCGCCTTCTCTCCTACTTCTCTTTTCACCGTTCCGCAGGCCTCCATGCCGCCTAGGCCGCATTCGCACGATCCTCAACGCCGGGCCACCTTCGGCACGACCTCTCCGCGGTGCACCTACGGTGAAGGTTTAGCTAGCCTGTGTGTCGTAGGTGGCCGCTCGAGCGCGTGATAGTGCCTGGTGTCTACGATAGTCGTAGTTGCATGGATCTGCACGCGCGCGCGCACCTATGCATATACAGACAGCGTGGTAGATGGACGACGGTCACTTATTCATCGCGCTCCGCCGGGAGCCGAAAGTTCATCGGTACGGTTAGCCAGCACGATCGAGTATCTGGTTGTTTCTGTACTCCTTCCATCCCTTCATCGTTTTCTTCTTCTCTCGCTCCTTTGTCCCTCTGTATCTCCCGTCTTGCATTCTCGCTTCTTTCCCCGCGTCTCTCGTATACCCTGGAGAGCGGCGGTCCTCGGTGAACACTTTGACTCAGCGTGCTCGATAGTCCCCGATTAATCCGATCATCATCGAGCATTTTCGAGGCCTATCTTTCGTAATTCGCGAATAATGTAATTTAATAATTGCGTGTTCAGATATTTTGGAAAGTCACAACACATTTCTCTAATTGACAAAAGGAAATTAATGATTGTCTTTTTCTATCGTTTCATTGTACACTTGATGCGTTTTACATTGATGATTGTCATCTCTACAGCAGTACAAATAATCATCCCTGATGTTTAATATTGTTAATTGTGTTTTCTTACTATGAATTATTAGACTCAATTTCTCGATATGATCAATTCAAATTTTTCTCTCAAAGTGATATGAAAAAAATAAGACTGGTTTGGTCTAAATGAATAATCAAGTCATAAATTATTCATGTAAAAGCCAAAGATGTAGTTTTTTATTCTATTTATCAATTATTTTCTTGAAATAATGATAGCTTAAGCAAAAATCAATAGAATGAAAGATACATATAATAAAACGAGAACATGAATGATTTAAGATCAAATGTAAATTATGTTAGTAATTAGTTAGTTGACCTATTTACTTATTTAGTACGTACAGCACTATGCAACATAATAAAATCGATAATGAATATTCGCGACTATATTCTATGGATCATTCTTTATTGAAATGGTAGCTGAAGATGGACACGTTCGATGCTCGGCGAATCTAGGATGACATCTTGCACCTCTAGTCTTCACGATCAGCAAACTATAAGTACGGTAGCGCGCGTGCGAGCAATCAACGCGAGCTATAAATTACAATGTATAACTCCGACTGTCTGCGGACGTTGAATTACGAAGCATAACCGGTCACGTCGAACGCATGTTTCCCACAACGTAGACGCGTCATAAACCGTCATATCTAGCGGACGGACAACACTTCCCATAGAAGCGGCATAAATCAGGCTCTCCTGGAAATTGTCCTTAATTCATCCGCGATCGTGTCACGGTGTCAAAGGTGAGCACCGGGACCAACTATGGACGTCGGCCATCTGGGAGAATCCAGCGCGTCAGAAGCCTAAAGTTCATTGGCGGCTACCGTGCATTACCAGCTCAACCAGTAGGATCCACTATACTGGGTCAAAGTATTTATCCTTTCTACAGGTATCAATATTGAATGATGATATTTGTGCTAATACCTATCAGTAAAAAGGTTGCTGTTAAAGTTAATATTTTCGAAGACGAAATAACGTAAGATTTTTATGAGTTTAAAGATAACATGAACGTGATAATATAATTTTGATTTTTATTTAACTCTCTGCAATCTGGGTCTTTTGGTAGAAGCGAAATTTCAAATTCTAAAATTCCTTCGAAATAAATGAAAGAAAATTAAATAAAGGTTTTAACATTTAAGTTAAAAACCATTTGATAATGTAAAAGAGACGTTGAAAAGTAAAAAATCTTGAATTTTAGACAAAAAAAGAGGTTGCAAACGGAGGGAGTAAAAATATGATTACACACACACAAAGGATTAATTTTATTCTTTTAATTAATTTTATTTTAATTACTATTTCCAAAATGCCGGAATTTTCTCTCAGCAAAAACGCGACGTGATAGACACTAATAGCCGCATTGGGCAGAATTGATTCGAGCGAAAGTATATACCGATACCAACTTTGTATCTTGATATCTCGACTTGGTATCTTCTTCAGTATCCCTAAGCACGATCAGGCTTCCGCTTGGTTCATCTCTATACCTTCAGCTCTCTTATGCACGCTTCTGGCCGCAGCAGCGAGCAATCCGAAGACTCTCGCCGCTGGCGAGAAGTCGAGCAGAGACCATCCGTCCATTCTGTCGACCGATCGACCGACCAACCGACCGACCAACCAACCGAGTTCGAGTTTTCGAAGACGGAGCAATACACGGTACACACATGAGAAACGTGAGCGAGCCGAGCGTTTCGCTCCTCTCCCGGCGATTCTCCTGCTCTCGATATATAGGGCAACCACGTAGACTCTCTCACGGTTTCTTCGAGCTATTCATCTGCATGCGCTCCTCCGCCTGCACCTACCTCTATCTTCACCCGGCCTCTCTAGCCCTCCCTCTCCGCCGCTTCTTACCTCCATCGGCCACACTCTTCAAGAAGCGTTTCCATTATCGCGGCCGGACCTGGCCAAATGTCGCGACCCCCGCGGTGTTTCTCGCTGTAACATCGCTTTACTTGATGTATGTACTTGTCTCGCTATGATATTTTTATCATCGCGTCTCGGCTACATTCTCAAGACGTTCGTCTAACATTTTCCTATTTGTTTCTGACTATATTAAATTTCATTGCCTCTTCTCCCAAAGCTCGAAGTCTTCATTCTAATGACAGATTTCTTTAACCAATCTTACATCGAACGTCTCGCAAATGTAAATTAAGACTTATCTTGGTAAGCAATTAATTTAGTATTAAAATTGAAGTAGACAGTGTTAAAATTTCACAGAGTGCTATATTAATCATTCAATATAAAAATAATGACTGTTTAGCTTTTTTAATAAGTTATTAAACAAAATAGTACGATGTATCGTGACCAATCCTGTTCCTAATAATTTATCATCGTATGTTCCAATTCTGCATGATCAGGATAATTTATTCTAATTCCGCATTCTCCAGAACATTCTTCACAAACTCTTGTTTATGCCTCTAAATGTTTTGCCTACACTCTACGCCTCTCGTTCTAGCACAAGAATGGAAATACTTATTTATTTCTCTTTAACGGCGTTCTCCAATCCACACGTGCACGCCGACACCAAAGCCATGGAAGCCCGCGCAAATTTATCGGGATAATCATTGTCGTCTCGCGAGGCGCTACATCGTCGATTTTTTTCAGGACTCGCCACGCGCGCTGCGTGGGCGGCCGGGTAATTATCGAGACTCGTTACAGAGGCGGGCTCATATTGAAAAGAGGAAGACAATGCGATACTCGCGAGGAGAAACAAATGCGAAACTTTAACGCGATGGATATTTAAATTTGAAGTGATTCTCCAATATATCATCGACCGTATATGCTTTTCACGTAAATGAATATATCGATCTAATGAATACAGTAACAGTTGATTACATTTTCATATTATACAAGAAAAAAAGAATAATTTTGCTAAAATATCTAAAAATTTAATTAGAAATAGATCTAACGAAAATAATTTTGTTAGACTATCAAAAATAATTACAAAGGGCGCCGAAACCGATTGCTAAAGTATTAAACTTTTGCAGCATCATACTTGATATTCCTACATATAACAATTATTTTAATATCAAATAAAATATTTTTAAATCTATAGAAATACTAAAAATGTTGGACAGTTTAGAAATTGTTCTTTCTATAATGTAGAAAGAAATTGTCACAAATTAAAATGATATATAATATATTTAGAAAACAATAGACGAAAAAAATTTAATATCATTCAGAGACAAGTGTGTCGAATCTGACTTCATTATTACACTTGTAAATTGAAATTAATTGTAAGTGAACAGGTTTTAAGATATGTACGTATGTAGAACTTTCTACAATATAGAGTAACAGCTGTGCGAGTACTTGGACTCGTGACCGAGTGATCGGAAGATGTACTGACAACAAGACTGACTAACGATGTTACGGAAATATCGACACCATAATTGACAAAAAAACAGATGTGCGAGGTGCTCTGTCCACACAAATAGGCAGCATTGACGCGCCACCAACGCAGATAAACATTATCTTAAAACACTTGTTACTATAAAAAAAATTTCGTTAAAACTGACTTGAAGATAAATTACGGCTGAGAGAAAAAAATGTCCACAGCATTCCGTAAGAACCGGAACGCGATCAGTGTGGCTAGACTTCGCAAAAGACGACTCTCTTGGCTTTGCAATCACCTTTGTCCTGCGAAGGAGGGAACCGCGGAGAGAATTCGCCGTGACAGTAGTACTTCACAGTAATGTACAGAGTGTCCCAGACTAAACGCTTAATTTTTGAACGATACGATGAAACAATTTAAGAACTAACATCCTAATCAACTTGTAACAAGTTCCAGTGAGAAATTGATAACATTTAACTTTAAATTGATCAAAGATTACACAAAAAATACTAAATATTTCTCATAATTAACGTACAAATTTTACAAATTATTAATTTGGTTTCTTAAATTTCACTTAAAAATCATTTTACTATTACAAAAATATTAATATTAATTTTGATATCATAATATAATATCAATAAATGTTAAAATATTTACTCATTTACGTAGAGGTCCCATGAAATCGCTACTAAAAGTTATGTGTTCACTTTGAGACACTCTGTATGAGAAGTCTGCATTCTAACCGGTAGAATAACAGAAATAGGAAGCAAGACGTCGAGGCGGCGACAGCGGCGGCGACGGCGGTGGCGGCGGCATCGTCGGGAAAAAAAATTGGCAAGGCACATTACGCGAAATCACAATGTTTAATGAAAATTGCGAATAGCGCGGCACACGAGGCGGCCGCGGCAGCCGCTTGCGGCATTCGCGTGCCTCGCGTCGTGCCGCGTCGCCTCGTGTGACATCGTCCCGCGCGGAATCGTGACGCCGCGAAGCGGTATTCAGATTGCACTCTTAGCGGTTTTCGTCGACTTTTTTCCCGCCGTGACAAAAGGAGGATCTTCTGTGTAACCGCTGGTCAGAAGCCGCGCGCCGCGGCCTGACGAGCGGCAGCAAAAACGTGCGATGGACATATCGCGCGCGCGGCATTTCTCGGTTTTCGCCGCGTTCCGTGTCGCAAGAGAAATTTCAGTTGCGGCAGACGCTATTATCCAAATGGGATAGAATTGAGAGGTTTTTCTGTGGAAATGCTTGAGTCCGAAAATGCGATAATGAGAAAATCGAAAATGTAAGGAATCTCACTTTTTTTTAGTAAAGTCTCATTTCTGATATACAGAGTATACTTTCTAAATTCGATTTTATTTACGAAAAGAGTTAATATCAGTAATGTTAACGCACAATATATGCGCTCTTAAAATTATTAGTTTTAATTAAACTTGATGTTTACAGAAGGAAAAACATGGAATGAAAAAATATCTCTCCATAAGTTTAATGCCGAGTTTAATGCTTTACAAAAGATTCGACATCATCAAATTCTCATAAATACCATAAATGTGAATTAAAGTTACTTAACCTGTCAATTCTGATATTATGAAGTCAATGTATAATGCTATTCTTTTTTCATAACGAAATCAAAATTAATATATGGAAATGAATATTTTCACGTAGCCAGGTAGGAAACATAAATTTGAAGCCGCACGTAAAAAATTCCCGACTGACAATGAATCATGCGGTTGTTATATTCGTAGACAACGAGGAAACGCGCTCGCGCTTCTATGATTACCTGCCGACTCTATCAAGTTTCGAGTCGGCAAATTGCGTATCTAATAGGAACATTAGTTTCTTGACCGTGTGAGCGATATTAGTCTATCTATTATCCGTTAGTTTAATATTACCGAAAGATTATGGTAGCAAAACGATCGATTTCTTTTACCACTCGAAAATTCTCCTCGCCTGCGAGACATCTTTTACACGCGTAAGACTCCAAATAGCAGAAGTTATTATAATTAGATAATCATAATCTATATACGTATATACGTAACCCGACTCCGTGATTTTTCAGAAAATCTTTTAAAAATTATGAGAATTATATTTCTTATAAAAACCTAATAAAAGTTTTAATTTTATCAGAATTTTTTTATCGGCACTTACCAAAAGTTCACATTTTCGCGAAAATAAGTCTTGATTATGCAAAATTTCTTCTTTTAGAAAGGATCAGGTTTGCCGAGTAAATTCGACGTGAGAACGTACGCGAAAACGGCATTCGCAGGATCGGTTATACCAATCGTTTCCATCAGATTAGCGACAAAAATTCTATTCATCGTTACGACTCTTACTTATATAGGAGGCCAATATTTAACGCGCGGTCGCTGTATCTCCACTTAAAGAAAGCGCGGTGCATTTCAATCGTTACCGAAAGGAGATCATTATCGTGATACAGACACGCGATATATCACCGGTACTCGCGCGCGCGATTCACGTTCAAGGGTTTCCCTCCAGACGCAAATCTGCCACGCCGAATATCGCCATCGTCCTCCAAAACCGATCGCGTTGTCAAAACTTCAGACTACTTCAGAGACACCGATCGACTTTCTCACGTGCCGACTTTCGTCCGCGGATTTAATCTGGCCTTGAGGTACTGACTTTAAAAAATTCTCTATTAATCTTATCAAATTAGAGTCTATGAAATAAAACAATCTTGGTAGAAATGCATTTTTAGCAATTATTGGATAGTTGTATTAATTCTGTTTTAATAACTAACATAAGAAGCAAACCTATTAATCAAATTGTAACGCTTTGCCTGCAATTCTGCTCACAAATGATGCGTAAAATCTGAACAATTTACTGAACAAAAACAGAGCGATAAAATGGAGTACGCACTATTTTAATTAATAATATTCTATTTATACTAGACAGGTGTTTTCGCAAGTTGCGCATATTTTTATCAGGAAAAATGCTTCAGCTACTGCGAATAAAACTCTTATCAAGTTCTTGTACATTCTTTATGCAATATTTTTACAACTAATCAGAATATATCAGTAATACTAGTAGAGTAACTGCGGATGTCTATATAGGTAAATTGCATTTATTTCTACTACAGGAAATATGTAAAATTATAGTCCATGAAAAATATATATATACAATAATATAAATAATAATAAGAAGGCTCAATATGTATAAAACAATTTAAAAATATAAATAAGGCACAGAGAGAGCTAATTAATTTAACGAATTATTTAATTCATATAATATATTAATCGTCTGTTTCTGTATTAATATATGAATTAAATAATTCGTTAAATTAATTGGCTCTGTGCCCTATTTATATTTTTAAATTGATATATATACAATTTATAAAATAATATAAAAAATTCTCGATCAATGAGATTTTAAATCAAGTCAATGAAGATCGATCGATTGTGTTTCCTTCTCCTACGCGACGTTGCGACGACGATTTATCAAATTCACCGAGAAGATCTCAAGATCTCGTTTTCGTTTTTTTTTCCCCTCCCTTTTCTCCCTTTCAAGAGCCATTCTGCCTCTCTTACGCGAGGATCGCGCTCGCGATTTCGAGCGTGCCGAGCGGTATACGCTCGCTCTCGGACGTATCTCGCGGAATCGCGCGAGGCCCGGCGACGGCACGGAGGCTGCCGTCGCTGCCCGATCCCCGAGCGAAGTGAAAGTTAGACGTGTGGGCACGGGATGCGCACGAATTCATTTTTTCGGCCTCGCGCTGGACTTTTTTCTCTTCCCGGCCGGCGAGGCGCGCGGCATCGGAGTTCCCATGTATGCGCCTCTAGCCTACACAGTCGGCTCGCGCGATACCCTCTCGTGGTGCATGCACATGGCACTCGCTCGTGTGCATCGCACGTTTCTCGTCGCTTCTCCCTCTCTCGCTCGTTCTCCTCTCTCTTTCGCTCTTGTCCTCGTTGCACCGCGCTTGCCGAACGTGTGTATACGAACACACGTGCGAGCGCGTCTCCCATCTCTGCGCGCCACACACACACGCACGCGCACGTGTGTGGTACAGATGGTACTCTAGAGCCGGCTCTAGTCCGTGACTTATCGGCTCCAAGCGCAACTACGATGTATCCTTGTATCGCATGCCCGCGCGCGATATCGATTCCGGATGACGCGAAATCGATGAATGCTCTCGGCTGCGCCGACTGGGAGATTTCGTGGTTCCCGTGAATCCTTTGACTCTGCCAATTTTCTCTTACAACCTGTATTTAATATTCATTGATATTAACTAATGAGAAAATTGCTTTCAAAGACTTGATATATTTTAGGACGTTAATTTCTTAAATTTGCTAATATAAAAAATATACATTACTTAATACGAGTTTATAAAATATAAAAGTTATATAAATAACATAAAAATTAATTAATTAATATTCATCTTTTTCATATAGAACAAAAACATTAGAAAGAGTAACGCTAATTCAGAGTTCAAGTTTATGAGTGACGTCGTATAGTAGTATAGAACAGTGTAATCAAATCGGAAAAAAATCTGTCGCTTTTGACGGCTGCTGCGTTCGCATTGTATAATAATGAGATAACAGTATTTATTCTATAGAAACCTGTAATGCTACCTCGACATTATATGATCAATTCATTCATCCACATCCGCGTGTAACGATAAAGTTTACTCGGCAGATTCATAGATGTTCCATTAAGATAGTAAGAACGCGATAAACTTATGTTATAGGATATTTAGATGCAAGAAACTGAATCGTAACTTACAAGGGTGATCGAGATGTTGAGAAACAATGAAATACAACACGATTACTTCATTATCCGTATTAGTCTGATGTTTCATTTACGAAACAATTGACTGGCGGCAAATTTTTTTTACGTATCTCTGGAACATTCTTCCACAGATCCGACGTATGTTTTTTTGCGTAACGTTATACATAAACGTTACACAAAAATGCTGCTCACGTAGAAAACTCGCTCTTTGTAACCGACTTCACACATCTCCCAGATTAGAAATTGCCATTACTCTTACCAATACGAACGGCATAAAGCCGCGCTCTGATTCTAACCGTGACTTATCAGATCGGTGCACGTAAGAGACGTGCTTCAAGCCTGAACCGATTCCGCATGACGCGCATGGCGAGCCCGATGAGCGCTAACAGCGCTCGTGGGATCGTACTCCCTCGCCGTTAGATCTTCGCGATCGAGATATATTGGGCTGTTGCGCGCCAGGAGAAAGAGAGACAGATAGAGAAAAGAGAGATTGTAACTGCCGCGTCGCCATAAACGCGAAGCAAATGTGCGACCTTTCCGATTAGTCGCGATCGCGCGGCATTTTTTCCGGTGTCCATCGATCTCACCGAGACGCGACGCGGTTGATCCCATGATTGTTTTGTGGAATTATCTCGCGGCCAGCGGCACATCCGCGCGATATATCGGTCGTTAACTGCAATCCAAGATGCAACCGGTAGATCGATCCCGGATGACGTGGAAAATCGACGAGCACGATCGCCACGCGAGGAATACCCGCCGTCGTCGGAACTCTCGGGCTGCTACGACTCGTAGAAAGCAGCTGCTCCCGCATCGGCCGCTAATTATATCTTCGGGAGGCACGTTGCTTTCTATCACCGGTCCGATGTCATTTAATTTGAAGGATCAGCATATGCTGTTTGCACTTGCAAAAACTGTATACAGTAGGCTGAGTTATTAAGCTGCGAGGCGTCTGACAAGAAGAATATGGGATAAATGACACATTCTAAGCGCTGATGACACAAGCCTAAGCTGTATTTATGAGAAAAGGCATAATACGATAGTACTACCAGTTTAGAAAAAGGGAAAAGATTGTAGAGGGAAGGGATTAACACGATTCAACTATTCTTGTGGAGTCACTATTCTACTGATATAATAACCAATCAACACGTATAATGTGCGTGTATACGCATTACAATAAGAAAATTAATGAAAACTACTTACGAAATATAAAAAGATTCAAATTTTTTTCTTGTCTTAAATTTATATTATTTTGATGCGTGGGACGATTTTTAATAAAAATCCGTTCACACACAACTATCGATTATATATGTATATGTAAATTTTTTAAATGTAAAACACTACATCTTTTTTATTCACTTAACTTTTTAATTTTAAAAAACTTCCCAGATAGATTGCAATGCACACATCATTTCCAAAGCTTTCCGTCGCTCTAAAAAGTGTATCCCGAGTATCGCGCTGCTGTGTAAAAATAAACAATATTCCAGGGAAAAAAGTAGGGTGGCACGAAAAGAAGACAGGGATATGTAGGCGTAGCAATCGGGATACGCTGCGGTCGTCTTTCACCACGGGGGTTGACGAAAACAATAATGTACAAGAGCATGAGGGAGCTATCGATCGACACTGCGAAACAATGGCTTCGACTACGACGTAACAAATGATCGGCTTCTTATCGGCTATGATGATGGCGCAACGTCACGGTCAGCTTTCCGCGCGATCGTGGAAATCGTTCTTTTTGACACAATGCGCACAGGACAACAATATGTCTTTACTACCCGCATTAAATACCCGTGCTGTCCTTGCTGCAAAAAATTGCGAGACTTAATTGTTTTAATTGAACAAGCGTCATATAATTTTAATATCTTTAATTATATTTTGTTACAATGATTAAAATAGTATAAAACATATATAACAGCGATAATTTAGTTCTTCGTCTTCACCTTTAACTAACGCGTATCACAATACATAATTTTTTTTTGTAAAAATATATATATAATTTTTAATGCTATATAAATTTGGTAAAAAAATCTCTCATTATTTATTTTATTTTTATTATTTCTCTTCTGCTCTTACAATTTCCAGTAATTTAGAACTATCAATATTTTAACTTTCCTAATTTTGTATCAACATTTAATGCCGCTGCATTATTGAATATAGACGCCATCATCCTCGATATTACCCGTAGCTGTTATGCCATCGTAGCTACAAAAGAGACTTAGAGACGTTTTTCTGTCTCCATTTTGCTCGGCGGAGCAGTGTAATACGTTATCATAGAACAAGAGGACTTTCCAGGTAGGATCCGGCGAATCCCCTTGTCCGCGAGTATACGTGACTCGGTGCCGCCTGTATATGTATGCACGCCAGGCGAATAAGCAGCTCGACTCCGAAGCCAATCAGTTCGCGTAATGGAGATCGATAGCCATAAGCCGATCTTCGCGAGCATGATACACGTGGTGCTCCAGTATAATGCACCGTCGTCGTCGTACCGTGTTCCACCGGCAGAATCCGCCTGCACGTCATCGAATAGGCCACGTTAACGGCGCGTATATATTCGCGCGTTCGTGCACACGCACACGCGCGCCGCACGCAGTAAAGCGATAAAGTAATGAGATCCCGTCAAAGTATTGTGAAAATGCCGGCCAATGGCAACCTACTTTGAGAGAATATTGTAAATCCACGGAAAGAGCGCGACCATCGCGCCGTCTCGATCCGGGGAGTCTTTATGCGCTATAAATTTCCCATTACGCGCTGCACCTCGCCGCTAACAACGTTCGCCGATGTTCTCTATTAATGCGAAAGGTGACAGAAAAGTTATTATTACCATGCGCATCTTCATATCATGTAAAAATTGCACGAGCTGCAAGAGCCGCTGGTAAAATTACGGCATAAAATAATAAAATTATCGATGAAGTTGACATTTCTGGAAAATTTCTTTTAATTTTTCAGTACAATTTTAGATATCGTTCATACAGCGCTTATATCCTTTTCTAGAAATGTTAATAATGTTTCATCAGAATCTCTTAATTTTTATGACCAATATCTTAGAATATTGATGTTGAAGAATGATTTTTCCATTTATGCCTTTATAATTTACATGGTAGATTGTTTTTATCCTAAAAGTTAATTGTTTATAAAGATTGGATTTAAATTGAAAGCAAAATTATATATTTATATATATTTTTTAACATATATTATTAAAATTATCTGTGCAGAATACGTAATTCAGACAAAAAAAGTTAAAGAAATTGTTGCTTTTCGTAGATATTTGCGATTTTCATCGTATTTTTTTTCCATCTCTTCGTTGCAATGCGATTTCAAGTATTCTTCCTGCAACATTTTTAACTTTTTTTTACACTTAAAGGATAAACGCGCGGATGTGTTCATAGGAAAAATATTTGTGGTCGCGACATGTAGAGACAACGTTGCGTCTTTATAGTTTCCGCGAGCACGTAGAGTCCGTTCTTATCGTTGAATAAACCGAAGCTAAAAAACGGACGAGCGAACGGACGTTGCCGAGATGAAATACCAGCACTGTCCACTGTGGCCCCACCTGTACCCTTATCTGAACAAACACGCGTATATCCCGTCTCGGTTACAAAGAAACGTGGGTCAGTCTAATGCACGAATATTTCCTTTTTCCTTGACTCGCAAAGCTCCGAGGCGCTCTAATGCACATAAGAGAACAAGCAGAGATAAGATACGATCCTTGACGTGTTACAACAATCATTTAGATAGTAATGCATATTTTGTACGATCAACGCCGAATTAATCATCATTATTAAACATTAATCGTCTAATATCATTGTTGATTTTAAATGGCAAATTTACTCTTATATTTATATGAATATGTTTTTTATGTATTTATTATTATTATTATATTTATAAATTAATTTAATATGACAGATATATCAATATATTGTTTACACAAAATTAATTAATTATAATTAATTAAATTACAATTTATGTTTAATATTTTAATTGTTATCGGTTTCCTAATGTAATAATTTTGCTGTATTACTGTCTTAATTCAAATGTGTCTCGTTACGCATTGTATTATTATGACAAATCGATCCGATGTTAAAGCGACCGAGTGAAAGCTTTTTAAATACGAACACAATGATTTGGACATTGACGATCAGAAAACAGAATAACGTATAACTTAATGTGCATGTCCATGTGCTCAATTCTATGTGTAAATCTCTCTTTTTCCGACGTTCTTTGAAACTACGGCACACGCGGTCGTAACACACATACGCGTAATAGAACGACGTACCTACAATGCATCGTATCGCGGAGTTACAAGGGCCCGCTAGTGTGGAGAGTGTTAAGTGAAAGTCAGGTAAAATCCCTGACCACGATGCTCTCCGACCCTCCATTTGCTTCACTTACCCGTTGAGAGCCACGCTGCTGCGAGGCGATTCACAGGCACGTGACTGTCGGAAATGATATGCAACAAAATGCATTCGCGTAGGGGCGAATTATTGAACAAAAATCTGCACGAATCGTAGCGAATGATGCCTAAGAAATTGCTTTATCAAACAAGGCGTGCTCTTACTCCTCGAGGTCACATCGCACGAATCCAATAACGCGGTAATGTCAAATCTTTAATGTAAATGCCACTTTTCCTTTCTGCACAACGGTTATGTGTTCCTCAATTTGAAGGAAACTTTCGGAGATTAACTTTAAGGAAGCAAACAAATCAGGAAATAGCGATTTACCGATCCTTTAACGAATACGTGACGTATCTACTCTCTTTATCCGCGTTCGACTGCTTAAAATAAATTGAGCTTTATAATCTTGTATTATATTCTTCCATTTTTGGACAGCCCGAAAAGATCAGTTATCATGAGTTTACTCGCGAATATACATACCTCCGAGATAATTTTAACAGATAAAATTTCTCGAAATCTCGCGAGAGGCGGCAACATCTGCAGATGTAAGAAAAGAAAATCCATTGATACCAGGTCAACATCCTACCATTGGCGCGAGATCGAGTCATGACCCTATTCCGACACGTTCATGGACAGTCGGATGCAGCTCCGCGTGACAAATTACGGATCGTTTCACACTTATGACGTGCCTTCTCGCGCGTCGAGCAACTCGTCGCGGCGGGTCGGCACGATATAGTAAGAAGAGGCGTCCGAGGGTGGATTTTTATCCGGGTCGGCGACAAAGCGAGGCCTTAAGTCCTCGGGACAGTCGTGGCTGGAAGAATGCCCCCCCGGATTAGGATTATAGTAGCGTGGACCACCCAAAAAAGAATGCTGAGAAATCGCGCGTAAAATAGCGCGGATCATCCCGTGTCCATTCAGAGTCCAGTGCGGAACATTTAAGAACTGAAACTGAAACTTTATGGCTGCCAGCTAACATTCTCAGCTATTCGAAAACTAAGTATCTTTGATTAATTACCACCACATTGATCATATTTAGAATGTAATAAATTCGTATACGTAATATACATCCTGTGTCGGCTCTTTATTGGTATTAATATATTATATGTTGGATTTAATTTATTTGAGCTTATATAATATATCTTGTAAAATTAATTTAAATATCCTTGAACAATATTATGTTACGAATATTTCCAAATACTTTTAATGATATTTTACAATTCCGCCGAGCTATAAATCGTACGAAGCCAAATGTATACGAAGACTCTGTATAACAAAGTCTAGCTATACGATTTGGTTAAAATCCTATGGGAGAGAAAAGTATGTACTTTCTCCCTATGTATATATATATATATACGTATATTTCACTTTAACGTATATTATATCTCACTTCATAATCTTAATTGAAATTATAAAGTGAAATAGTTTAAATATAAATTAAAGTGAGATAATATGTATACAGGGAAGGATTCTGTTATAGGATCGTTAATGGAAGTATATCACCTTACGTGAATATTCCTACAGCGAGTCAGCTTTTAAAATTACCGTTTCTCCTATCCGCTTATCGACACACATCGATCTCACCCCTCGCATAGTGGAGTAAAAAAATCGTCGAAACCAGTCGAATCTCACCGAAAGTTCCCATGCGCCTAACTGTTCAGTCTAATATTTGAACGGATCTCTGGTTTCAATTGAAAATCAACAACGGAGAAGGAGGAAAACGCAGTTTGGTCGAAAGAAGAAAAAGAGAGAGAATGAATAAACGATCGACGGAGAAAGGCCGGCGAGTCCGAGACAAAGATTTTTAGGTGGAGGAGAGGGGCGGAAAAAAACTGTCTGCCCTAACGGATTCTGGGGTGGAGCGAGGGGTTCTGGCGAAGGTAAAAAGGGCGAGGGCTGCGACGGGAGAGAGAAAAACGAAGAAGAGGAGAGAAAACTACACGGTGTTCCGTTTTTCCTTTGGCCAATGCACCTTCGCAGCTCGTAAAGCTTCATCCCGCTTACCTCCCTTTTCCCCCGGTTTCCATCCTCCCCCCCCTCTCTCTCTCGCTTTCTCGCTCGCTCACTCTTCTCAATCTTTGGTCTACTCCTGACCTGGAGTCTTATCTTTACGATATTTGCGTGCATTATCTCGCGCAAGGAGTACAAGGCACCGGGATTTCTTCGAGAGACGAGCCACGCAGTTTTGAGGAGAGGAGAAGGAAGAGGAGAGCGCGAGTGCCTTCTTTATCTGCGAGCGAGGAATTAATCCAGCCACCAGAGACGAGCTCTTTCCACGATCTACCGCATTCGGGGAAGAATAATTTCCCTGGCTTCCCTTCTCTTTTCCTGGGATTCCCCCCTTTCTGGGGGCGTTATGCTGAAAAATAGTCGTCAGTACCTTCTCCGTTAACCCCCGGTGCGATACCTTCCCATTATGACGTTACGCCGGTAATTAGCATAGTCATCCACAGGTGGTTGATCGTGAAATATATCGCTACCAGAATACATAGTTATGTTACGTGTGTGCGTGTAGGAGTAATTCGATGAAGCTCGAAGAAAAGTCTTGTCCTTGAATTTTATAGAATAAAGCGGTTCTCAGGCGCGGAATGGAGCTTTTAGTAGTTAATCAAGATCGATGATACTCGTTTTATTAAATATTAGCTTTACGAACAAAACTGTGCGATAAAATGTTGATGAAACTCCGACAAAAGAAAATATCTTTTCCCATTAAGGAGCTAAACATAAAAAGTGGAAATCATATTGGCTATTCCAGAAATAAAACTTTTAAACAATTTAATCGTAATTTAAATAAAATATAGTTATAGAAACATATAAGGAGCAGATTTTTAAAATACGCTTATCCAAAATTTCATTTTTTTTAAATTAGATCTGGCGTAATGTTCAGTGTTAAAAGACTCATAATAACATAAGCTACTTTGAGATGTTCAGAAAGCATTTCTTTTCATCATCAATTTGTATATTGAAAAGATACAAACATTTCAAAGTGCACGTTTATCAACTTATAAAAGACAAACAAAATGAATTTGTTTAACATTTTTAGCAATTGTTCACAGCAATTTTGTTTAATATATCACATTTCACCGATTGAGACATATTGTTATTTTCTGTAAAGTACATAGTTTTCTTGTGTAGTTTTTGTTTTTTCGTTTTCTAAAAATTACCAAATTTTGGACAAAACGCATTTTAAAAGTTTCCTCTTCATATATACTTGGAAAGTTAAATAAAAAAACAATATATATATATATATTATTACACAATCATTACTTTATAGTAAAATTATACAATGGTATATTCAGTCGGAAAGCATAATTATTATTTCATCACATGTCGCAATCATTGCACTAAAAACTTCCACTGTGCTAAAAAAAAATTCGACTCTGCGATACCGAACAATTCGTGTTGATGATATATTATCAGATTCGTAAAGTCACGAAGATAAGAGATGAGTCTACTGTGTCGGCACGAATAACGGGACAATCTGACTGTAAATAAGTTAGTCCAGCCACGTCCTTGATTTGTCGTCGCCCGTCGTGGAAGGTGCAAGATCGCCGCACGAAAAACGTGTCGCAGACTCATTCTTGCCGCAGTTAAAACCGCTCCACCATGTCTCGGACCATGAAAGCGTCCACTTTAAAACAAAGGATCCTATCAGATAAACGCTTTTTCGATACGACAAGAGAATGCATGAGGGCTGTCCACTGCAGACTGATGCTACGGCGCGATTAACTTCAAACGAAACTATCCATGCTGTTGTCCAGCCTACGCGTATTATTCTGAAAAAAAAGGATTTATTTACGCTTCCATTCTTTTGATAATATAAGGGATAAATCGGCTTAAAGTCTACCTTGATAGGTAAACCGGAAATTATTTACTATGGGAATAATATGAATATAAAATTGTTACGATATAAAGTTTTAAAGTCTCAAGTCTTTATTAATTTTGTTACTTATAATTCTATCAACATATTTCCAGTAAACGCGCATTAGTATTATGTCTAATAAATAAATCGAAAGATAAATATTTTTTGAACGCAATAACGCGTCAGAGAAGACCACGCTCAAGCGTATATTTATAGAAAAAAATCGATGACTGGTGCAAATAATGAACCGCCAGTTTGTTTGGAGTATCTCTTCGAAAACGGGTCGTGTGAACGCCATGGAAGAAGAGCACAACGAAAAGCGCGTTACTATAGTAATCATAATGTTAATATCTTTCGAGATGTCTGAAACTTCGGGACTTTGAGAGAGCTGGTTTGCTCGTATCCGACTTGAATTCAATGTGTGAACCACATACAACAAAGAAGGTTATACTCCCGATGCTAACAAGGAGTTAGAGCCTTCGTGATAGTTACTGAAGGAACAATTGTATGAAAATTGACCAATTTGGCGATACCCTGCTGCGCAGCAGTTTCGTATGGAAAGAAACGATTATATAAATTGAAGTATAAAAGTAAATATCTTTGATTTAAAAAATCAATTCTTTTAATGTAAACAGATCTCAATAAATTAACGGCTCGATCAATTGCAATTTTACCTGATATTAATATTTTCTGAAACTGAACCTCTGCTTTCTTTGCATCAAGGCACTTGGAAAATTCATGGCTTCATCAATCCATAAAATCACCTGCCTCTCTCTGTATTAGAATCTTTAAATCGTACCGTTTAAATCAACATTTTTGAATGTAAATTATCTTATCTTTATCGCAGCGATGTATCTACACGATCTAAGACTTAATCATCATCAACAAGGCGTAGGTAGGTCAGATATGATCGACGAGAGCCGCATCTGAGCCACTCGCAGAACGTTTTCGCGTGCATCGGTAACGAGAGGCAGCGTTAAAGGCGCAGGCAGGGCCAGTTTCTCACAGAGGCATCGGGACTTTCTCTGTATACGTCGCGGATTTTTCCGAGTGTATTCGTATAGGTCATGGCACGGGGTCAGGAATGCCCTTAATAAAGTAACCGCGCGGTTGTAAGTATCCGTGCCATGAGGCGCTCGTTACGCGGAATAATGCCGCTTTCCTAGCTAGTGAACGCCTGGACATGCCCGTTAATTTATGCGAATATCTTTTTTCCGTCGTTGAGGATATTTTAACGCCGTTTTGCAATCGGTCTGTCGTCTACGTTACGCACGTGACCGCAACGAAAATAGCGATGCCGTCAACATGCGCAAGATGCATATTAAAAGTTTCTTTTTTAAAATTCTTTGAGAGTTAAAGATTAAATTAAAAAAAAAAAATTATTGAATACGCGATTCCCTACTTAATTGTTCCAATATTCATGGTATGCCATACGTGTGTTAATTGAGTTAAAATAATTTGGAAAATAAAATCAGATGATTGGAGATGTTTATATTTTTGATGCACATCTTTCTTTATATTAATACAGTTAAGTATAAAGTATGATATTTAATACTTTGGAGTCGAGTGATTTTATAATAGCGACGAATTAATGTGAATTAGAATGTCTAATGTTATGCAATATTCAATACCAAATCGGCGCTGATTTAACAATAAGAAAGTTGAAATGAGAAAGATACAAAGATAATCACTTCCAGGTTGTTACGGTATTACGCGGTTATTTTCGCGGGGCGCAGTTTCTACCGTTGCTCCGAAAATCCTGATAAGCGCCGAGGGAAGAAGCCGGGAAGATCTCGCGTCGTAGGCGGACGGTTAACATTAATGAAACGGAGCGTACCTACCTGGTGTCTCAAGACGGAGCGAGCGGAGATTGTAGATAAGTTACGTGCTAAAGGAACATACGTCGCAACTACCTGTACAGCACACAGAGAACCGTGTTCCGGTCATTCGCGTCCTTCTTGAAACTACCGAGTTTCCCAGGCGCTTATAATGTAGCGTGCGGCATAGTACTTTCGCGCCATTGATAATACGTGTGTTGCTCATTAATTTAATTAAAAATTTATGAAGTCCATAAAAAAGGTATCCCGTTGTGTCGTATTAATTGAAAACAAAACTAGCAAGGTTTAAACAAATAGTTGAAGCTTGATTGTTTCAAATAATTACATAAAATAATAAAAATCAATTTTGTATTTGAGAGAGAGAATATATTTTTCATCAAAATTGGATATTTTCCACGTTAAAATTTATTTATTGGTTTAAGAGAGAATCGTGATATTCATATCTTTACATTATTACAATCGCGCTCAGATTTTCTACATTGTAGTACTTTATATACATGTCTCTAATCTGTGATTCAAGTCGTACATTTACCGTCGATTACTATAAAATATTCTGGAATCAATTCTTCATTATGCTGAAAGGTCTCGCGCACTCCTTTATAATCCCGCTTAAAGATATATTTTCGCGTTAGCAGATTTCGCATATTAAATATACTTATAGAAGTTTGCATCACGATCCTGTAAATCAAACGTGATTCATGTATATAGAAGAAATATAATTTTAGTATTGTAAGACCTGAAATCCAGACGTAAAATTTAATGTATTCGTTGTCACAAACGAGATCCATGCTTCTCTGAAAATACACGCCGGAGATGTTATAATTAATAATTGTAAAAATCGTTCAGTTCATCCCACAATCGATCTCATTGCACTTTTTGTTTATCGTTCGTCATCTCTTACAGTAGCAGCGGGGCGATTAACGAATGCCTTGCTGAAATCTTCAAATGGATCTCATTTTACCACAGAAGGACCCACTCTCGCGAGGCCCCGGTCGTCCATTCCCCGGAGGTTCGTTCGCTCGCGAACGTTCGCTCGGAGGTCGCCTCGTGAAACGCTCGCGGACGCTCTCCTCTCTCTGGGGTCCTCCGCGCTGCGTCGAGGAGGAGGATGTGAGGGCGTGAGACTCCTTGAGTGTGGGAGAGTACAAGGCGCATTGTAGAAGTCGGAGCGCGCCGACATCGCCGACACCGATGCGGCTGCCGTATAACGCGAGCCTCCCCCCCCCCCCGTCAGCTCCTTTGAGGAGGGGGGCCCCCACCGCGTCCCGCGGGCCACGCTCGTGCGAGGCGGCAGGTCGGCGTGCACCTCCGGAGGGTACCTCTCCGCGAAGTAGTCTCATTTCTCGTGTGAACTGACCACATGGGTCACGTACCTATTATCATTTCCCGGTGTCTAAGTCGTAGGAAAGAATGAAATCTAGATCGCCGGAAGCCCCTCATAATTAACGCGCCCGCGCGAACAGTATGCGAGATGGGAGGGGGGAGGGGAGGGGGATTCGCGGGTAACGTTGTAACGCTGGACTGATGGGAAGAAGGAAACGGGGAGGAAAAAAGAACGGTGGAAGCGCGATGAGGACGCGCGAGGTACAGATTCGAGTGAGTGACCCGGTAATATCGCGTGCGCCGCATCAGTATGCTGCGAATATCCGACCGATGTGACCGATATATCGGGTATCCGAAGCGAATTTATGACCGATCTATCATGACATCGTATCAGGTTGGTAGGAGGAAGTGGGTCTTCGGCGTTTTGGAATATTCGCGAGTATTTTTGGTCTGTGGTATTTATCTCGGAATAGAATAGATCTAAATCAATGAGATTGGATCTTGAAAATATAAATATCTTTTTTTTTTTAGACACAGTACAAATCAATACGCTATTTATAATTTATCATGTTTTTATAAATCGAAAACCACTAGTTAAAAATTAAATTCGGATTAATGAACTTCGTGAAAAAACATCATGAGTTATTTATCTATAATTAAAATGCAGTGTTTTTCTAAATACACCTACAATTAGTAATGTAAACACAGAAAACTTTTATAAAGGATATTCCAGTCTGGCTATCTTCACACACACGTTTTCTCTCTTAAAATATATTGTTTAAATGTTTCTCTTATTTATGTTCATCACTTTTCCTTTAGATAGCTTTAAATAAATGGAAATAAAAAAACACAGAGAGACGTACTTGGAACATACGAATCGTCACTGTTACTTCATATCATATACTTATGATATGACAATATATTGCATTTTACCGAAAATTATAATATAACGGAGCTGTTTGGGCGAGCATAATTTTTGGTCAAGTGCGCTATGATTTAATAATAATTTTAACATATTTGGTTTAATTAACATTTAGACAACATATCATCAACAATTAAGGGAGCTTCATTGGCCGATTATTGTGCTTCCTGATGGATGCGTTGCGATTCCAATGGATTGTTAAGAAGGTTAACAACTCAGATAACACTTTCAACGGTAGTTAAGGTCTAATACACCTGAGATTCTTTAAGTTAGAATATATATATATATATATATATATAATTATTGCTGAAGATGGTTATAAGCAATAGTCGAAACGTCTTAAAGTTTGTATGATTTACACTGATAGAATATTAAAAGATTATTAGCAAACTACATCTAGCACTTAGACTCCAATTGCCTATTAATCATTGTATACTATGAAACTACATTGATTCTTGCCTGAATATTAATTTGGAGAGTCGAAAATTAGATATTGATTTAATATTTATGTTAGTTAATATAATATAAATGTTCGACCAATTGCAACACGATGTGTTGGATTATTAAACGTGTCACGCCTTAACTGATAATCAGATCGATTTTTGCGATTAAAGAACATCGCGGAGTTCATCGACAGAATGAACGCAGTATCACGTTCAAAAATCTGCGTGTCCTGCAAGCCTTCTTGCAGCTCGAAGGCCCCAAAGGACCAGCGATGGTCAGGCGAAGGGTTACGCTGTTTTGATGCTCTTGCTATCATTGTCTCGCCGGCGCAGCTGTTGTTTTGTTGTTGCGCAAACGGACCCGCACAGGGGATTTTCGTGGGGACGTCGGACGTCGTCGGATCTGTCCGTCCGTCCTAAGCCCGAAGAAAGGGTTCCCGTTGTGCTGCGAAGTTCACACATGTGGAACTGAAAGCCCCTGACGTCCGTTCGTCCGCCCGCTTCCATTATACCACCTTCGTCCACCCCCTCGAATACATATGGCCTACTGCAAAGGGCAAAGGGAAGGCGCGTCATCTTGCAGCTTGCGTAATGATCGCGAGGACCAGCACAGCAGCACCTCGCCCCCCGTATTTTCCTCTCATTCTCGGCGAACGATCATTTTCGTGGAAAGGGTGGGAAACTCCATTAACGGTCGCAGCGTGAACTGCTTCGCTTCCGGTGTTAGCTTTAACCCTAAAATTCGACGATGTATACTATAAGATACATATAACAAATATTGTGTAATAAAAATTAGAAGTATAAAATAATAATAATATTAGAGAGTATTAAAATTAAAAATGATATTAAGAACGAGAAGATATATTAACAGCAAATTAGAACTTTTGTAAATATTATTTTTACAATTTAAAGTATGCAATTACATAAAAAAAAAAACTCGTATATTTTCAATTTATTAAAATTAAATACAAATAAATGGCATAAGAGTAAACAAAAAATTCGAACAATCTTAAATGTCAAATTTTTAAATTGTATAATAAAGAATTTTGATAGATATATTCACAAATGACATTGACATTACATATAGTTGATGTTATAAATTACATGTTTCGGCTTTTGCATCGAGCCATCATCAGATTCTTCAAATAAAAATTGAATACGCAGCGGATATACAAGATCGGAATTCTTCTTTTTTTTACTCTTATGCCATTTATTTATATTTAATTTTATTTAATAATAAGAGTCCTTGTACATATATTCTTATTTTTCAATTTATATTTATTCTTTCTATTGTATATAATGCATGTGTGTTTTGTTTTATATTAATAATATTATAACAATTATAAACACATAAGAAGTATTTTTAACATACTTTTGATAAATATATATTCTTTTAACTAAATAGAAATGGTATAGAATATTGTAAACACTTTAATTAAATTTTAATTATGCAAGAATATGCACTATTTTATATTATATAAAATTAGACAGCACATATTTGTATATCGCAATTCGCATCGCATTAAACATGTAATCTCTATATATATGTGATACATGTTATTGCACAAGTATTAACATAATATTTGTCATGACCACTTGATTTATGATTAGCGATATGCGATCCATGTAATTTAATTGTGAGAATCAACTAACGGATTATAGTTAATTGCGTGATTTGCGGGTTCAGGTAGCAAAACATAACGCATGCTCGCAACGATTGTCCTTTTTAAAAGTCGACGAGTACTGGCAGGAAAGAATCGTTGGTTCCGCAATAGAACCGACAGCGTATACTATCATTGGTATATCTTACCACATAAGGGCTGCTTATGAGGGTAAAATTCGTAATGGAAAAGAGAGATAGAGATAAAGAGATAGAGAGAGAGAGAGAGAAAGGGAGGGAGAGAGGGGGGTGAGCGACAAAGCTACAAAAAATCCGGAGGCTGGATGGCTATTAATATATTTTTTTCTTCGGCCACCCCTATTTAGCATAGGAACGAAAAAGGACTCCGTTCCTCTGGTGTCTCATCACCCTACTGCGCGTAATCTAACCCTTTGCAAACAGCCTGAGAAAAAAAAGAGACAGGCTATATCAACCGACAGTCGGGAATCTTCCGGGACAAAAAAGCACGTCTCACGATGCGCTCTTTCTGTCCACTATCTTGTGGCAAAAAAAAAAACGAAAATCAAAAAACACGATGCACCATGCAATCACATGCATATATACAAAAAAGTTATAATAAAGTATCTGTGATTAATTATATACAGGGACATAATCGTTAATGACATGATTTAATGAGATATTATTTTGTCATATGGATTACATAATAAAATTATTCGCAACATAGAAATCAGATACCATTCTTTATTTAGAAAAATAAAAAATAAATTAATTTCTCAATTTTATGAATATACAATGAGATATATTATATTCTTCTCTTTATATTTTTTATAATTATAATAAATTAAATTGTCTTTATCTAATGCTTTATAATATCATTGATTTTATACTTGTTTTTATTGATTATATATTATATACTATATCATTATAGTATTTAATTTTTCTATTAGTGATATTTTTAATATAAATTAATTTATACTTTTTTAATTACTATAATTAATATAAAAGAATAAATCCTCTGAAATACAGAATTCCCTCTTCCTCTCTTTCTCTCTCTCTCTCTCTCTTTCTCTCTCTCCCTTTCAATTCATTTTCTATTTTATCTTAATTTACATATTGATTTATTTAATCCTTTGCTTTGTGGTCACTTTTGCCGTCGAGAGGTCATTGAGTATTTAGCCTTTGATCAACCAGTTCACATTGCTCCGTCAATAAAAACAAAATGAAGCAAACAGGCCATTTCATTATCCCGATGTTAATTAATTATTCTTGTCCATCGTCAAAGTAATTAATCTCCGCTGAGATAGAAGCTTCTCTCTCCGCTTCGCAACCACCTGACAAATGTATTCTTTTTGCTGAATCGCGCGAAACCCACCCTAATCCATCCGCATTGATTGAAAGCTGATCACGTTGCCATACAATGGACATAAAATGATTCAGTTCATGGTATATCTGCACTGTATGTGTACTATATTGTGCAATACAATAACAATAGATTTATATAGCGTATGACGCGTTAGCTACAAGCAATCACATTGTTACTACTTAAAAATTCAATTATTAATTAAAACCACAATTTCTCTCATCCAATAATTTACGATATACTTGAAATAGTTATGAATAACAAATCGCGCAATCTTATTTATCGAGTAAATCAAGATATATTGTCTTTTTTTCGTGAATAATTTGAATAGAATAAAAATAAAAGGAATAAAATAAAACAATTCTAATTTATTTATAAAAAATGTATAGAGAATAAAAGATAAAAAAAAGTGATAACTCTAAATATTAATATTCTTAATATTTTAATATATTCAACCGAAATTAAGACGATTGTTTAAATATTTATTGAACTAAAATCGAAATCAAACGTACCGATTGTTAAATAGGAACAGCCGGCTGCTTTGTCATGAAAGTCAGAATAATCCAGACACGTCAGATTTGCCGTGCCATCAAATCTCTCCCAGCGGGCAAGCTTAACGTGTCATTACCATCGAAGGTCACTGCCGCCACCACCGCGAATGGTGGCGTAATTTGACTAAAGCTGAACGGAAAGAGAGAGAGAGAGAGAGATAAAGCAAGAGAACGCGGTCGGTTATATTCATGGTCGCGTTTGCATTTTCACGAGGGATTTTCGTATCTTTTATTGCGCGAAATCAATCGATCGCCGTCAGTACTAAGGGCCCGAAATTGGTGCAACAACGCCGTCACATATGGTCAAACGGTCGCAAAAAAAGAGGGTAGCGCGGAATGACCAAACAGCGGAAGTATGTCGAAAAAGCGATCATGCGAAGAACGATGTTTAGACGTGCGCACATTTTGTTCCATTTATACGAGACTTTTTTTTCTGCATATTAATAGAATGGGTGCATTCTTGAACCGTTAAATGACATTATTAGAGAAATCAGCGAACTTATCGATATTATTCTCGTCACACATATTGCATTTTTACTCGAGCGATTCGAGCGATTATTGTGAAACGCTGTGATTGAAGGATACAGTAGAAATAATGGTCATTAATTTTACAGAAACATTGTTTTGATCTGTAATTGTTACAATCGAGATAGTTAATACCGTTATTTTTTGAATAAGATGTTATATTCGATTTGATGACATAAATGTAGATTCGATAATCGCTTGCCAATATATCTGCGCTATTTCCGTATAAAATAAAGCAATCAAGATCTAAAAGCGTCTAAGTAACAAACTTTCTTAAAGAATTTCGAGTTGCTCCTTCTGTCCAAAGAGACGCATAAATCTTTAAAGTAAACGCGCCCGGTTTCGAATTTCACGTGAGTAATTTTACAACCGTAAATCGACCTTTCAACGATCTTACAACCCGCGGGGAAAGAATGAAGGTAAGAGCGAAAGGAAGATAGAGAGAGAGAGAGAGAGAGAGAGAAGCCGGTTGAAAAACAACAGCATAAAGATGAAGCAACGCACGACGCTTCTTCCCGTCTTCTTTTCATGCCGACAAAAAACCTGCAAAAAGCCGCGTGTATAAATCGTATGCAAAGACGAGGTGGAAGCGCGGTCGGGCCCTTAATTTAGTTAATTTAGATTTTATCCGTTGCCCGGAGTAGGAGCTTTTTTCGTTCCGCGATGATTCTTTCGCGGAGAGAAAAAAAACCGCCCGGTACACGGGGGACAACGAGGAAGGGGTTGAAAACAAGCCGACGGGCACCGCTGGCATTATTATATACTTATTTAAGATATGCAACGCGAGGGTCCCCCGAACGGGACTCTGCTTTCCTGTTTTTTTTTTTTTTTTTTTCCCCCGAGAACCCGCATGATTTTTTCTCGCTCTCTATTCCCGCTTCTCTTCGTTTCCCTTCTCTCCCGTTGTACTTGGAAGGCCGGTCCTAGCACAACGATAAATGCTTTTCTCTCTTTCTCTCTCGAGGATCTGATCGGTCCGCTCTTGTTCCCTATAAGGATTCTCTTCTTCTCACTTGCCCGCGGCTTTATTATAATCGGTGTGAAATGATAACCGATCGCGGGAGCTGGTTTTCGCGCGACCAGATGATACGGCACGACGCCACTCTGTTTTTGTTAGCACAAAAACAAAACATAACCGTACTCCGCGCGGCAATCCGTACGAATGGGTAACGGGTTAGGGTGTAAGAGTAGAAATAGGACGGTGGTTACGAGGTAAAAAATTTACGGGCTTAAAATCACGCGAGAAATTATTATGCTCGACGGAGCCGCCACCGAAGGGTTGAATCCGCGTGAGATTTCTGACGCAATTTTTTGCATTTTGTGTACTTTGTTTATCGCGGTATCACCGTTCCTGGCTCACATCATTCATTCGGTTTGAATGATCGCCAACATCTTTGAATACTGATGAATGACTCTGATTTTTTGCATTAAAGATTGTAACGATTGTCTGTTTCACATAAAAAATAACTAATTTATATATTTTTGTTGATAATATTTATAGGCTCAATTGTATTTTATTATATTATGGAATAATAATTTTTTTTAACATAATTATGAAGTAACATGTAAAACTATTTAAATCTAAAGACTGATCATTTCTTTTTACGTAATTAATTTTTTTAAGAAAGGACTAACTTTATAGAAATTATGATCAAACTTCAGATTGAGAACTGTAGGATATAATGAATAACATATGAATTTTAATTGTTCAATACTTGGTTGATCGCTCATGAATCATCGATTTTCTTTATGTCGATGTTCTTACATATATCTATATTTTTTATTAAATCCTCTAAAAATTGTCACCTTACACCTGATTTTTATCTTGTTACTTATCTAAAAAATTACTGCGAAAATTGTGATTATCGACTTCAACTTTTTGCATGAATCTCGAATTGTGAAGGACGACAGGGCTACGTGCGAATATACGTGACTTTCGGAAAAAAGGGAAGACCCACGTAAAAGATAGGGCGCTATGCGGGGTATGCTGGAATAGAACGGAGGGGTACGTTGGCTGACCATGCCCGGGGGTGACTTACGATGGACATGTGCAATTTGACCTGTTGACCCCGGAGGCCCGTGGCGCGACGCCATGGGGGCGAAATGTATTTGGGGTAAAAATAATACAATTTACACATAATAGGGAAGGAAGACGAGACTACGCCGGGGATACGCTCGCGTATTCAAATGACGTGTGCACATGGGGCACACGTATGGGGCGAAGATGCAACGCGGGGGGGGGGGGGGGGGAATAGGGAAAAGAGGACAGTGTGCCGACTGATGCACAATAGCTGGTTCGAATCGATCGATACCTCGTCACTTTTGATCGCTCATGAATACGAAACAAACGCGACTCCGGTCACTTATGGTGTTTTCCCTCGTCCATGGCGTTTTTTTCTTAACGATATGTTTGGTCTCGTTAAATTCGAAAAAAGTGACGCGAGAAAAAATGAGCGGCGAGCGAAAGACGATCGAAATTTCTCACGAGCACACCTCAGCTGCTCGGTGTAAAAAAGCAGCGCGAATATCGCCACGAAGTCTCAAATCACAAGATTAGGGAAAATTTTCGAGGAATGCTTTTGCCCCCGCCGGACGAAGTTTTCTCACGAGCTCTCCCTCCCTCTCTCTCTCTCTCTCTCTTTCGTTCATATGTAATTTTTTATCAGAAAAGTTTACTAACGCGGCATCGCAGTATTTTTAATGCTGGACGTCAGCTGTCTTCGGCAACTTATAGTAGCTGAAGAAATGTGTCACGTAAATTAAGCACATTTCTTTTAGACATCTGCTGCTTTTTTGACTACTTTTGGCCGGGAAATTTTTCTTGAAAAAATGTACTGCTCCTTTTTACAAATGAAATGACGCACTGTTGAAGCTTGGAGACTCACCGTCTTCTTACACTACCGTCTTCTTTTTACTAAATTCTCGTTTTCCGCACGGATTAAACGCTTGAGAGATAATTACACTCAAGGCACAGCGAGGTCGTCTTCTCTATATCTACGTGAAAGACCCGAATTTTGTCGACCGTGTCTCAAGACGGGAACTTGAAAATAGCCCCGGGACATACATCCGTTGCAGGGGCTGCGCTACTGCGTGCACGCAACGGAACCCCGAGGTCTACTCGGTGACTATTTCTGTGTCGACTCACAGATCCGTGTGTTATGTCTTGTCTCGCATGAAAATCCTATAACATCCCTCACACAGCTCCTGCCTTCGCCTCCTTCTCCCTTTGCTTTCCTTATCGGACACCTACCCTTATAGCCTCAGCCTCTCTCGTCTGCTCATTCGTTCTGACTCACTTAACGGATAAGAACGACGAAAATAACCGATGTGCCCTGCAACAGGAAAAACGTTGCATCAAATAGTCCGCATCGTCATTTCGTGCTCTTGCTTCTTCCTTCGCTCAACCTTCATTCTGAACAACCAACAGACTTATCTATTGTGAATTTATTAAATCTAACTTTTTGTAAAGCAATAATGTATTTGATATTTAAAAGTAAAAATTGAGATGTATATCTGCGAATTAATATGTTAAAATAAATATTTGAAAATATGCCATGATGTGCTAAAACTTCCTTCTTTATCTACTTAAATATGAAATTAAAAGATTTATATATCTCGCACATGCAACAAGATTAATAATTAATTAGAGTTTAGCACGAGAAAATTGAATTCATTTTCCTTGTCTTACAAAACGTCATCACCTTTAATGTACTTCATCTGATTTATTACTCTAATCGGCGTGCAAATTATTTAATGTTTTTAACTCAGAAGCAGCGGAATACGACAATATTGTATTTTTAAATGCATTCACGATAACCATTTCTCAGTTTTAATATCCGTGATTAAACACACGTTTCTTATCTGATGCCAATTCAGTGTATCGAGTCGCAAAATTTACAAGCGACCGCAACCGGTATCCGAAGACACCCGTTATCATCTTCACGTGCGCATATGCATGCAGGTATATCGCACGTGAATTCGATCGTCGATAATAAACAAGCCATTGACAAACGATAGAGAGCTACAACATTACGTGACTCCTTCGCAACGACACGTATATACACGCGTACACGTAAGTGAGCGCGCGCACGTCTGCAGTGATATTTATCGCCTTCGGTCGAGCGCAATTAATTATCCTCCGATGGGAATAATTAGCCTGGTCACGGAGATATGCCTAGAGAGAAGTCACGTCCTCTCGACGGTGTCTTGTATGCAGCGACTCCGCGATGGGGCACAACGCACTCGAGAGCGACTTTTTCTTTCTCACTGACGCCGCGAATCTGGGAATACATTGTGGCATTGCGCGAGACGGTGAGGCTGATTGATGCCTAATTGATGTTTCGCGGCCGGTTAATTATAATTAGCCCGGCCGGAAGTAATTAGAATAATTAGTCGTCATGAGTCTAACGATGAGAGGCCTTTCCACATACGCACGTACACGCAGAGAAAAAAGAGTAAGAGAAAAAAATCGGAGTGATGGTTTCTGATTAACCATCTTGACATATATCTCTATAATAATCACATTGATCTAGAACTATTTAGAAAAAAAAAACTTGAAGAAATATCTAAACTTATTCTGTAATTTTATAAAATATTGTGTAACATTAATTAAAAATGGAGCTCTTATATATTTTTAAAATATTAATATTATAATTGATGAAACGGTATTTTTCAATATTTAATTAATTTAATTTTTATATATTATATTCTCATCAAAACGTATACAATAATTTTAAAAATAATTAAAACATATATGTACATATAAACTCTATATACATTAATATTTATAATATTATGAAGCGTTTGAAAATAAATAAAACGAAAATGTGTTTTTACATCCTCAAATATAAAATATTTTTGCAATCGGTGTCAAGCGTGACACACGATCGTCCATATCGAACTGGTAACGTTTTTCGCGGCTCGTTCCCGCGGCGTGTTCCGAAGGTCTGGATGTATTGACCGGTGGCCCTCTTGGCACAGCTCGGTACCAAGGCCCCCGGTAAGGCGCAGCGGCTATATGGCCATCCGTGCTGGCTGGCACCGACTATCGAACAAACTGACCAGTAGTCACGATATCCAACAGAAACCAACCCTCGCAAAGCACTTCACCCGATAGACTTAGCAGACGCCGGACTTTGAATTTGTGGCTTAATAGCCACGACGTAAATAAGAGGTATCTAATAACAAAATATTAAAAATATATTAAAATATATTCATGAGATATAAAGATTCTTTTTTTTTTTAGATTTTTTTTAAAGAGATGGAGAGAGAGACAAGGTTAAAATATACATATATTATTATATTATTATCACTAAAGTAGTATTATCATCCTTAAAAATTGCACGTTTGCTTAATGCAACTGGATTGTACTTAAAAATTCAATGGATTAAAATTTGACATGTGCATGTCACGCTAAATATTTTAGCAGGTACTAGAACTATCTCTATCGGAGCGGTTTCGTATGATATTTATGACGTGCTCGGATCTTACAAAGTCGTGTGAGACGCGCTATCGACTCATATAGGCCAGTTCAAAATACCTATTTTCAAGTAAAAAGGTTATAAGATTTAGTTTGACAGATCAGACATTGTATCTCAAAAAGATTGATATTTTTTTACACTTAATATTTATGTAATGTAAATAATGCTATATTGTAGACTCTGATTTCCTTACGTCATATAATAACAAGGATACATTTTTCAGTTTATTTAAATTGTATTTTTATTTATGATTTATACAAACATATATTATGATTATTTATTAAGCTTTAAAAAATATTAGCCAAAAAAACTAAATTTTTAAACATTAAGAAGAATTGGATGAGAAATAATGTATGCCTCGATCGTTTTACTTGATTGTGTCTAATACGACTCTTCCGAGTTCCTTCGCTTTCGTTGCATTTAGCTTCGGTAGTCATAAGGACTAGAAGAGGATATCTCGAATGCGCGTGATCCTTTGTCCCCATGAAATTGGAAGAAACACTCGACAGGACAACGAGGCGACGGCCGAGCTCTCTCACGGAGGTGCATCCGTTCCGTGAATGGGAAGCGCATGTAATACATACGCGTGCTCACACGCTCACGACGCAACCGGAGGAGATTCGGGGCGATCCTTTTGCGCGACCACTGAGAAAGAGAGAAGGCAGGACGAGGCGAGAGGCGACAGTTGCGCGAATGGGCCCCTACGGGTCGCGAATGGGACCCTCGGCTCCTTGGGACGCGAGAGCGGCGCGGGAAAAAAGGGTTCGTAAAAAAATGATCGGCTAGGATCTAAGATATAAAAAAAGATTTGTCCCCCTCGCGCCGGTGCGCCCTTACGATATCCTTTCCCCGAGGGCTAAGAACGCACGGCGATCACGGGCCCAAAGATCGAGGGGGTTTTTGCAGCTGGCCCCGTCCCGAATTACGGACGAAAAGGATTCGGGGGTCCATTCTTCTTCCCTGGACGAATAAGCTCCAAAGGACCTGCGTCCATGCGAGATGCCTCTGACCTGCACCTCATCCTCCACTGCTGCCCTCGATTCACGTCGAGCCTCGAAGCCCTCCACTTATCGGTCTTTCTACCATTATGTCCCCTCGACTCAGAGACTTCTGTATACGTGTCTTCTTTTTTTTTTTTATTGGGTTAGTTCTCACCCACCTCCACGGTGTGATATGTATTTCATATGCGATTATTTTGTCGTAGCTTTGTGTTCTATTGTGAGGAAAGGTATAATCAAAAGGTTGTCAAAACTCCCGAAGTTCAGTCGTAACATTTATATGAATGTACATAAATTGATCATATATGTATTTCTTCTAGTGAATAGAGATTTTTCTTCTTAAAAAAATTAATATTCTCAATCAACGTTTTAATTGAAGATTCATATAAATATGTAGTTTTTCTACAGAGTTATATACATTAATGTTAACTGTTACCTTAGAAACTGTTTTATATTATAGGTATACGCAAAATAGCACTATATATAAAAGTTACTATTTTTCGAGTATATCGTACACATTTCATTACGCGCATTATCTTTTGCTGACGCAACGATCTCTATAGGCTAAGTTAATATTACCAAGTAAGCCAAATAAATTATAAATTTCAGTAGGTGGCGACTATATCGTATCGGAAAATATTAATCAAACATAAATAAGCTTGTATTTTTAAACAATGATAATCAAGATCATCGCATATCTTCCTCTGCACAGATTTCTGTTACTCTTGGAAACTTCCTTTGTACAACGGCCTGTTTTTGTATATACGAAACTTGGCCGCGTTCGCTCCTCTCCCGGAATTCGTGTCCTCGATCAGAACGCGACGTAGAAAAGTACGAAAGCGTCCGACAGGATTATGTCACATGGTCTAGCACGCCGGGCGTCCTCAAACGGGATTCGTTTTCGTGGTCCAGCGAGAATCGTGAAAGATCACAAATTGCTCGGACAATTTTCTATGGGGGATCGATCTTCCTTACTAAATGCCTGCTCTTACAGACGTCGAATGGGATTACGTCGCGTGAAACGAAATGGATTCGCTCGACTTACACACGGAAGGAAAGGTGTTTTTCGACACTAAAAGCAAATTTTACAAAAAACTTGGAAAAAAGTTTTAACTGTGACTGATTAACATTTAAAATTTTGATAAAGATTTTAGTTTGAAACAACCGTCAATCGAATAATGTCGAATGGAGTTGGAAAGATCTTTTCTTATAGTTGAATATAATATTGTTTTTAATCAGGTACGTATGTGTATTAGTGTTTACGTATTTATCATCAGAGTAACAGTCGCCATTGCGATTATTACGAGTTCAATTTTTACGCCTTAATTACCGCGGAGGAATTCGATTCTTATCAGTCATGAGTCTGTTATCATCGTTATAGGAATATTCACGCGCGACGTTATTGACTCGTGAATATTGTCACATCACTGTGCTGCTTAATCCAAGGAATAATCACGTGTCCGCACTTGGACCGATCCGAGCGCGGCTGCGATTGATAACTCGATTAAAAATGTAGGTATACTTTTCCAGTATCGGAGCATCATGATGCAACTCGTGCAAGTCGCTAGAATAATTGAAAGATTGCAAATAATAACATACATCTAGATCAATAAATATTATAAAATTAATAAATAGGAATCTAAAAAATATTTACTGATAAACCTAATTTAAGTTGCCTATTAAATATAGCGTTACTCTATACTAAAACGGTAGTTAAATTTGACACTATATAGTGCTAAATTGAACTACTGTTTTATATATAAAATAACAATATATTTAGTAGAAGCAGTGGCGACTTAAATTAAATTAAATTTGACAGTATAGATTTAACAGTGTTGATTAAGCGATCTGTATTCGCGTTTGCTCACAACAAACGTCACATCTCTTGAGCAAGATACCCTCACCAAATGCCATTATCTCGACCGCATCATAAAGAGTCCACGCACTTGATACCAACAATAAATTAATCCCAGATGATTTAAATCACCGAAAAGAGAACCTGCCCGGAATTTTTCGTCTATGGTCACGCAGAAGGTGGTGGCATTGCGCCGCGTCGCCATGCCACGAGTGAGGGAGCAAACAATTGTACAAATAGTGCCGTATTTCATGATAACACATGTACAAACAGCCTTACGTAAAGCTGGCAATTACGATAAAACTGGACGGGCGAGAAAAAACATGCGCGCCGCGCGCTTTTCGTGTATACACAAGGAGGGGGTGCGAGAGGTGTGCGATGGCGAGAAGACACGTGGCTTTTGGGTCATCGCAAACAACTTTGCGCAGTAACTGATTGTCCCTGACTGCGGGGACGATAACAAGAAACTGTTTGAAAATTTATCTCGCGGTATGTGCTGATGAAAACGTTACTTTTTTTTTTTTAATGAGTACGTCATTTATGTCCCTCGAGTTAACAAAGAAAAATTATATAATTGCTAGAATAAGACTCTGCTCTTAAGTTATAAAAATCTGTGATAAAAATGACACACTTTAATAAAATTTTTATAAATCACTAAAGAGAGTTTCATTTCTCTCTGTTATATTTAAACTTTTCTATTTCATGATTTATGTGATTTGCGAAAGTCAAAATAGCGAATTATCGTAATTTGATGGAACGTAAAATAGAAAACGGTTTATATGTGATTAAGCGATATAATCGCTTACGACCTACCGCGAGATATCTTATTCCCGAAACAAGTAATATCGAAGCTAATCAAGGTTTATTCGTCAAAAATTTAATTAAATTTTCACCCTACATTACGAGCGCAACTTACTGTGTGCAACGCAAATAGAAATTGCGCGTATTGCAAACGTGCTTGCCTCTGTGATTGTCGCCGCTCTTATTGTACCGCTCCAGGATAGGTCCTTCGCGAACATGTGTGTAGGGTTGCTTTCCCGCAGGTGCAATCCTGCGAGCCGGTATTAGCATTCCTGCAACCGTCTCGGCGGAATTGTGTTTGGACGGAAGGTTGATTAATCATTATCATATCTTCGCGGCTAGGTAAAGAGAACGACGCGTGAATCATTGGCTCGTAATATCGCAAACTATTCCAGTCGTAAAAGATAATACGTCATTTTCCTAATTTTATTTATTTTACGCAATGAAAAGTAAACGATATACATGAAACGATGTAATATATATATTTTTTTTAAAAAAACTTGCTTTCATCCTTTTCGATATTCGTTCATCATGTTAATTAAACTTGCTTAACATCTACAATCTTTACGATTGAATAACGTCATTAAGACGGAAAAATAAATAAGTGTATTTTGATTAATGTCATTCGATAATGTTTGTAGTATTATTTCTGCAGAAAGGGGTTGTTAATGTGAGCCAGGAGCAAATCGAAATTATGAATAGACGAATTTATCTTATATATACGCAATCTTATATACGCGAGAGTGTAATTGAATTCTTGCAAGTAGGTACACATTTTCTATCTATTGTGAGTTTTCATCAAAAACTGATTTGCATCTTTTCCCTCGAACCACCCTAGAAACAGAGGTAGGTGCCCTCTGACGTAGAAAGGGAGAAATCTCTGCTGCTCGATCCGGTTTCCAGGCGGGGCATGCGCCGACTGTACGTCAGGCATCTGCCCTATCGATCGTGTGTGCGACAGAGGGGTAATAGAAGACTGCGAAAGACCGGGTCGGGGAAGAGCCCGGGTTGAAACTCCCGTGGCCTTATGTGAACGGGCCTTAACGGGCGCGCGCTCATGTATATGTGTCGCGTGCATGTAGGACTCCTGCGGCTAGGCAACCCAACTTACATGAGATTACGCCGAGCCAATAGCACGGCAGGAGCGCCCGTCAAAGGCATATCTCAATGTGTGGTATGAGCCGAGTCTCTAAAAGGGGATTAGAGCTCCTCGTATTCCAGGATATACGCCCGCACACGCGCGCCTTGGCAGACACGTATCACACGTCGTGCGAATATGTGGACGTGCGTTTGCGTGTGCCTTTGTGTGGGGCGTATGCGCAAACGTAAATACATACGTACAAGGTACGTATGTATTTATGCAGCGCGAGAGCACATCGAACACCGAGCTGAGGAAGTCTCTCCGAAAGAACGGATTCTCCGAGACACGATCAAAGAAAAGAGCGCGGGCCATAGGTGAATAAACGAAAGAAGATACGTTTTGCAAGACATGTCGAGCACACTTGCGACTCCGGATGTTTTTGACAAGGAGTATTACGCGGATTTAAAGAACGTATTCGCGATTTGACGTGTTGCGCCGATCTGTTCACTGATCCACGCGAATTTCAGATATCGGAAGAATAGAGGCGCTTCAAAAACGCGGCCTACAGAACTTACAGTTACAAGTCTTTCAAACCGGAATATCGCACAGTATGGAATATATTAATCGAAAGGAAGATATTTAGTCGGAAATTTTTCAGTAATTGTAAAATCGCAATTGATGCCCATAATAAATACTAACAAAATGAATGTTTTACTATATTATACATGCTATATTAAACATTATTCTTTGCTGTAACTTATTCATTTTTTGTTCTAAAGCTAATCACGATTTTCATTTTTATACGTTCGCCATTAATAAAATTTGACATTTTAAATTAATGAATTGTGTTCAGCATACCGTGAATCGTATAAAAGATCACGATGGCAGACGGCAACGTCGACCTGCAATAATATCTATCAATTGCCAATCAATCACGCCAATTGATACGGCATTTCTGAAATCCAATTAGGGACGTCATTTCCGATTTACAGCGTGAAACCTACTTAAGCTATTACGACGAAGATTCAATCGTTCATTCGAGGCTTATCCCTCCGTCGCGTCGCGCCGATGCAATCGCGGAAGAAAACTTTTCGCGGCAGTCCCACGAATGAAAGTTCAACCGTCGAACGAAACTCCGACGATGAAATAGTGCAACGGTGTGTGGGGGCTGGTTTCAAAGTCGTCGTTGACTTTCACCGTCGCCAATTATACGGGTGCGGCGTCTCGTGCGGCGCTTTCGATTTTTGCCGCGGACCGCGAAGTCGCGCGTCCGACGTACCTTAATTTGAATAAATTTCCGAAGGAAGGTGTTCGCGGCTTTCCACCTCGGTCTAACTCCTTTCCCACCATCGCCCTCAAGCCCCTGATTCAACCCCTCCCTTATCCCGTTACTCTCTCTCTGCGACGGCGGTGCCGTAAATCGCGAGTTCACTTTCCGCACTTTTCACCTAGTTGGCGCGCTGCCAGAGTGACGGTAAAGGGGTGAGACGCTGAAAAAAAAAAACGCTGCGGGGGTGGAGATCGCGAGGTGGGAGAATACCGGGCCGAGGAACTTTACCTTAAGGGGGTGCGAAACTTCCCCTTTAAGACGCAACGGCCCACAAACCGCCGCTGGCGCGAGCGACATTTTACTACGTTACTTCACGCTTATCCCCGGAATTACTTCGCTCGTCTCCGCCGACTCTGTTTTTAAGGAACTTCGCGAACAAATTGCCACGTTTTGCGGAATAAATCCAGGGTTTGTAACGTGAACAATTGTGGGGTGAAAGATTTTAAGGCAACGCGTATCAAAATTAATGCTTCAGGCGTGTGGAACTTTTCTCATCGTGGCCCTGTCTCAAATGCGAAAAATGATTGTTATTCTTAAAGAAACACCAACGTTTTAATATTTTCTGTAATATTAATAGTTCAGAGGAACGATATATTGCTGGGAAAATTGTAAATATTATAAGTAATAAATACAATATAATCTTTAATGTGTACCTAGATTATATTGAAGAATAATTTTGCAATTTGTTCGAAGGAAGTTGAAAATTACACGATTACATTGCAAATTTTTGTATGAATGATCACTCTATTTGAAGTCATCTCCCTGTTTTTCTCTCTTTCTATTGACTTGGATACACATACAGTGAATACCAAAAATACCGCATGAATTCCGCACGTGCGGTCATGGGGTGGCACGGGGAAAGATCATTCCGATGTCCAGTTCGTCTAGTGCCGGACCTGCGCGTTTCGCGTGGCAAGATCATACGGTAGAGACCCGGGATCCGATTGGGCCACCGGGTTTCGTCGGGGCGGGTTCTAAGCCGGTTTAGGGGTACTTTGTGCGTGGAGCCACCCTCCCATACCACTCTGACCATGCAGGAGAGTATGTGGCATCGCCGTGGTGGTACCGACCTACGGTCACGTGTTGGACAAGACGCGATAGCTCCCTTGTCATGCTTGGCACGTGCTATACGCGTGCTGTCAGGTGACAGCGAAGATTTATGAGATACGGTATACGATAGACGTTGGTCAATTTTCGTAATTATTATGGTCGAAGAACATTTGTTTATTACGTGAGATTAAATTCGATACATGAGATTAAATTGATAGACTCCTGCATTAGGATGATAAATTCATTTATTTATGAAAATATATATTTATTATTATTTAAGAATAATATTCTGAATTACAAATGCTCTAAAATATTCCGCTTTTATTCTAACTTATTGAATTATGAGATTTTTTTTAATAAGAATGTATTTAAAAAAATTTTTTGAGGCCTATATGATGTTTTATACGACACTGTATTATATCTGTATAAGAGAAGAAAGCGAGAAAAAGAGAGGGAGAGAAAGAAAAATGCGTAATACATTACATACAATTGTGATTATAGAGAAACTTTGCTATAAATAAAAGATATACTATAAATAATTAATCAATTTTTTAATAGATTATGTAGAATATATCAGTCCTATATACATCGATTCAATTTTGTATGTATCTTCTAGCTATGCATGAGATATAAAGTTGACACATCAATCTATATCTTGATTAATCCTTTGCGAATTTACTCACCCTCGACTCTAAAAATATTTGTTCAGTAATTTCATTTTGCGTTTGCTCAAACGTTGCAAACCACTCGGGATGCATTTAAACACACGAGTCCAGTGTCATGTCCACACGATGGACGAATCACGCGCGCGAAAACACACCACTACGCTTTTCCTCGCGAGAAGCAAGGAGGGAAACGGCGGATCGGGGGTTGGTTATGTGACACACGAGCCACCCCTGCGAATGGCCGAGCAGAGCCCGGCCGCCAAACAATCGATATATGCGTTCAAAATGGCCGCCAGGAACGCCACCCACCCTACTCCAAATCTCCCTTCGCCCCGACCCACGTATACCCCTTGCCACCTCTTCCCCCTTTTCAGCCACAGCCCTCACCCCCGTCGAGCTCTCTACATCCCTCTCACGTATGCCCCCGAAGCTCTTTAACTTCGAAACCCAGCCACTGACTGCCAACCAGCCAATACTACCCTTATCGTCCCGCGAGGGTGTTTCGTTCTCTCTCTCTCTCTCTCTCGCTTTCCTCTTTTGAATTTACTCTCTTTATCTATCTCTCGCCTCCTCTCCTTTATCTTTCTCACTTTTTGATTTCTCTTGATCCTCTTCTTTTTTTCTCGGATATCTGTTCTATCCGCCTCTGGTTGAACGGGCTCGGTTTCTACCCTCAAAAATGACGCCCTCGTAGATAGATAAAGCCTGTAAAATTTATTGCTGCGCGCGAAGTGTTGCGACTATCGCGCAAGCCGTGCATGAGTCGTGATGAAAAACGAGGGGCCAAGAAGCAGCCCAGGCCCTAATCCAATTCGGATGCACGAGGGCGAGTTTAGATTCTCTGTCTTACTGAGATAGAAATATGTCTCAGTATGTTACATATGATTTTTTGTTACGTTTGTTATACATACAATTTTAAAGAAATTGAATCAGCAACTATTTCTAATTGTACAACAAATCATATACTTTTGTAAATGTATTGAATATTAATTGCAATAATAATGAATAGTGAAGTAATTAAAATTGATGAGTGATATAATATGTGCTAAAGAAACTGAATTTGTTTTCTGGAGTTAAATATAATATATAAATATTCCCCGAAGCGGAGGTACTTGTCCAAAACGTACTTCAAGATCGAAGAAGATGGAAGAAGACGATGGCGAAAAAGTAAGATGGGAAGAGGAAGGAGGAAACTAGTGAGTTTATTAAAATATAATAGCGTTATCAGGACGGCCGCGAGGGAGTGAAGGGGAAGGCGTCAACTTTAAGAGGGAAGTTTTCTTAAGTGTTCTTAATTAGAAGGGACCTGTTGCTTCGGAAAAAACCAGGTCACGGCCGTAGACACGCCGACGACGACGACGCCCCTACCCTGCCCCCGTCCCATCCCCGCGACGCTTACCACCCCCCAGCAACCCCCAGACGCAGGCTCGCCCCAACGCCCCAGACTCGTAACAGTCATTATTTCCTTCTTATTCTTTTTCTTGTTCGTGCTCCTTCTTACCTTTCCTCGTCGTCGTCAATCTTCCCTCGTTCTTCTTACCCTTCTTTTCCTTCTCCCACTAGACGCCATCTTCTCTTTTTCCACATTTACTTCTTACCCTCGGGTACTACAATGCTCCATAGAATATTTAGCAGGTCGCACCTCTTGCTCACAGCTGAACGTCGTCGCTTTAAAAGAACGTCATCGCGACTGAGCGAGTACTCGAGCGTGGTAACGAACACGGTAATATTCACGTACCGGGTGCCCCAAGAATTCACATAGTCGCAAGCGTTATCTCCCAATCCCAGAGCGATTGGCTGACGAATCTTGTCGATGTTCACCCCGAAGTTAGTTCACCCTGTCGCGATCCTTTCTACTCTTCTCTCCCGATATATCCGTTTGAGTTTTCTGAAAATTGATATCCTCGGATCCCTTCTTGAACGATAGTCTATTTGATATATTGAAACCCGGAGTGATCTGTTTACTTTGTTTCGGTACATTTCACTTGAGTATTTTCTTGTTCGCGAGCTCTAGAATGTAAAATGCATGAATGATGATACACAAATATAATATCATGAGAGAACACAGAATGATAAGATTATGCTTATATATAATTACTATTAGTAATAATAATAATAATATTTATAATATTATTATTATAATACAATATAAATAATATAAATATATTCTATATATAGAAAAGAATATATGGCTATCTCCAAAAATGATTATAAAATTATAGAATATATGTATAATTATATTTTATGTATATTATTAATAGTATAGCAATAATGAAAATAGAACTTTTAATTATAATTATTTTACCATACACACTTGTAGTCACAAGTACCAGAAAGTTTTCTCAATACATTTTATAAGAAAATTCTATAAATGTTCTCAATGTAAATATAATCTCATCATATACTAGAAATCGAAAAGCAAGAAATGTAACTATTTAACCGATTATAAAACTTACCAATTACATTATTACTGTTTTTTTCCATGCATAACGCGTTTCAAAAATTAGCACGACCATTGTATCTGCTTTAGAACTCTCGTTCGCATCGAAGGACCTCGTAACATGATACCGTCTCTTTTCTCGATCTAGATATTCTAGATCTTCCGGCGAAGGAAACGCGCCGCCCGAAATATCGACGACAAACAGTTACCACGTGCGGATGCACGCATCTGTCGGCGCGGCTTCCGTTCCAGATCCAAACCGCGAGTATCGACGACCGAAGGAGAAAAAACGAGCAAGATGCAAATTCTTTTTTCCTCGTGCCCTTGCCAACCCCCAGTAACTGTCACCGGTTACGTGTAACGGTTTTCGTCGCGAGGAAAAACGCGAAGGTTGAAGAGAACGAGAGAGAAAGAGAGAGAGAGAGAGAGAAGATAAGAGTACAGGAGAAGGGCGGGCAAGGAAGGGTTGAAGGAAGAGGAACCTTCAAATAAATTTGAATATCGATGCCCATTGAATCCGATCGAAGGGGTTCGGCAGAAGTCTCTTTTCACATTGCGAAAGGGTTGCAATTTGAATATTCTCGCTAGGGTAACTAGGACGTATCGTCGGGGTACAGAAGCGAGAGGGGGGGGCACCCGGGAGGGGTACGTAGCGACCTCCCCCTTGCTTTTTTCTTTATTTGTATACTTCGCGAAAGGCATTGTATCCGCGAGGAAAACCCAACACCCAGCCACCAGCCCCGAGGCCATTCTGTTCCATTATTAAAGTAATCAGCGTCATTGTGACGGGCGTTCGGTTTTGACTAATATAGAATATCGGAGGGATCGGGTCCCGATCGGCAGGTAACCCGTTTCGAGGTTAAATCAATTTCTCACGAGAGAAACTGTTTCCATGATTCCAAACGTTTCGTTATCACAGAGAAATTGAAGATCGAAGCTTTTTCTCGTACATTATCGCACTTCTTCAATAATGTAGTAAATATGTAGATCCAATTACATCTTATACAGTAAACTCAAGAAAGTCAAGCACAGTTAAAAAGTAAAGAAAGAGGGAACTTGAAATTCGACTATAATTGATAATTTTGTTTTTTTCATAGTATAGCGATCGTCAGTAACCTTAATTAGATATAAACGATATTGTATAGTAACAGATATATATTATTAAATATATCTAATAAACTTTAAGCACGTGTAAATCATGTGACATTAAATGCGAAATCAAATTCAGGCCTCGATACCAGTCTAGTTTAAACAAGTTGACAACTTTGAACAGCAAACCGGCCTAACTTTTTACTTACCGTTACGCAAAAATAACAGAGAGCCCGAAAGGCATTAAAAATTACGACGGGCTGCGCATTTGTAAGCGGGACAGGAATTAAAAGCGGCGAAAAAGCCGAGTGCCCTGAAGTACCCTCAACGCGATGCAGACTATCTCCAAATCGCGAGGCCCATCGAGTGCCCTCGAAGATAAAAATCAAATTCTATGTATAGCGTAGCGGCAGAGGTGCGAAGCCCGTGCATGCATGGGTGACCGCATTGTCGGTCCCAGTGACGTCTTAACTAACGTAAGTCTCGCATACGTGCGTATTGGGAAAGGGTCGCCCGTCGTCCAGACCAAGACCCAGATACTCCATCGGTCAGATAGCACGATTCTTCACATCTGCCGCCAGGATGGACGTCCACGGATAGAATTAGGACAGATCTTTGTCAGTGAACGGCTTTAATGCAATTCAACGTCACGACAGGACGCACGAATGAAATGTAACATTTCGCCGACGAAGGCTGACGAAGACTCGATAGAACTATATAATTGAAATATTAATCACACACACGTACATACAACTGTACGTTTAATGTATATGTACAAAATGCTTTACCATTTATTTGGTACGTAATTACTTGGGTAAATTATTTGGCAAAAGAATTATATTGACGTAAATTTCTGGAAATTTTTTCATGCATTATAAACGTATGATTATTAATATAGCAAAAGTTGATCCTGATATTTTTAAGAGGAAATTAAAATTATAATATTAATCTCAATAATAATATCATTATCGAGAACAAGCAATTTAAGGAAAAATAATTTAATTAGGATGACAAAATCGTTAATAAAAATTCACAAAAAATTTGAGCAAATAAAGAGAGTCAAAAATATAATTATTTTGTTCTTCATCATTCATGATGTTTGTTTATATTATATCAATATTTTCGAAATATCTACACATATTAAAAATGTTGTTATATCTTTTTTTTTTTACTTAATACTTGTCGCATTCCTTCAATTATCTTGTTAGGAAGTCGTGGATCCGCTATCGTAGTCCAATCACAAAAGAAGAGTATCGAATCGTATCTTTCACGGTAGATAAATAACTGCGCAACGATTCGAGAGATCGACGCTTTCGATGAATCATTAATTATAGACATAGCTATTCGAAGATGTTCGGATGTCCGTATGAAAATCACATTACGGTAAGCAATAGTTGTCAGAATGACTACCTCGGGGGTCCATGGGGCCTCTCTTCTTCTCTTTCCCCTTCCCTTTCTCTCTCTCTCTTTTTTTCTGTTAGCTGAAAAGAAACTTTCAGGTAGCTCGTTTTCTGTATGCGTACACGGGGGGCCCCATCTGGGCCCCGTGCGTGTGCACTCGCACGCGTACACGCATGACGTTAATGTGAGCGTGCGTGCGCGCTCATATCAGGGTAGGAGACGCACATGGGACCCCATGGAATATGCATGCGTTTTGTATTCAGGAATATGTTAACCCTTTCGCTTAGTCTTTCGATTGGCGTCGCGGAAGCAACACCTCGGCGATGGAGAGCAACGGTGTTTCCGACCGTCCGTCACATCTTCTCAGGTGAGAATTTACGTTCTACACTTTTGGTTCATGACACGCGTTACTGCCGTGTTACTGCGTTAGCCGTAAGGAGATCGTTCGCGATCACAAAATATTCACGTGTTGAGATAACACCGACGAATTCTGTTATTATGGACTGGTGTTACACTTCTCGTTCACGTTTAACAAATTTTACTTAAAAATATATTACTTAGGATAATATTTAAAATATAATTTTATAATAAGAAAATTAAAATATGATAAACTATACAAATTTATAAAATTACGAGACGTAAATACGCTATCGGAATTGAAAATCTTAATGTAATAATAGAATGAGATAGGTGTTATATTTTTCAAAACCCTCCTAAGCAATAATGATTAAACAGGATATTCTTAAAAGTATATAAAATAGCTATATAATATATTTCATTCAATTATGTTTGACTTTCTTCTATTAATTGTGTTATATTGTATATTTGTTTTACAAATAATACTTTTTTATTAGTAAGTAACATTGACGTAGAACGAGCCATAAATTCTACGAGCGGAGAAGTATATGTTTATTCTCTTTCATAGGAAGAAATCAATTTGATTTGTCGTATTTTTACAAATGCTTATATATTGACACACCAAGAAGTGCTTTCAGCAATAGCTTTCAGCAATGGCGAGTATGTGCGCGATACGTGTCACGAAAGATGGAGGTAATGCAGAAGTAATATCATGCTCGGAGAGCATCGCGCGCATATAATAGCCGCCTTAAAAATATACGTCCATCGACGCGAAATGGCGCGGTAAAATCTCTCATTGAGTCACCGATCGTTAAGCAATACTCAAATTCTTGCACTGCAATAAACCGTTTTATTTGGATTCGAGGGATGCAATACAAATAAAATTATCGTGAGTTTTGCCTCGTAAAAAGGATGCAACTGCAATGATATCAAATTTCCGGCTGAATCATTCAACATTAATACAATTACGATGTCGGCAATAAAATGCACTTTTAAACGAGTACTTCAAAATATTTCTTACGCGTTTGTATTTTGATACATATTGTATTTCGATACAATTGATGTAATAAATAATTAAGTATATTGAATGACATTTAGCAAATGACTAATTGTAAGAAATAAAATGTTAATTTTAATTCAAAGACGTTGAGTGGATTTTCTGAGACGTGCAAAAATGTTGAAATTAACATTTTTGTATGTTAACATTTTTGCATGTCTCAGAAAATTTACTCAACGTCTTTGAGTTAAAATTAACATTTTATTTTTTACAGTGATATGTATACATACACATACATACAAAAAAATATGTTATATTTATTTCGTTTAGAAACATTTTCTATAGTTAATAACACTAAATTATATTCATTTAATTTGTTTCTTTAGATTTCATATTAAACGATATATCATAAAGCCCGATTTTTTACTCGTGTTTCATAGACTTTTTTAAAATTTTTGTAGACATTTTATATTTAAAGATTCATCTGATATTATATATAAAAATTGTAAAACATTCATATTCATAATTTTTTAATTTTATTTCAATTTCCATTAAAACCTTTTAAGTGCAATTTGTATATATTTTTGTATGTTTATCAAACTTTTAATGAAAATGTCTTAGCTTTCCAAAATCAATTTTACTTGAGGCACGTTAGTAGTTCAGTTCAGTTATCCGACACAAAAGTGCGACGAGGAGCCATTTTGTAAAGATCACCCTTCATCTAAGTTTCGACGGCCATCTCTGCACCCCCGCGGGCGCCATCCATCAGGTCACATTCCATCCAATTGCCTCGAACTGGCGTGGTTCGCCGACTTTTCCCCCAGACTTCCCGCTGGCAAGCAGTTGACCGCTGGTCAGTTCTCGCTTGACCGTGAATAATTCGATTCTCAACGATTACGAGAAACCCTTAGAAGTAAGTCGTGCGAGCGCGAAATTCGATCGGAAGTTAAACAAGCTGTTCAACAAACATTTCACCACCTACAGCGTATATCCGATTTATCACAATTTTTTTTATATCTACAATATTAATGATCGCTTCGAAAATTAAGAAAGTGTTATCGCCAGTGCACTTAATAGTGGAATATAATTAATAATACTTTAAAGTAGGTTGTTCGATTGATCTAAGATTTTAGTACAATAATTATAAAAGTATGTAATACAAATACAATATATTAATATTGCGCGCGACATATTCCTCGGTTACGATGTTCATTTTCCTTACATAAACTTCATGTCGTCGCTGGTTCTTCCACGTCGCGCTTATCTTTTCCATTATTCATTATCAACGTCGGCGAATTAGCTACGGTGACGCACCTAATATTCAAATTACGCGACAGACTGTCACCCAATTGAAAATTCTGACGCCGCGGCAACTGTTGTTTGACAAGATACGGTTTGCTCGGCTACGAATCACGTGGCTCGCATAAAACTCAAAAGAATTCCCCCAAGTAGACTTGCCGAGTACTCGGGGCGAATATTAATTTTCGCGGGCTCGAGACGGGTCGGGTAGGTGCTAATAAACGATTAAACATCGACCCGCCGATAAATCACTCGCGGAATGTAGTGTCGGGCGTGTGCCGTGAAAAGGAGTGACCGAGCATCATCGTTGGCTTGAGTCCAGGTCAATCTGGACGAAGGGAGAGAGACAAGGGCGAGTAGGAAGAGAGGATCTGGTTGGCGGTTGAATTTCCGGTTTCGCGTCCCTTGGCCACTCGGGCGGGGGTCAGTCAGGCCCCCTGACCCAGGTCGAGGGTCAGCCCAAACAACCTTTCCTCGGGGTCAGCCCACTGTGCATTACGATTCTGATTTACGGCCTATGTTTCCACGCTCGATCTAAGCGGACCGCCGAGAGTCGATGATCAGAAAGTGACCAGTGATTGAAATGACATGGTCCAACAGTGTTCAATTAATCTTCATTGTATATTTCGTTCGATCATGGCGTAGTGGTGAATATCCTTTAATACATAAAGTGCTCATGTCTGCATATAATAATTTTTATTCTTATTGTTAGTATACTTCTTATAAAACAAAAGACAATGTGTTAGAAGAGATACATAAATTAAAGAAGAATTTTTTATTACATTAGAAATTCAAACAGTAAGAAACATAAATTTTTATATTTAGATTAAATTATAACGTTTAATAAAGGTTCTTGATATTTTACGAAGACCACGGATATTGTAATTAATTATATATTAATATCATCAAATGCTAATTAAGTCAACACACGATGCGCTGGCATTGGCAAAAAGCAGGCAATTAGCGGCGAACATACACCGATGAAGTCTTACGAAAGAGCGAGATGTATAAGAGACGTTTTGAAAGAGATTACCGGAATTCGTCGACTTCAGAAGAAGCCCTGACGCGAATCCTTTGCGAGCTAAGGGGCGGGAAGACGAGCGAGAACTCGCGAGCGGTTTACAGCAATGAAGATTTCTAAGAAGTGATGCCAAACACAAATTGGCGCAAATTGGCGGCGGTTTTCGCGCAGGACGCACGACGCAAGCACTGCATAAGACGCTAAGCCACCGGCAAGCAATTGCAAAGTCTTGCTACATCGAGCCATATGGAGTATAGATGTGAAGACCGAAAGAGGACGGAGAGAGAAGCAGAATAGACAGAAGGTAGAGCCGTAGAAGGCAGCTTCGGTGAAACAGGACAGATAGGAGGAAGGGAAGGGCAAAGGACAAGAAGAGGCGAGATAGAAGAAAGAGAGAGAGAGAGAGAGAGAGAGAGAGAGGCAAGGAAGAGATCGTTAGGCGTCTTACGTCTTGCATCCTGCCAGGACGACGGAGGCTTTATCGTGCACCGTTGCACGTACAGCGTGCCCCTTCTGCTCCTCCGGTACATGTACGCGCGAGAACAGTAGGGTGGTTTTGGTAGGGCCACCCTCCCGCGTCTCGACCCCGAAAACCACCCCCTCACGAGTAGCGAGGGTCACAAGCTAGCGTTGCACCGGTTCAAGGCGTTCTCCGCCCCGACAACATGGCGCTGATCCACGTCTCATGTACTTCATCGAGAAATGTTTAATAATTTATACATGTCCTAAACGACAAAAATATTAATTGGCATCGAAATCTACAAAAGTGTAAGAGATTTTGTGTACAGAAACGTTTTACAGATCAACTTAATGCTTGTACATTGAAAATGAAGACTACATCGTGGTAAATATGGTACACTTGCAAGATGTATAATATTTATAAATAATTAGACAAAAAATAATTTCCAATTCGATTTCCATCGACAATATTAAGAGAACAAGTATAATTGTTCTCTACTTGATGTTTCGGATTACCTCAGAATTATTATCGCTTGTGGCTTTTTCCGAGAATCGCGTAAGGAGCGGAAATTAGAGAAACTTCCGAGAGATCGAGTGGTTCGAGCACTTCCCTAGGTACTTCCTCGGCGAGCAAGTTCGAAACTGCTTCGTTGGGTATTCCTTATTGACTGGCAGGCAGTGGGAACAGGACATCTTGTGGCACGCCAGGGGAGATATTGCTTAAGCAACTTCAAATTAATTTCAAATGCAGAGCGAAACAATACCTAATACTTATGCAAATCACACGTCGCGCGTTCTATGATAATTATTTTTCTATATAAATCTCAAATACGAGGAAAGGATCAAGCTCCATCATCGCAAATGTCGTGATTTAAGATCAATCATTTGAAATTTGCCTGTCAAAAACACAAGAAGTACGTTCGTAATTCTATATATAATTCCATTGAATAATTTCCATGAAACCAAAGTTAATTTATAGACTTAAAATACAATGAATCGTCACACAGAATCTTTCAAAAGACGAATAGAATTATTATTCTAATTGTAAGATCTTAGTAATAAATGTTTCATCGATGCATCTGCTCTACTAAAAAGTTGAAATTTTCTTAATGAAAATTCTGTATCGTGCAAAGGATTAACGTGCATGCGGAGATATTAATTGCACACATAGCGAGTACCGTTTGGCGAAATACGAGAGTGTGATGTTAATGGAATTCGACCCGGACGAGGTGGTTTCGAGATTCTATCTACCAGAACAGGGAGAAAGGCAAGGAAATGCGAACCGCCGTGCAAAGCAAGAGAGAGGAGAGAGAGAGAGAGAGAGAGAGAGAGAGAGAGAGCTCATGTAATTACGACGTGAAGACTCGGTGAGGCTGCTGCAGTTTCGTAGTACTTTGGTAAGGACGCTCCCGTGCCAGCAAATGCAGGCACTCGTGCAGCCCTGAGGACACGAAACATCCTTTCTGGAGGTGCCTCCGGGTCTCGTTGAGCACGAGGTCTCCTCTATTCCATGAAATACTCTTGCACACTTAATCGTGTCGCATCTTGTTCGCCGATACTCGTGGATGCGCACGCAAAATTTAGTGTACCGACCTAAAAGTTCGCGTTAGTTCTTGGAGAATTTAACTAGCCCGAAGTCTTCTTATACTGCGTCTCTAGTGATGTGTCTCTCGAAGAAACATTTAATAAGAAGGTCATGTAGCAGTATTAAGTACTTTTCGAATACTTGCATATATAATGGGATAAAATTTTATTTACGTTTCACAGTTACTCAATAAGAAACAAGGAACTATCGTGACCAAACACGGATCTAAACGCAATAATCGTGTAAAATTAGATGATTGCTAATTGTTTTTAAAATGTCTGAAACATTTTTTTTAATATAAGTATTTACAAAAAAAGTAATTTCAATAACAGGAGAAGAATGAATGATAATGAGATTATATTTCATTCAAAATGCTTCCCTTAGCAAAAATGTTATTAGATTATATTATATAGAGAGAAATTTGTATGTTATAATTATTACATCATAATTTCGCGATAAAAATCTACATCCTGAAAATGAGATGGAGATTTAGCTATGTATAAACTACTACTAGAAATAATTTATTTGCATAAAGTATACCTCCAAAAGTCATCTCAATTCAATTAATTCTCAATTAAATCAATGTTGCCTCGATACCGAAATGTAATATCAAGAGGTTCTATCGTATAAATCTCATGTTAAATGCAATGGTTTAAAATTTCTGATTATCAAACTGTAAAGGTATCTTCAGCTTTTTCGCTTATCACAATTTCTACTACCGTTTCCATTACTATTATATTTCTATTGATCATACTACCAGTCGACAATACTGGCGCCCGGGATTTTGCCCGGTGACGCGATGTCGCGAGAACATCGAGGAAACTCGACGCGTAATGCGTTATTCACGCGCAGCACCCTCGTCATTTATTAACAATTTGTGACGCTCGCACGACGCAGCGAGCCCGATAACGGGATTCCACGCGCGTGTTTCATATAGGCATCATCGTGCGAAACATTATCACGCGGTCGGTCGGTCGAACATCCTGACGTTCGATGATGACGAACGACTTCAAAGACGCAGGAACCGACGATTTCCGCTCGAGGGACGACGAGTCTTCTCTTCCTCTTTTCCTCCATTCCGCCACCACCCTCCGCAACTGGGAATCCATGTGCATGGGAGATCCCGTAGGATCAGGGTCTCTGGCCGTCTTAACCGGCAACACGATGGATCCCCTCTTTGGCAAGCCCAGAAGGTTACCATGACGACCAACACGTGACGTAACCACCCACTGCCGTGCCCGCTGAAACAAATGAAGGCACGTCCTTCTACCACCCCTGGAACCCCTGGCCACTGTCGCCGCCACTGCTTGGTCTTTCTCCTCTTACACCTTCTGCCATCGTACCTCCTCTTTCTCTCTCTCTCTCTGTCTCTCTGTTCTTGGGCTTCCACCTTCCAAGATCACCACAAGACAATGTGGACGACATGTGATGGCAAGGAGAGCACAGAGAAAAATGTGGGGAGCAATTGCAAATTAGGCAAAATTGAAATGATCGCGACGTGAGGGATATCCGATCTGATCCACGGATATCGGAAAGAGAGTGAGTGAGAGAGATTATGTGCTGATCGATACGTTTTCTGAAAATTATACGTAATTGGTATGTTCAATGTATTAGATTTTTAACGAGAATAACGAAGTTGCTTGAAAGTTTTCATTGCAAACCGATGATTTTATCAATGTTGGAGATATTATATCAAATCATAAAAGATACGTTGCTCATGAAGTCATGAAAAACGTAACTGCTATTGTGTGAAGAAAATTACGTTTATCATTTTTAATGACAGCCGAATATTATTATATAATCATAAATTGCTACTATTTCTAATTTTATTTTGTTTCATTATATATAGTTCGTATACATAAGACACGCGTGAAAGTAATAAATATGTCTTTTCTCGTGTGTATTTGCATATTTTTCTCAAACATTCGATAATATATGTATTTGACGAGTAAAAAGCTTGCGTGTCGAAAAGTGGAAGATATAATGTTAAATCGTGTCTCTGTCTATTTCTTTCGGTGTATCTATAAGACACACCGTCCCATTCCCCTTTGATTTTATGCTGCTTTCTGATTTCGCCCGGGTATACCTTCGCCATTTTCCCGACGCGACGCGACGCAACGCCGTGCCAAGAAGGATCCGATTCCGTACTCTCAACACGCTCTGATTTTTACGAAGTCTTTTTACTGATTTTATCATTCCCTCTGTCTTTATCCTCCTTGTTCCCACTTACCAGCCTTTTTCTGCAATCCGTCGGATCCAGAACGTTATCCTTCGGTGGGAATACGTAACGAGAGGACGCGCGAAAAGACAAACTTCGAATCAGGGTGCCTGAAGGGACGGAAATCTTCGGGCCGACGAAGAGCAAAAGGGCGGAAAAATATTCCTGAATTTTCTGCCGAATCTATCAGCATCCATCGGTTTCAAATGATTTTCTTTCTGTCCATCTTTTATCATCGACAAGCATGATTTCTTGAAAGAAATTTTCATACGAATTCTTGTAATATCTTTGATACGAAAAAAAATTGAAAAGTACGTGTGTTTTAAAAACGATTTTATGTAAAATTTTGTGTACCGTTACTGCGTATACTAATTGTTTTAAAATATTTAGAATGCACACAGATAAAATGATATACGTTTTTATATAAATTATAATTTGGTAAAATAACTTGTGGTTACACAATATACAACATTTTTTCTTTTTGTTTAATTATGTTTAAGTATGACGTATGACAATTGTTTAATCCTAACAAACGAATAATATCGTCTACCATAACTATTTAATATCATATAAATTCTGTCTTACAATTATTATTAATTAGCAAAAGATCACTTTGTTTTAAGAAGTCATTATTAATTACAGTAAAATGGAAATGAATTGCATATGAAATTGTAACGTTCTAATATAATTATAAACAAAATTATATGTTCTGTCGACATGCACTCGGCATCTTGCGAAAAAGTCTGGCAGGCTTGAGTCTACAGAAACGTACAAACAGGGATAACTTAGGGCTGAGGAAACGGGGGCAGAATTTCCGTATTAGCAGCCGCCTTTGATGAAATTCGCCCTTCGATTTCTTCCAGCCCATCGCTCCTCCCGTCTTGTGTGCACGCCCGTATGCGTACGCGGCCTCTTATTCTTCTTTCTTCTTAAAGCAATATAACGCGTCGGTGGAACGTCTTGGCGCCGCGTGTACGTGACACGCTCGAATACGCACGATTTCCTTTCCTTCGGGGGTCAATTTCCCCCGCAAGCTACGTCAAAAGTCGCGCAAGCCTACAGTTCTGAAATTCCACTCGAGTCTGATATAAAAAGCAGAGAGAACTAATTCGCTTGACAATAAAGAACGATTCGTGACTTCGTGATTGCTTGTCGCACGAGAGGATGAAGTTCATTTGAAAGGCTTTCTTTTACTATCGTCAACCCTCTTCGTCGATTTTAAAGAAAAGAGTCATTATGAGTATTTTACTGTAAATTTGAATGAGAAATGTTACTTTTAGCAATGATTATTATGATGATATTTTTAATATTAATATTGACATGTAGAATCTTTTCAATGATATTAGTATTAGATTTAATTCGTAACTAATTTTTAATATTTATGTGATGTAATAAAAGAACGATTGTTTAGATTATAATGATTATAGAAAATAATTATAACAAATATACAAATTTAAGCAATGCATCAGAATTTTCGAATGCTTTTATTTCCAAATAATTAAATTTGACACTTGATTCTTTTTATATAAAAGTCATGCATACAATACTTTACAATTAAAAAAAATAATATATCTTACAAAATGAAGATATTATCTTTTTCTTTTCCTTCATCTTTTTCTTTGAATATTTCCTGTTTATTAATATTTTTCAATAAGATGCACTTATATAAATATGAATTGCATTTAATCATAATTTAATGAAATTGGTCTACGCGATCGAGTTTTATGACATTCTGACATTTCAGAACGTTTCATGTTATTTACAATCGTAGATCCAATACATTTATTGGATCTACGATTGTAAATAACAGACTATTGAAGTTATCGATATTAACTTTTCAACTTATTAATAAATATATCAATTAATCAAAAAATAATTAGTCCTAAAGCCAAGATATAAACGATCGACAGAAATTCGCGAGAATGGGACTTAAGGAAAATAAAGGGTCCCGATCGTTTGTCCTGGGTGTCACGAGTCGAACCATTATCCCTTCAGATTGGTTATTTTCAGTAAATACCATTTTGAAAAGCCAATAATGCTGTTCCCCATTGTACTTCATTCCACTGGTGACGTATTTTTCCTTCTCGCTCCCGCTCGCACACGATTTTCGCGATCGCCACGTTCACTCGTCCTTTTCTCTACGGGGTGTCCCGACAACACAAACCGACAAAAGTAATCCCGAAAATGACACAGGTGATGCAATTTCCAGTGGGAAAAAAAGTGGGTCCGGAACTTACTGTGGAAAATGCGTCGCGAGGGGAACTCCCAATTCAGATAACGGGTTAACCCCTGTCTCTTTCGAAGGACTGAAAGGAGAAGATAGAAAGAGAGAAGCAGTGAACACGAGAGAGAGAGAGAGAAGAGAAAATATCCGAATGTATACCTGCATTTTATCGCGCGTATCGGGAAATCTGAAGAGGAAGATAGAGAGAAGAGCAGGTAGAATGTGCGAAGGCCAATTTTCGAGTGGTGCCACTGAGGGTCCTACATGCACATGAGGTTTAAAAAAGGGTATCGCTCCTGCCTGTCGAGCGAATCAGAAAGTCACGATCTGCGAATACCTGTGATGTCTCGCGTGAACTATCGTTTTCAAGACTGAAGGTATTAGATGAAGCGGAGTAGAAAAAGATTTCGCGTATTCAAACGAAAACGTGACTACAAGAATATGAAAAAAAAATATGAGAACTAAATTAGGCAATTGTAGGTAGAAATTACATTAAATAATTGTAGATGGAAATGCATTTCTCTATATAATATATTGCTAAATCTTTAACTGTAAATAAAATTAGACGTGATGTATCAATTAGCTTGGGAATCACTTTTTCAAAGATCGACCGTTATTAGATCGTTCATTTAAATGCTTAAACTTCATTTATCGAGGCTTCAACGTCAAGTTACAAGTCGACGTATCGCGGAAAGTTCCATAATAATGGCGGCGTAATAAACTTCGGCGTATAATGATGACAGCGAGTATGCATGAACTTGGTGCATACTCTCGCGTGTACTTAATGGATTAACATACGCGTATGCTTTTTCATCACGAATATGAAAATTATATATATTTTAGTGAAATAATGAAAACCGTAATTTTCAATAATTTATAAAAAATAACGCCACTCGCGACAGAAATCATAATTCTTGGTTTAAGACTAAATGCGCAATAACTATTCCCTTTCTTCAGCAGTCATTATTTATTTGCTAAGAATTATATATTTTACTAAATAAATCCCTCTATTTAAAAATTCTATCATCGCTTGGATTGCCTTTCTGATAATTTATCGCATAAAATTAAACAATATGAATAAACACGAACGCGCGACATTAAGGTATTTCATCACTTTTATGAAACATCAAGCTCCAAAGTACAAAAAGAATTATTAAAAAGTTTTCTGAGAAAGAAATAAAAAAGAACAAAGAAAGAAAGTGCTGCGTTAAATCCGAACGACATTACTATAAAGAGCGAGCGAAAGAAAGAAAATGAATGAGAGACAGAGAAGCAGTGAGAATATTGAGAAAGTGGTAGGCAGAGTAGGAAAGGGAGTGCAAGTGAAGGTGCAAGCGTTGAAAGAACGAAAAAGAGGAGCCAAGGTGAACCTCCCTCAAGGCGTCGGCCTTGAACTACATTTTTAATTGCGACTTCCTCGCGCAGCTCTCCTCGGTCCTCGCTCCCATCAGCATGCTAGCGAGCTCCTCCGGATGATAAGAACAAAAGGAAAACAGTTTTCTGTCGACGCCGCCGCAGACGTCTACCTCGTCACCCCCTCAAATCTCCTACACAGTCGCCCTCCTCTGCCATGGCGTCCGCCTACCGAGCTCCCTCCCCCACGTTAAGTCTCCCGGCGTATTCCTCCCTCACACGGGGGCCAACTTTTGCCCCCTACTTCCTCGAGCTGCCCCCCTTCCGCCTCCTCTCATCCTCCTCGTGCTACCGCGGCCTGTCTGCACGGCCCACCCCTTTTCTCTGTGCAACAAGTAGCGCGTTCATTTAAGACGTGTCGGCGTTCTTTTGTTCGTTTTAAAAAGCCAAAGCACCAGCAAAGTTCCGCTTTAAGGAGGCAAGACCGTTATCCCCACCGCGAGCAAAGTTCAGGGATGGTTCGCGCGGGTGGAAAATGCGGCAAGGTCTAGCTTCATACCAACAGAAACAGCTTACAGCTTTACGTTCTCTGTCTTTTTATCCTTTTTACCAGCTCGTTATCCTTCGATCGTTTTCAACGCGGTTGTATAATTTATCGTACGACTCAACGAAAGTTCTTACGATTTTGTATTTTTATTTCTCGCATAATTCACTGAACTTACATAAACGTTTGTGTTACAATATAATAAAAACATAAATTATTGAAGAGACATTTAACCGATCGTAATATTCATATTAGGAAACGGTGACTGTGAGAAAGATAAGGGGATTAAAAGTGGGGCAGGTTGTATTTTTAGGGAGGGTATCTTGGCACATATGGCTGCTCTCTCTGCCGGTATCTACCTAGTTAGCGTTAGCTTATGCATCCGTGTTCTGGTATATACTTGGCGTGGAACGCCATACGATCGGAGACGGTCGTCCCAGCATCCCATTGAGATCCATTCAATGGACCATCGCGCTTCGTTAACCAGTCTGTCGCATTTTTTACCTATCACCTATATAACCTTCCCGCGGAAGGTACAACCCTTTTTCTCGCAATTTGAATACATTGTACCCTCGACCAATATACATATGTATATCCGACCGATACTCTTCTCCCTCTTTCTCATGTCGAAACGTTCCTTCCTAGTTTCTCTTTATCTACTTTCTCTCTCTCTGTTTCTCTCTCCCCGCGACTCACTCTCGCACACATATCGCAGTTTCTACCTGGCTAACCCTACGGGGGGTTTTGTTGTAGCTTGACCGAGTTTTTCCTCCTTTCTTCCATTCTTTTTTCCCGTCCCACCTCACTCTACCGCGTGCCACCCCTCACAATGCGTCTGATTTTGATTTATATGACGCGACCGACAGCTCAAATCACCGAATCACCGATGAGAGAAAGAGAGAGTGAAGAGAGGAGGTATCGCGGGATGCGTGGAAATTATAAATTCATGCTTGCCGTGTGTGTATAATGTATACACGCATATGGGAATCTGAAGACCGCGCGGCGGCGCTCGTCTCCATGTTTCAGGGACCCCCTGCGCAATCCCATCCCTTTCCCTGTTTCCGTCGCCTTTTATGTCACCCTTTTTGGTCCGGCGAATATGAAAACGATTTCGATGACGCGCATCGCGACGGAAACGCCTGAGGCATTGTTCGTAGAGCGTCCTCCGTCGATTGAAGCCACATAAATATTTCGACGGATGGATGAGCGGTTGGAGAAGTTCCAAGCATTGCAACTGCGACCGTTTTCGACTGGAAAAATATTCAAGTAGATTCTAGTCTACACCCAATTAATGTTTATTTTCTGCGTGTTTTATCTGTAATTGCAGTTCTGAGATTGCTATTTTACACGCTATGTATTTTTAATTTTTATTTTCACCCTTACTGTATCGCGCGTTCAATTTTCCATTAATGAGAAAATCGCTGCACGTTTCTTCATCTACGGCGTGAATTACGTCAACGACGCGTGCTCCTCCATCACATTTCATTCTACGCCCGCGAACATCCGCACTTCCACCGCAGACGTCACTCGAGAACCAGAGAGTACTCCCCTGATCCGCGAGTTATCGGGACACACGACACGCGGAATCGCGATTCGGAATTAACCACGTACATAATTCCACGTGTCGCGTCGATCCGACCTAACCCGGCCTGATTTGGCCCCGTAAGCATCTCGGGGAGCATAACTCCATCCGTGTCTCCCCTTCATGTCGTCGGATCCCTGCCTCCGCCTAAAGACGCGGCTGTGCCATCAATAACTGATATTCGTCTTCCGCTTAAAGACCCTGAGGTCCCGAAACCCTCGTGACACACATAAGCATATATACGTTTACGTATGCATACGCATACACACGCGCCTCTTACCTCTACGAGCAGACAGATATTACCAGCGCCGTTAATGGGAGCGGAAAGTTCTCCGAGCTACGAATCCGCCCGATAAAGGGTTAGCGGGAACGAAAGAGACTGTCGATCTCTCTGTGGAGAAGAAACAGTGAAAAAGACGGCGGCGCGGTGAGACCGTAGTAGAAATTCGAGACACACCCTTTCGGAGACTTTTCACGCAACCCTTTGCCTCGCAACCCTCTCGCGGAGGATGCGCGTGGAAACCATATACGATCTCTGGGTTCCCTCGTGTCTCCCTCGTTGGCCCGAAAATTTCCTACGTGACGCTACATCCGGTGGATGTTTCTTCAGAATTGCTCTTCTATATACAGATTACACTTCAAAGGGTCACGAGACGAATGGATTACGAGACATCGGAAAATATTCCCATGTAAATGAAAGATGAGAGTTGAAATTAATTTAAATGAGAGAATTCTCTCTAGTTTCTGTACGATCAAAAGCCTGAAGCAACAATTAGACGTGTGAAAGAAAATTACCGTACTTGGTTTATGTTTATTTGCTTTGTAATGTAAATTAATAATCCTGTTAACTCCAAGTCACATTAGCCTTTTTATCAATACATTTATAATTTCTAAGCTACGTAATTGGCTCTATTTAATTATTTTATATATGTGTTGAATACATTAATTTCTAATATACATACATATGATAATATTAAAAAAAATATTTTAAGTATCAAATTGTCTGATTGTGTTATTCATGAAACAGTATATTACGATTTTATTAACATTTCGGAATTTAAAGCGTTAGCAATAATCGTCGCACAAGGACCAAATATATATTAAATCATATACTTTTATTTGCAACAATTTGCAAGTACCAACAAATTTACCCAACATTCAAATTCAGAAGACGCTGAGAATAATGAATGCTGGGTTTCGTTGCAAAGAACAAGCAGCTAGAATAACATCTCTCGTCATTGCACAGAATCCGTGGCACAAAGTAGTTAGGAAAATATCTTACTTAAGAGAAAGTTCGTCGACCGACAAGGGAGGGAAAGGGTGGATGCGGGACGCAGTGAACGGGGAGAGGATCGTTGCAAGCGACCCTGGCCCAGAAACAAAAGCGAGAAGAAGCTTGTGAATAATTCAACTACGCGGGAAATGAGGAAAGAGTTCGTCGAGAAGTTTCCTCGAAGAATTTTACACGCTCCGCGCTTCTTTGATCGCCGTGTCCTTGAAAGTCAAGGAGAAAGTTACGATTAATCCTTTGTCGTTCCGTTTGAGTCAATTAATCCCAATCAAATCGTTGATTTATACAAAATGTCTTTGAATCGTTGTCTTTGAACCTCAAAACGCTCGATAAAATTTCATACGAAAAGTTAATATTTTTCTATATAGCAAAGTTTTAGTTGGATGTGTTTCTTCGAGTATTATATATCTATAATGTTTTGACATTAACGTCTGATCAAGAGTCTCGCCAGTAAGTTTATATACTCATCAGAATTTTTCAATCGATAAAATCGTCAGTATAAATAAAAAATCGAAAGGGTCGCGGCATCATAAAATTCGAGCTCAAGGAAAAGTTTCCAGAGTGTCAACTGAAAGAAAGATGTATGAGGAGCTCTAAAAGACGGGCAGGTGGAACGGGTTTAGACTCTATGGGGGAGAGAGGCAGGCTACCGTACGGTAAAAGCGTAAAACAAAGAGCCACGAGGACAAATTACGGATTCAAACGGCCGGCTTTTGTCTCTCGATGTTTATTTCTTTGTTTTTGCGCAAGCTGCATTGTTTTAGGCTAGACGGCGCGAGAGAAGAGAGCGGGAACGCGCCTGGGCACCGGGTTTTGTGAGACCTCCGACGGCTTTGTTATGTGCCTTACCAGCTCTTTGTCACACGTTTATGACTTTCTTCCTCACTCGCTGACCCGCTCGTTCTTCCCTCCTTTTTGTTCGCGTATGAGCTGCACCGATCGGTAGATCGGAATTGCGGCACGATTGGACTCCAGGAGATCAAACAACAATTTGCCTTCACTAGTCGTCAACCGCTCTTTACAGACCGCAAATCCCGCGCTTTCACGTCAAACAACAATATATTGTTTGCGGAATAATAATGGAACTACAGCTTAATATTCATTATACTGTAGTTTTAATTTAAAAATCGACCAAGATTTTAAATATTCTTTTTAGATAAAAGCTGTTCACTGGACATATCAAATATGTATTAGGGGATTTAATCTGCTTGTTAGATGTACTTCTTTTATACGACTTTTTCACTAACACTAATCCGATTTCTGTTTTAATGCTGTTCATCCATCATTGAACGTCCGAACTAACAATACAGAAACAGATTGTTCTCATACTTCCTTTCTTGTGATAATCATGTAAAATTTTATAGAATTAATGATTCAACTAGATCTTACGAAAGATAGTTACTGCGACTCACAGGATGCAGACGGGTTAATCTTAATACCGACGAATCGACTAGGTCGGACGGTTATTTCGAGCCGATTAATTAACGAGACTATTTGTCAGGCCGCCGACTCGAAGAATATAAATCTTTCAAGAGCGGCGGGGGCAGGGAGGAGGAGGAAGAGAGCGATAAAACGGCTTTTGGGAACGAAAGCCGTGAGAAGAAGCCAAGGGAGATTGAGGGCAGATGGAAGGCGAGTGGAGACGGAGCTTGCAATTTAAACGTGCAAACGCGCGCCTTCGCGGTAAACTGACAACGAACGTGACGTCGTTCAAAGATTCACGAGGCTTGCTCTCCGACAGCTTCGGAACCTCGCTTTTCTTGCGCGGTTGCCGTTGGGACGAACGATAACGAATAACTCAACGACGTAAAATTCTGGCGACGGGGAGATGCCGAAAAGTCGCTTCGGAACGAAACCGAGGACGAAGACCTCGCATCGAACATATAGAACGGTTAATTTGAATCGATTCTATCAGAACGCTAAATGAGGCGAGTTGAATCTCGCAAATAAAAAAAAATTAATGCCATACGAAGTGAAGTAGCTATATATGAGATTGTTATATTTGAGACTGAATGGAGACAGCATTATTAATTTTTTTATGATAAAAAATAATATTTATATTTATTAACATAATTAGACAGAAGAAAGCCGAATATGCACTATTTAATTCTAATTCAATTTCTGATTACATAATATTATGTATAATTTTATATATTGTTGTAAAATGTTAGATTTGTTTCTTTATTGACACAATAAAAACGTTTTATAGTAATCGAATTGTATATATTGAATATTTCATGAGCTATTCGTCTACTTAAAATAAGGCAGATACGACTTATAGCACTGATTTATCCAACGGTTCAAATAATCATTGTTTTTAATTTCTATTTTGGCCCTCGCAAAAATTGTCGCGATAAATGCACAAATTTGTTATCGCTTTCCGATATTTTCGTTTGATAACGTGACGTTAATGTGACAATGGCGATGCGGTTTAAAGGATTTATTAAATATTAATAGTCACTATACCCTTTTGCGTACAGATGCCTCTAATTGGACCGAATTCACAAATTGTATTATACATAGCTGAAGCGAACCGATTTATATCGAGTTTCCGGGCTTCAAAATTCTTGTTTTGTCTGATCCAATTTCCAGATGTTTTAATTAATACAGACGAAAATAGAATAATACCGGTGCAAACGATAATGTAATAATTATCCGATGACCAATTCAAGGCATTTGAAAACGATTGAATAATGAACGGTTGCATTAATTATTTAGTGTAGATTCTTTAGACTTCGTGAGAGGAGAAAATTATAAAATAAATAGCCTCTGGCTCAAATATTTTTTTTTTGAGATTTAAAATTTCTCTCTACCGAAAAAATCGTAAAAAAGCTATACACTTTTTTTATGCCAACGATAATTAAGACGTTATTTTAATAATTATCGTATATCAGTAGATGAAAATTGTAATAATAAATAATTGCTTAGTGTATTTTCAAAAAATATAAGAATAATTACAAAATGATATTATATACTAAATTAGAGTATTTGCATGACGTTTTTTACGGGAATATTTCAATGAAGGGGAAGATTATATACATACATATGTAATTTATAACCATACGCTGCGAACGAGTACGAAAAAGTTCAAACATCACACAAACGGAATTACATTATACGCTGGTCAGGCTCGATCTTTTTCGGAGGTTGACGACGAGGACGAAGGAGCAGACGAGGATGAGAGGGTGAAGTGCGAAGGGGGGAACACGATGGTGACGGCGTGCGGAGGGGTGGTGTGCGACGGTCGGCGAGGACCACGAGATCAATATGTATGTTGGGGGATATGGACCACGTGGGTCGGGGGTGGCCAGCAGCCCCTGGCTGCTGATTGGCCAGCGGCCACCCTAACGCCACGCCCACTCCCACACACGCTGTCTTAAGCTCCCCTCGTGCCACACAGCCACCCTGTACATCCACCGTGGCACCACCGCAGCCGGCGGGACACGGGGTGCGGGGGTGTGAGCTGTACAACGCCGGGCAAAGAGACTCTACCTACTACCCCCTAACACTGTTACCGAATTCGGTGGAATAGTCGAGAATTGAAAACTGTCTTAGCCCACGCCGCGCGCCGCGGTCTCGCTAAGTTTCGCCGGTGTACTATAAAACTACCATCTCGTGCTGTTCCCTATAATCCGATTAAATACGTTACGCCCGGTACGACCCTCACGGAGGAAATTGCCGGAGCGCGGCGGAGCTCAGCGCGGACCCGGAAGGGCGGAACTGGGTTTATACCGGACGGCACACACGTCCCAAGTGTAATCGTCCAGAAGCGATTTCGCTTCGGAGAAGCCGCGCGATAAATTTACCACGCGCGTTTCCCCCAAACTGAAGTTATTTCATCAATAAAGCAACCATAGTAGGATTTAACCTGAAATACCTTTGATTGGACCTTTAATCTTATCCTTCGCAAAACACGAGTTTACGTATTCATGATAATATCAAGCGAAGTCTCTCTCTAATTATGCGTTAGGACAATTCTTGATATAACTAGAATATAGGATAAAAGTATATATTATAAAAGTACGAAAATGTATTATTAAAGTTATGCTATCGTAACACGCTACCGAAATTTCAATTCTATCTTATTGTAATACTAATATTTAACAAGTGTCTAATTTTTTTAGATACGTAGCAAAGTAATTTTTTTAGATATGTAGCAAAGTAATTGAGCGATAAAGTTTTATTGCTTTTTTCTTTTTCAAGAAACAATATAACGCAGTTTGTTTATTTGATTTTAACCGAATCTAATATTAATTATGAGTCTAATTGTAATTGGTATATGTAACACCTATCTATTGCATATATTAAAGAGCTATCTTTATTTTAAAGTAACAACACCAATTTGAACATTTCTTGAAAAATTTCTTTATCATAATGGGTATTAGAGAATAATAGAAGTGCCATTACAGAAGTGACATCGTAATAAATGCATCGCGTTTCTATGAAACCCGCGAAAACAAGGATTGAATAGCGAAGTATTCAGTTAATCGACAAGACAGGCAGCTCCAAGTGAGAAATTAATCAGCGGCGTTTTCATTCGTCGCCGACATTGTCGCCGACGACGCAACTGCAATTGCCAGCTTGTTATTGGAAAGTTAGAGAGATGCCGAGAGATGCAATGGATTTAATTAGCCATATAGATCCGAGTGCGGATGTAGGGCGATGAGGACGAATAACGACGTTATCCGACCCTCGTGACGATCGTCGATGAACGAGAGCATCACCTCCGTCTAATCCTCATTTGCTCGCTCGTGTGATGCTAGGACGAAAGGAAAAAACCGGAAATTACGTACGCTGGATGGACAGGAAAATAACATAGTTATTCGTTCGATAAATGTCAATAGATGGCAAAGAACAAAAAATCGGCACTAAAAAATCACCATTTGATAATACGTGATAATTTGTCGTCGAAAAGGGAGGCATTTTTTAAAAAATTAAAAAAAAAGTTTCAATTTCCACACAAAATTTTGTGTGTATAAAATTAATTTGTGAATTTAATATAGTTAACTAAGATTGTTAATTAAGAATAATCTAAGCCACTCAAGTAACAAAAGTTAGTAGCATCATTTCAGCTATTGATGAAATGCTAAATATATTGCTAATATATCGATGATGATGTTAACGTTTTATAATTGTGTTTTAAAAACACGTTAAAATAACAACTGTTCAGAATATGTCACAACATCCACGGTAAATATTAAATTAGTATGCTCATTTGAATTTCACTCTTTACGTTGTGAATCTATATATTACTTCCAACATCTCTTTAAAGAAATTATATTTTCCGGCATTTACCTATTTTCTCGCATTCCGAACGGAACAATTATAAAAAGCGTCGTTTACGCAAATCCGCGAACCTATGTTTCTCCCACTCTAGATCCAACGCCATCAATACTTCGCTCGACTGCGTTCGGAATCTAATTGCGCTGTGCGCATTCCACATTTAAGCAGCAAATCAAAGAATACGATCATGATAGGATCGTCGATCGGGTTTAATGCAGGTACTGCGCGCAACGCCGCATTCCTCGTTATGAATGCAATATCGCAGTCGACATCGTCTCCTCGGGCAAAGGCATTCTTCGTTTAACGACAATTAGCTCGCGTATGTCTCCCGTAGGATTAACCGAGTATATACCTCATACCGTGCTCACACTGTATATGCCGCGTCATCGGCAAGCTAATATCGACGGAAACGCATTCGTTCTCGAAAATGGTCGTTGCAATTGCGGCCGCCCGATAAGTTCGCCAATTAGTCGATGAAGTGCTACTTAAATGCACGATATTAATTATACCTCGTGTGCAGCGCGCTTGAATGACGAATAAATCGTTCATCCTTTGTCAGGACAGCTTCATTTTGCGATATTGCACTCAATATGTCTCATGCGTTTTACTAATAATTCGCTGCTTGTGATATGCATTTAATATCAAGACCAATTCAAAATTATGACTCACAAGATAAGAATTAATTTTAATCATTGACAATTTCTTGGGATTTCACAAACTTGTTACATATATGATATGATTTTACTGAAGTATCTTTAGTTAGATACAAAATACCGAAAATAATTTTGTCAGATCCATTAAAATAATTACAATATATGTATATAGAACGTTTAAAATTTTTGCAGCTTATCATAGAAATTCTGCAATTATATTAATGAATCAACAAAATTATTTTCGGATTTGTATCTAGTTGAATTTTTAGACACTTCAGCAAAATCGTTCTTTCCGTGTATATATTTATATGTGCAATCATATGTTTTTAATATGTCATGAAGCATGACATGTGATAAGACTTTATGACTTCGCAACAAATACGCACCGAACGCGATAAGACACGGTTTACTTCACTCAACGGGCACAGAGTAATTTGAATTTTCGCCGCGGGCAAGACGGGTTTAAGACAAACGAAACGGGGCCGTCGTCTTATCAAAGCGAAAGCGGCTGGCTGATACTGACGAGGCAATTTGTGCGCGTAGCGTAGCGGCTCGTGCAAACATATATGCTCGCGCGGTGCACAGCCGTCTGCCTGCACGCTCCCAAGATTCGTTAAGGAGTAGATGGAAACAGACCCCCATAGGTACACTTCGGCTTAAGCTGCATAATGGAAAACGACACTCCGGCGACTCCCGTAAGTCTTGAGGATTTGCGCACGGATGACGTAAAGTGACGTAGAAGGGCGACAGTTGGAATTAATTGTTACATACAAATCGTTGCAAGCAAAAATTGAATTTTTAATGCAGACTAATAATTTTGGGGTTAGCGTATATACCAATAGTGTTATTAATATATAATTACAGAAAAATTTATTTTATTTATTGAAAGAATAATTCCACTTGTATGTATTTTTTATAACCGCTTTTTCCATTTAAAATTTATTACGTGATAAATATATTTGGTAACCAATATACTAGCTGTGTAATTATAAGAGTGTCCAATTTTGCTTTAAATTTTAAGAATAGGAGTGACCTGTCTGTAAAAAAAGAGGTTTTTTTTCTGTGGCGGGTCGTAGCATGAAACTTTATGATAACGGAGTTTTCTTCCGGAAGAAGAGTTTAACGGGCAATGTCTGACTTTACAGATTAGAAAGTTAAAATACTACTAGTCTAACTTGTTTATTTCATATACCAAATAACAGACAAAGTTCAACTCTTTGCAATTGTTTGTGAGTGGACAAAATCTCTCATTCAAAATTGTAAGAAATTAAAATAAAAAATTCACAAAATACATACATATTATACACATATATATATATATATATATATATATATAATAATGATCGGTGTTGTTGAAAATTATTAAACAGTATTTTTAAAGTAGTAAAAAAACATATTTAATGACAATATATATATATTTTTATTACAAATAAATAAAGAAAATCATATTCAATCAAAGCAAGTCTTAATATCTGATAATATTTTTATGTGAATTTTGCAATTTGCAGTTTAAGCAAACTGCGCGCAGATTATTTGTAAATGAAATGCAATTTTAAACTAAAGCTTGAATACGTAATATTACAAATTAAATTGACAAGCAATTTAATAATACTTTAATGCTAATTGTAAAATATTGTAAAGAATTTATTATGAAAAAAATTATCACAGAATTCAGACCTGAATCTTTCTCATTCCACGGACATCCTACTATCAAAACAAGTGGTGATATTTGTCACAATAATCAGTATATATTGAAAAAAAGAAATATATTGAAAGTTAAGAAACCGAATTGATTAATGATAATTGGGTAGAACCAAACCCAACTACATCCAGTGGTCATATAAAAATATTATTCAACATTCAAACCTGCTTTGACTGAATATAGCTTGCTTATTTGTGTCGAATATTTCTCTGTCAATTTATATAAATTAATAATTATATAAATATATAAGTATCAATTAATTATTATATAATTATATAAATATATAAGTATCAATTAATTATTATATAATTATATAAATATACAATGTTTTTTAATGTTCCCTATATATAATATTTACATTTTTCACTGTAATATAACGAATACAAGGATATTGTATACCAGGAAGTGCCGACCACACCGGAAAATATATAAAGCAACGAATTATTGCAGTATGTGCGACAATCGGTCCAGAAATGTTAAAAAGTATACGTACTTCAGGGATTCAACGATTGCAGTATTGCATTGATGTAAACTGATATCACTTCGAGCACTTCTCGTGACGTAAGAATCATTGCTTTACTTCTTTATTTAATGACGAATGGCCTTTTATATGAAATATACGGAATTCCTCTGTTTCTTTAGTGGTCCTCCGTTTCCTCCTCCGTTTCCTCCTCCGTTTCCTCCTCCGTTTCCTCCTCCATTTCCTCCTCCATTTCCACCTAAAAAAAATTATTACCTGCATATATTATGATATCCTCTTGAAACCGTACAACTTTTGTAATTATGTACATTTAATATTTTCATATCTCTAAAAATAGTGGAGATCATTCAAAATGGACAAACTTATTGTGTCGCACTCTGCAATATATATATATATTTTTTTTTATGTGTGTGTATATATATAATATATATACATAAAAATACACTACTTATTTTTTACTTCATAATATTGTAACTGATATCAAGACGAGTTCAATGACCTGATATATTATGACCTTAAGATGGCCTTACAGTCAGACTGTTCTACAGTAGAAAAAAATTTGTGTATCTGTTACTTTTTCACAGATTCTTGTTTTTTAAATGAAACTACATACAAAACAACAAATTATAACCAAAAATAGTAGCATAACAAAAAAGTAGAACAAAAATTAATAACAAATTTAATGAAAGAAATTATGTAATTACAATAAGTGTTCGAATTGTAGTTCATTTTCTTGTAGGCACAATTCTGCTCTATGTAATTAATTTATTTCCATTAGTTGCTCCTATAATGTTGTCACATATATATATACATATATAAAAGTAGCGTACTATTGTTTATTTATATATTTTTATTTTAATTAACTTTTGTTTGTAATGTTAGATTTATGAACATTGGCTTAATTCTACGTAGCTTTAAAAATATTATTTTTATTATAACATTTTTTAAATATTTTTTTCTATGTAGAGAAAGAAAGATACACATTATTACATTTTCTATAAATATAATCTTTAATTAAGTGATATGTAATTAAATACCTAATATGTAATGTGTCATATACAAATTTTAACGTTGAATCAATGAGTGTTTTTTAGATTTTACAAGAACATTTAACTAGTATTTGTTAGACATATCTGATATTAGGATGTTTATATATATTCCATTATTCATTACTATAAATATTACATATATTGAAATATATTTAGAAATTCATGTTTGTTTATCATATTGCGTTGCATATTTAATAAGTTGTTATAAGTTGTTATTATATAATTTATAATAGCCTAGTACATTTTCTTCTTTTGTGATCGAAGACAGAACCAAACTCTAACGAATGCATAGAGGAAATGATTTGTTTGGACTCAAGAATTCTATTTACGTTTGTTTCATTGAAACAAACTTAATTTTAAATGAAACATATTGTATTTAATTTTAAAAACAATTAATTTTAATGCAAATAATCATGTTCTTAATTTAAACATTATTTGAGATTGAGCTATTTCAATGCATAAAGTTTAATTTAACAAAATATCTCTATACTAATGAGCCTGTTATCATACCAGAAGTAGTAGTGGTGGGAGTAGTTGTGGTGCTGGTGGTGGTAGTAGTAGTAGTGGTAGTGGTGGTGGTCGTGGTTGGACAGCAACTTTTGTCTTTTTCACAGCAACAGTCTTTTGGTAAAAGAAAATTTAATAATGGACAATGTGCTAAGAGTTCCTTGAAATATTCTACAGACATAGAGTTCAATATCGCACGCATGTTTAGATTCGCTTACGTTCGACTTGACTTCTTGTGCTTTGGTATAGAATTGTGATGTTATATACAGAGAGAGCGAATTTTTACATCGAGTTTCTAAACATTTACCTATTTCTTATCATTGATATCGGATAATACGCTTTTGTATTATCACTTGCCTTGCAATTATTCTTTGTTGCAATTAGGTCTGTTACACATAGAATACGTCAACGCGTTACGCGTTGCAAGAAACAACGCGATAGCCAATTAGATTCTGATCTGGAAGAGTCTAATTAGTTACCGCGTCGTCTCTTGCCACATGTAACACATTGACATGTTCTATATGCAACAGACCTAATTGCAACAAAGCATGACTGCAAGACAAGTGGTAATACAATAGCGTATTATCCGATATCAATGGTGAAAAATAGGTTAACATTGAGAAATTCGGTATAAAAATGCTGTAGCATTATGATTCTGTACCAAAGCACTAAGTAGAATCCGAAGATAAGCAAATCTAAACATGCGTGTGGTATTACTACTCCTTCTCGTGGCTTTTGTCACGATTAAAATGGCTGTAAGTATTAATGCAGAAAATAGAATTTTAATAAAATAGAATTTTATTACAGCAAAAAATCATAAGTTACTTTAAATTTAATTTAATTGTGTAATATATATGAGGCATTCCATCCCAAGTGTGCCACTCGAAAACTATTGGATTTTTAATTTGACTGAAATTTTGATATATTATAGTACTCATCTCAAGAAGCTATCATGATTTTTTTCGAATTTTTTTAACATAGTCATGAGATATGAATTTTTTTCAAAATTCACAATTTTCAAATGCCTATACCTTTGTGAAAAATAATCCAAATAAAACGTTTTTTTTAAAAATTGTTTTTTTCTCTAGTTAAAAAAAAAATATCAAGAAAAGTTTCAAAATTGTTTTTTAATTTTTTTTTTAATTTAATGTAAAAAAATTATTAATTTTTAATGTATGACACGTTTAATTTTTTAGAAAAAATTCTCATAAAAACTTAGATTTATTTGATGATTTTTAAAACTAATTTGATCGTGGGCAAATTTTTCCTTCTATTTTTTTCCGAATTAATTTTTTTTTCAATTTTGCATTTTTTTACACGATAAAATAATGTATAGATATAAACTCGTGACTTTTTCATTTCCTAAAATTTTTGGTTTATTCTCAATGTAATAACTTATTTTTTTATAAGGGCAAAACTAATCAAATTTAGTAATTTAAAAAGCTTAATTCTTGCATGTAGAACTGTAGCCGTACTTTTACAAATAAGATTGGGCAATAATAACAAAAAATGCAAAATTGAAAAAAAATTTAATTCGAAAAAAAATAGAAAGAAAAATTTACCCACGATCAAATTAGTCTTAAAAATCATCAAATAAATCTAAGTTTTTATGAGAATTCTTTTTTTTTAAATTAAACGTGTCACACTTTAAAAAATGAATAATTTTTTACATTAAATTAAAAAAAAAATTAAAAAACAATTTTGAAACTTTTCTTGATATTTTTTTTTAAACTAGAGAAAAAAACACACAATTAAAAAAAAAACGTTTTATTTGGATTATTTTTCGCAAAGTTATAGGCATTTGAAAATTGCGAATTTTGAAAAAAATTCATATCTCATGACTATGTTGATAAAAAAATTTGAAAAAAATCATGGTAGCTTCTTGCGATAGGTACTATAATATATCAAAATTTCAGCGAAATCAAAAATCCAAAAGTTTTCGAGTGGCACACTTGGGATGGAATGCCCCAATATATATATTTTTTTAAGTATTTAACGTTAATTTGCATGCACACATTGTATATTTTTATCTCCACAGAATGCCACTCCAGGATTTATGGAGGATCTTTTGGAACATTGTCCATTATTACACTTTCTCTTTCCAAAAGACTGTTGCTGTGAAAAAGACAAAAGTTGCTGTCCAAAGACAACCACCACCACCACCACTACTACTGCCGCTACTACCACTACCACTCCCACCACCACTACTCCTACTACGGTCGCTTAGCACCATTATTTACGCCACAGAAGTCAGAAAAAATAGAAAAAGTGGGGGTAATTTATATGCAACCACTTTGTTATATGCTTTTATGTTATATTAGTATTGTGTTATGATTTGAGATTTTACTATTAATATTAATAAAATTACTGTTAAATCGATTTGTTAGTGTAATAAGTAACGCAATCATATCCACATAAAACGATTACTGTAGGGATTGCAAAAGACTTAATGGTTATTTGGTGATATATATATATATATATATATATATATATATATATAAAAAAGTATAGATTATATATATATATATATATATATATATATATAAGTGTAAGGGGATATTAAAGAATGGAATACACCAAAATACAAGTGCTTAATTTTTATATTCTTTGTTCAGCTTGATGTCTTATACATCTTATCTGTTTGGGATATACAGCATTTTTAGCGGGGGGGATTAAGCCCATAGTATACGAGAAGTGCAACAGGCCTTATAGGTACTGATAGTTATATAGAAGGTCAAATTATTCTGCTCTTTCAAGTATGCGACATACATGATAAAATTATTTTGCATTTATAAAGATGTCAAAGTAATACATACGCGTATATAAGTGTGTATAAATTATTATACAAAGTGACACAAAACGCGCCGTATAAAAATATAGATGTGCTTTATTTCAAACCGTTTCAGACTGTTGCTCGTATTCAGATGAACAGCTACTGTAACACAATGTTAAGATGAATATATTTTGAATCAGTTTTATTCATCGGAATATTTTTTTTTTATACAAACAGTCAATGTTCTTTAATCGTTAAGAGAAATATATGTTCTTATCATCAAGTATTTAAGTAATCGAGTCATTTTATACACCTATTATTGCATCTATTAATGTTACATTTTGTTGGATTATATGTTATTAATTATTATACGTTATTGGATAATGACATGCAAAAGAACAGAGAAATGACGAAAAAATAATTATCGACAATTCATATAATTTACCTTCGTATAAGCAATACTATTGCTGTGCGCAAAAATTATAATGTTTCTTTATGACTTAACAGATTTAAATGTCAGAATTATATAATGAATCACGTTACGGGATATTTTTATATGTAATATGAAAACGCGTACAACTTCTCGATAACTCAGCCACTGTATACAAATTGCTGATATCTTTTTTCTCTCCTCAAACCAAAAAGAAAACTCTTGGTCGTCCATTATCATTCAGTGATAGTCAGTCTACTGACTACCGTCGTTGACTATGAAAGCTGTATAAAGTTGTCAAATCAAACAAACAAATATTTTATGCAATAAAGTCTCTCAAGCATAAAGCATGCCGCAATTAAGTCGTAATCGGCGATGGAATCCTTGACCTTACCGAAGGCGAAGAAAATGCAGAGGAAAAAAAAGAGGAAGACGTATGCAAAGCAGGGTTACGTAGTCTCAGTTGCGGCGCTTAACTGCGCCAAACTCTCTTCTCGCGATGCCGCGGGGATGGTGAACTACTACTACTACGACTACTACTACTACTACTGCTGTGCTTTTTCCGCTCCCTCCCTGCGTACTCACGTGCACGCCTCACGACGCTTTCATTCATAATTAGAGAAAAAACAGAGAAGTAGCGAGAAAGAGCGAACCGTCTCGGAAGGAAGCGACGAAAGAAGAGGAAACGAGGTGTGCGAGAGAGCGAGGGAGACGAAAAGAGCACGAGCGAGAGAAGCTCAGTACGGCTTGCGTAGTGGAAAGAAAGAGTCAATGAAGAAAGTGGCGTAGTAGGGAGGGGGTTCGGGTTGGAGGGAGGAACAGGGGTTGGTGCTCAATGAATAAGAGAGTAAGAGCGCGACGATGCCGGCGAATAAGGACGGAATAGTCAAATGGTGGCAGAGATGGCAGGCGAGGTAGAGGGTGAGCTCTGTGTGGATGTGTGTGTGTTTGTGAGACGCGGCGAATCTTAAAGACTTTCGCCGTTCTGTTAATTTTCTTCTCAAAGTGGGTTAAATTATTTTACGACTTTCAACGCCAGTTTCTCACCACAGGCGCTCTCTCTCTCTCTCTCTCTCTCTCTCTCTCTCTCTCTCTCT